>NC_065582.1:130962763-131283596 GCF_024542745.1 Macaca thibetana thibetana | reverse complement strand
ATGGCACATGTATACATATGTAACAAACCTGCACGTTGTGCACATGTACCCTAGAACTTAAAGTATATTTTTAAAAAAAGGAGGAAAAAAAAGAAAAAAAAAAAACAAAGAAAAAAAAACAACAACAGCAACAACAACAAAGACAAGTTGTCTCCCACTGAGACAGACCAGAATATCAAGCAAACCAGGATACTCCAAGTAGACCATCTGAGAGAACGAACTGAGAGAGGGTGAAGAGATGACCCAGGTGCTGGAACTGAAGTAGAAGATGAAATGAAGTGGAAGAGAGATGACTCAAAAGCTGGGAACCCTGCACAGGGTTGTCAAGTATCTGGACACATTCCAGGCCCTGAAAAGCTCCCTAAAAATGGGTGGCTCTGACCTGTGTAAGTTGCTGGACCTGGAAAGAGCAGGGCTGTCTTTGTTGCAGGACCATGGAGAGTGTTCTCTGTGGAACCTGCTGTCTGGCAGCTACTCCCAGGGTCTCTACCTAGCTGTGACTGCATGCAGTACAGCCTCAGCTACCCTACTGGAACAGTTTTCCCAGCAGGCACCATCGCAGTGATTCTGCCGCAGGCCTCACTGCCTCAACAAAACACTTTGGCTGACAGCCTCCCACCAAAACATGTTTGCCTGAAACTCCACCACCACAACCACTTCAAAGCACATTTTTCCACAGTGCCACTGCCACCCCTTCAGTGCACTTCCCACCTACAGCAGCCTCCACCCCTGGTGGCCTTCCACCCAATTGCCTCCCACCAGTGTCACCCCTGCTGCCCCAATTGGAGCACCTGCAGTGGCCTTTCTGGAATGCCTCCCATCCATAGCACCCACCTCAGGAACACCTCCCACCTGTGGTGCCACCCTGCCACCATCACAGCATT
Source organism: Macaca thibetana thibetana (assembly GCF_024542745.1). Lineage (NCBI taxonomy): Eukaryota > Metazoa > Chordata > Mammalia > Primates > Cercopithecidae > Macaca > Macaca thibetana. The sequence goes on along the minus strand of NC_065582.1, from coordinate 131,282,712 downwards.
TATGCCCCCAGCTCCCACACCATCCCCCCAAGAATGCTGTTGCCAGCAGTATTGGAATAACTTGGCCACTCCAGCCCAGGTAGGACTTGGCCTTGAGGGACCAGAGGACAAAGCTATAGACCCAGAGTTAGAGAATGCAGCCAAGGAGTATGGAGCTGAGCCTACGCCCTCTGAAAGCATCCAGAAGCAAAGTCACTCAACTATAAACAACTTGCATTACAGTCAATCCCTCAAGGACAATAAAGACCATAAAATCAAAAGCTCCACCCAAAGGACAGTAACTTCAAAGGATAAAGGAACATGAACACTCACAGATGAGAAAGAACCATTGTAAGAACTCAGGCAACTCTAAAGCCAGAGTGTCTTCTTACCTCCAAACAATCACATTAGCTTCCTGGCAATTGTTCTTAATCAGATTGAATTAACTAAAATTCCTGACATAGAATTCAGAATCTGCATGGTGAGGAAACTCATTGATATACAAGAGAAGGTTGAAACCCAATCCAAGGAAAACAGTAAAATGATCCAAACATTCAAAGATGACATAACCATTTTAAGAAAAAAAAAAACACTAAATTTCTGGAAGTGAAAAATTTTGCTACAGAAATTTAAAAATATAATTGGAAGCCATAGCAACAGAATAGACCAAGCTGAGGAAAAATCTCAGAGTTGGAAGATTGTGCCTTTAAAGCACAATGGGCAGACAAAAATGAAGAAAAAAGAATTTTAAAAATGAGCAAAACTTCCAAGAAATATGGTAGTATGTAAAGACATTAAGCCTATGACTCATGGGCATTCCTAAAAGAGGAGAGAGAGCAAGTAACCTGGAAAACATAATTAAGGATACAGTCCACCCATAAAATTTTTCCCAATCTCGGTAGAGAAATTGACCTGCAAATTCAAGAAATTCAGAGAACCTCTGCAAGACGCTATGCAAGATGACCATCCCCATAACACACAGTCATCAGATTCTCCAAGGTCAACATGAAAGAAAACATCTAAAAGCAGCTAGAGAAAAAAGGGGGAAAATGGCAGATAGGAGACAGGACTAACTTGCAGCTCCCACTCCGACAGACAGAGCAGCATGTAGAGACCCACATCGTGAACTTTTGCTACAAGAGCTACCACAAGTACATACCAAGAAAGCTGAGAGAATCTGCAGACCCTTTTGAAGAAGGTGGGTTGCTGCTGCAGGTTCTGTGGGACAGCTGAGGAACTGTGAGTCAGCTTTCTTTCTCAGCTGGGAGGCTTGTACCCTGGCGCAAGTTAGCCCTGCTCACTGGCTGCCTGAAAGTAAACTTGGTGCTGTTGTGGGGCCATGGTGAGAATGAGACCAGTCTTTTGGGCTATGGACTACATGGGAGCTGGATGAGGCATGTGGCTTCTGGCTTTTTCCCACTACTCTAGCAACCTGTGTGACACAGCAGAAGCAGCCATAATTCACCTGGGAACATAACTCCATTGGCCTGGGAATCACATTCCCATCCCCAACAGCAGCTGCAGCAAGTCCTGCTCAAGGAGAGTCTCACCTCAGACATACCTAACCCTACTCCCACCTGATGGTCTTTCTCTACTGGCCCTGGTAGCCAAAGACAAAGGACTTAACCTCTTGGGACATCTATGGCCCTAGTCACCACTTGACACTAGAGCAAACTTGTATCTTCCCTATACTACTGCAACTCCACCTAAAAAATATGGAATGACAGAATGGATAAGAATTCACCAACCAAGTATCTGCTGTCTTGAAGAAACTTACCTGATACATAAGGACTCACATAAACTTACAGGGGTAGAAAAAGATATTCCATGCAAACAGACACCAAAAGTGAGCAAGAGTAGCTATTCTTATATCAACTGAAATACATTTTTTAAGCAACAGCAGTTAAAAAAGACAAAGAGGGACATTATATAATGATAAAAGAACTAGTTCAACAGAAAAATATTACAATCCTAAATATATATACACTTAACAATGGAGCTCCTGAATTTATAAAATAAATATCCATAAAATCTTTGCCCATGCCTATGTCCTGAATGGTATTGCCTAGATTTTCTTCTAGGGTTTTTATAGTTTTGGGTTTTACATTTAAGTCTTTAATTTGTCTTGAATTAATTTTTGTGTAAGGTGTAAGGAAGGGGTCCAGTTTCAAATTTCTGCATACAGCTAGCCAGTTCTCCCAGTACCATTTATTAAACGGGGAATACTTTTTCCATTGCTTGTTTTTGTCAGGTGTGTCAAAGATCAGATGGTTGTAGATGTGAGGTTTTATTTCTGAGTTCTCTATTCTGTTCCATTGGTCTATGTGCCTGTTTTTGTACTAGTACCATGCTGTTTTGGTTACTGTAGACCTGTTGTGTAGTTTGAAGTCAGGTAGCATGATGCTTCCAGCTTTGTTCTTTTTGCTTAAGATTTTCCTGACTATACAAGCTCTTTTTTGGCTCCATATGAATTTTAAAATAGTTTCTTCTAATTCTGTGAAGAATGTCAATAGTAGTTTAATGGGAATAGCATTGAATCTATAAATTGCTTTGAGCAGTATGGCCATTTTCATGATATTAATTCTTCCTATCCATGAGTATGGAATGTTTTTCCATTTGTTTGTGTCCTCTCTGATTTCTTTGATCAGTGGTTTGTAGTTCTCCTTGAAGAGGTTCTTCACTTCCTTTGTTAGCTGTATTCCTAGGTATTTTAATCTCAATATGGTAATTTTGAATGAGGGTTCATTAATGATTTGGCTCTCTGCTTGCCTGTTGTTGGTATATGAGAATGTTCATGATTTCTGAACACTGATTTTATATCTTCAGACTTTGCTGAATTTGCTTATCAGCTTAAGAAGCTTTTGGGCTAGCTGATCTGGTTTTCTAGATATAAAATCACATCATCTGCAAAAGATATAAAATCACGTCATCTGCAAACAAAGACAATACCATTAAGGACATAGGCATAAACAAAATCTTATAATGAAATTGCCAAAAGCAATTGCAACAAAAGCAAAAATTGACAAAGGAGATCTAATTAAACTAAGGACCTTCTGCACAGCAAAAGAAACTATCAACAGAGTGAGCAGACAACCTATAGAATGAGAGAAAATTTTTGCAATCTATCCATCTGACAAAGTTCTTTTTTTTTTTTGTTTTTTTTTTTTTTTTAATTTATTTATTATTATTATACTTTAAGTTGTAGGGTACATGTGCATAACGTGCAGGTTTGTTACATATGTATACTTGTGCCTTGTTGGTGTGCTGCACCCATCAACTCGTCATTTACATCAGGTATAACTCCCAATGCAATCCCTCCCCCCTCCCCCCTCCCCCCTCCCCATGATAGGCCCCGGTGTGTGATGTTCCCCTTCCTGAGTCCAAGTGATCTCATTGTTCAGTTCCCACCTATGAGTGAGAACATGCGGTGTTTGGTTTTCTGTTCTTGTGATAGTTTGCTAAGAATGATGGTTTCCAGCTGCATCCATGTCCCTACAAAGGACACAAACTCATCCTTTTTGATGGCTGCATAGTATTCCATGGTGTATATGTGCCACATTTTCTTAATCCAATCTGTCACTGATGGACATTTGGGTTGATTCCAAGTCTTTGCTATTGTGAATAGTGCCGCAATAAACATACATGTGCATGTGTCTTTATAGCAGCATGACTTATAATCCTTTGGGTATATACCCAGTAATGGGATGGCTGGGTCATATGGTACATCTAGTTCTAGATCCTTGAGGAATCGCCATACTGTTTTCCATAATGGTTGAACTAGTTTACAATCCCACCAACAGTGTAAAAGTGTTCCTATTTCTCCACATCCTCTCCAGCACCTGTTGTTTCCTGACTTTTTAATGATCGCCATTCTAACTGGTGTGAGATGGTATCTCATTGTGGTTTTGATTTGCATTTCTCTGATGGCCAGTGATGATGAGCATTTTTTCATGTGTCTGTTGGCTGTATGAATGTCTTCTTTTGAGAAATGTCTGTTCATATCCTTTGCCCACTTTTTGATGGGGTTGTTTGTTTTTTTCTTGTAAATTTGTTTGAGTTCTTTGTAGGTTCTGGATATTAGCCCTCCATCTGACAAAGTTCTAATTTCCAGAATCTACAGGCAACTTAAACAAATTTACAAGAAAAACAAACAACCCCATTAAAAAGTGGGCAAAGGACATGAACAGATACTTTTCAACAGAAGTCATTTATGTGGCCAACAAACATGAGAAAAAGCTCAACATCACTGATCATTAGAGAAATGCAAATCAAAACCATAGTGAGATACCATCTCACACCAATCAGAAAGGCAATTATTAAAAAGTCAATAGGAACACTTTTACACTGTTGGTGAAAATGTAAATTAGTTCAGCCACTGTGGAAGACAATGGCGATTCCTCAAAGGTTTAGAACCAGAAATACCATATGACCCACCAATCCCATTATGGGTAGATGCACAAAGGAATATAAATCATTCTATTATAATGATACGTGCACATATATGTTCATTACAACACTATTCACAATAGCAAAGACATGGAATCAATCCAAATATCCATCAATGATAGACTGGATAAAGAAAATGGGGTACATATACACCATGGAATATATTATGCAGCCATAAAAAGGAATCAGATGATGTCCTTTGCAGTGACATGGATTAAGCTGGAAGTCATTATCTTTAGCAAACTAACACAGGAACAGAAACTAAGCATTGTATGTTCTCACTTATGAGTGGGAGCTGAACGATGAGAACACATAGTGCTATATGTTCATTACAGTACTATTCACAATAGCAAAGACATGGAGTCAACCCAAATGCCCATCAATGATAGACTGGATAAAGAAAATATGGTACATATACACGATGGAATACTATGCAGCTGTAAAAAGGAATGAGACCATGTTCTTTCCAGAGGCATGGATGAAGCTGGAAGCCATTGTCCTCAGCAAACTAATGCAGGAACAGGAAACCAAAAACTGCATATTCTCACTTATATGTGGGAGCTGAACAATGAGAACACATGGGCATGGAGATGGGGAACAACACACACTGGGACCTATCAGGGGAAGGTGCTATGGATAGCATCAAGAAAAATAGCTATTGTGTGTCAGGCTTAATATCTAAATGATGGGTTGATAGATGCAGCAAACCATGATGGCACATGTTTACTTATGTAACAAACCTTTACATCCTGCACATGTACCCCAAAACTTAAATAAAATAAAAACAATTACTACTAGACCTAAGAAATGAAATAGACAGTAGTACAATACTAGTGGGGGACTTCAATACTCCACTGGCAGCACAAGATAGGTCATCAAGACAGAAAGTCAACAAAGAAACAATGGACTTAAACTATCACTTAGAACAAATGGTCTTAACAGATATTTTCAGAACATGCTACACAACAACTGCAGAATATACATCTCTCAGATCACAGTGGAATAAAATTGGAAATCAACTCCAAAAGGAACCCTCAAAACCATGTAAATACATGGAAATTAAATAACCTGCTCCTGAATGGTCAGTGAGTCAACAAGGAAACCAAGATGGATATTAAAAAAATTCTTTGAACTGAATGATAATAGTGACAAAACCTAACAAAACCTCTGGGATACAGCAAAGGTGATGCCAAGAGGAAAGGTCATTGCATTAAATGCCTACATCAAAAATTCTGAAAGAGCACAAATGGACAACTTAAGGTCACACTCCAAGGAGCTAGAGAAACAAGAACAAACCAAACTCAAACCCAGCAGAAGAAAAGAAACAACAAACATCAGAGCAGAACAAAATGAAATTGAAAAAACAAAAATAACAAACAAAATGACACAAAAGATAAATTAAACAAATAGCTGTTTCTTTAAAAAGATAAAATTGATAGATCATTAGAGAGACTAACCAAGAAGAGAAAAATTCAAATATGTTCAATTAGAAACAAAACTAGGGATATTACAACTGATACTACAGAAATACAGAAGATCATTCAAGGCTAGTGTGAATACCTTTATGCTCATAAACTAGAAAACCTAGAGGAGACTGATAAATTCCTGGAGATATACAATCCTCCTAGATTAAACCAGGAAGAAATAAAAACTCTGAACAGACCAATGACAAGCAGCAAGATTGAAATGCTAATTTAAAATTTACCAACAAAAAAATTTTAGGACCAGATGGATTCCCAGCTGAATGCTATCAGACATTTAAAGAAGAATTGGTACCAATCCTATTGACACTATTCCACAAGATAGAGAAAGAGGGAATCTTCCTGAATCATTCTATGAAGCCAGTATCACCCTAATATGAAAACCAGGAAAGGACATAACGAAAAAAGAAAACTACAGACCAATATCCCTGATGAACATTGATGCAAAAATCCTCAACAAAATACTAGCTAACTGAATTCAATAGGATATCAAAAACATAATCCACCATGATCAAGTGGGTTTTATACCAGGGATGCAGGGATGGTTTAACATCTGCAAATCAATAAATGTGATACACCATATAAACAGAATTAAAAACAAAAACCACATCATCATCTCAATAGACACCCGAAAAATGTTTGACAAGATCTAGCATCCCTTTATGATTAAAACCCTCAGCAAAATTGGCATACAAGGGACATACCTCTAGGTAATAAAAAGCCATCTATAACAAACCCACAGCCAACATTATAGTGAAAGGGGAAAAGTTGAAAGCATTTTCCCGAGAACTGGAACAAGACAAGGATGCCCATTTTCACCACTTCTATTCAACACAGTACTTGAAGTCCTAGCCAGAGCAGTCAGACAAGAGAAAGAAATAAAAGTCATATGAATAGGTAAAGAGGATAGCATTGGCAAAACCCTTCTAGACATTAGCTTAGGCTAAGACATCGTGACCAAGAACCCAAAAACAAATGCAACCTAACAAAGATAAATAGATGAAACTTAATTAAACTAAAAAGCTTCTGCAAAGTAAAAGAAATAATCAGCAGAGCAAACAGACCACCCACAGAGTGGCATATTGGAGGAACCAGCCCCCAATATTTCAACATAGGTCCTTTCTATTTTCCATAAGTGTTGGCCAGTCTGAAAAATAAAGAGAAAGAGTACAAAGATAAATTTTACAGCTGGGCCTCTGGGGTGTCATCACATATTGGTAGGACTGTGATGGCAACCTCGAGGTGCAAAAACAGCAAGTTTTTATTAGGGATTTTGAAAGGGGAGGGGGTGTACGAACAGAGATTAGGTCACAAGGATCACATGCTTCAAAGGGCAATAAAGATCACAAGGCAAAGCAAAATTAGAAGTACTGATGAGGGTCTATGTCCCGCTGTGCATGCATTGTCTTGATAAACATCTTAACAGGAAACAGGGTTCGAGAGCAGAGAACCAGTCTGACTAGAATTCACCAGGCTGGAATTTCCCAATCCTAGTAAGCCTGAGGGTACTGCAGGAGACCAGGGCACATTTCAGTCCTTATCTGAAATCTCAACTGCATAAGACAGACACTCCCAGAGCAGCCGTCTATAGACATATTCCCAGGAATGTCCCCAGGGCTATTCCTTGCTGGGAAAAGAATTCAGCAATATTTCTCTTACTCGCTTTCCACAAGAAGAAAAATATGGCTCTATTCTGCCCGACCCCTCAGACAGTCAGACCTCATGGTTATCTTTCCTTCTTCCCTGAAAATCGCTGTTATTCTGTTGTTTTTCAGGGAGCACTGATTTCATATTGTCCAAACACACATGTTTTACAAACAATTTGTACAGTTAACACAATCATCACAGGGTCCTGACGAGATATACATCCTCAGCTTACGAAGATGATGGGATTAAGAGATTAAAGTAAGACAGGCATAAGAAATTATAAAAGTATTAATTTTGGGAACTAATAAGTGTCCATGAAATCTTCACAATTTATGTTCAGAGATTGCAGTAAAGACAGGTGTAAGAAATTATAAAAGTATTAATTTTGGGAACTGATAAATGTCCATGAAATCTTCACAATTTATGTTCTTCTGCCATGATGCTAGCCGGTCCCTCTGTTTGGGGTCCCTGACTTCCCACAACATCTCTCCCTTTCTTTTTATATAAATGTGCCATGGCGATGAAGGCTTGTTCGTTCTCTCAATTTTGACGCAGGATTCTTCGACTGGTCCAGCACACTAAAAACAAGCCGATTAAACAGAGAAACGTAATTCCAAAATTTACTACAGTGGAGCCCCCAGTAAACTTAATCCAAGTCATGGGGTTTAGTCCAGAAAGACTTTCTGCCACCTAATCTAATGTCTCAGCTCCAGGCACAATGGATAAATGAGCTTGAGAGGCTTCAAAAATAGTTATGGCCATTGATAAATTATCTTCCCTACCCAGAAGGTGTTCTTTGACCATTTCTCATGATCAGTCTCGTTGTAGGAATATGGTGTGATACAGAAATCAGAAGTATTCCAATCACACTGCATTTGCGTGCGATGTTCAAGACTCACTACCCAATCTCGAAGCCAAATAACAGACTGCCTTAAATCATTAATTTGATTAGCCAATTTTTGATCACTGCCCTGTTGAGAATTCCACATTTGGGTGGAATTGGCTTGCCAATCATTAACAAAATGAGCCGTTTGAATAGATTGATGCAACACCATTCCCGCGTGGTGGCCAGTGCAGCGGCTGTAATTAGGCCCATGATCACAGCGATTAAAATGAAACCAAATCTCTTAGATCTTTTGAGAATTTGCTGTAACGCTTCATTAATTAAATGTACTGAGGGGGAGGATTCCCAAGGTCTGGGCAAAGTTACCAGAATCCAGATTCCTTCTCGAGCTCGAACCAACATTACGCTTTTCCTGGAGTCAAAACGGGAGTTAACACAAGTGTATAAATGGCAATTAATGCACTGGAGAGTTTGATTGTCCAAATTTTGATATTTCCCACTAACAGCATGTAAGGAGGCTTAGCACAACTCTGGGAATAGTCAGGTTGGAGGTAAGCAAAGCAGAATGTCTGAATCTACATTGATACTGAGGGAGAGGAATGGTAGCGAGGACAACAGACAGAATAGTTTCCCCTTCCCATACTCGCAGTCCAGACATGGCAATAGCCAATTTCCAAAGTTCTGGGTGTTCTGGGCTCAGAATGGGGAATATAATACAAGGCCTCGGTGGGGGGTAATGCCTTTATCTTCCCGTTTTAAGGGAAAGAATGAGCTGAACCTCCTATGCAAAGTAGAATGATGATTCTCATTCTCCTGATAAGAAATAAAATAAGTAGCCTCCAGGCATTCCCTTCTGCCAGAGGAGCAATTGTTTTTTAAATCGCCCTTTGGTGCCCAGTCTATTCCCAAACCATATGAGTCATTTTTTAATATTACTGCTTGTGCATTAGCACAAGCTTCCCAAATTAAAGTTTTAGATGGTCCCTCAAAAATTTTTAAGGCATGTTTTTACTGCAGGTTTATATTGAAAGTATGGGCTATCTCCCATTACTCCCCCTTTCATTTGTCTTAAAGGAGAAAGGGAGAGGCCGGAGACCAAATGTCCCAGTTTCTCTGTAGCTAATCTCTCTGGAAGATAAGCAGCCCAGACTTGAGTTTCTAGATAGATACAACCAGGTGCTTGTCCAAGGCACAGAGGCGGGTATTTATAACCCATAGTAACATTGAATGCAGTGCCTTCTTCTCCTGGTTGAGCAGGGCAATGGTCATCTGTAGCTCCAGGCATCCACACACTATCGTTAGTATAGATTTCTGCAGGAGCATCCATGCAGGTGAGAGGTCGAATAAGTGGAGGAAACGGCACATAGCCCAATAAAAAGTCATTCTACGAAAAAGATACTTGCATATGCATGTTTATATCAGCACAGTTTGCAATTGCAAAAGTATGGAACCAGCCCAAATGCCCATTAATCAAAGAGTGGATAAAAAAATGATATCTATATCATGGAATCCTACTCAGCCATAAAATGCAAGGAAATAATGGCATTTGCAGCAACCTGAACGGAATTGGAGACTATTAGTCTAAGTGAAGTAACTCAGGACTGGAAAACCAAACATCTTATGTTCTCACTCATAAGTGGGAGCTAAGCTATGAGGACACAAAAGCATAAGAATGATCCAATGGACTTTGGAAACTTGGAAGAAAAGGTAGGGGATTGAGAGATAAAAGACTACAAATTGGGTTTAGTGTATACTGCTCGGGTGATGAACGCACCAAAATCTCAAAAGTCACCACTAAAGAACTTATTCATGTAACCAAACAGTACCTGTTCCCTAAAAACCTATTGATATATTAAAAAAAAACGAAGGCAGCTAGAGAAAAGGGGCTGTTAACTTACAAAGGGAATAGTAATACTTCCATCAGGCTAATAGAAGAACCTTCAGCAGAAACCCTTTAAGTAGGACAAGGTTTGAATCCCACATTCTGCATTCTTTTTTTTTTTTTTTTTTTTTTTTTTTGAGACGGAGTCTCACGCTGTTGCCCAGGCTGGAGTGCAGTGGCGCGATCTCGGCTCACTGCAAGCTCCGCCTCCCGGGTTCCCGCCATTCTCCTGCCTCAGCCTCCTGAGTAGCTGGGACTACAGGCGCCCGCCACCGCGCCCGGCTAATTTTTTGTATTTTTAGTAGAGACGACATTCTGCATTCTTAAAGAAAAAAAAGTTCCAACCATAAATTTTATATTCAGCCAAACTAAGCTTCATAAGTGAAAAAGAATTAAGATCCTTTTCAAACAAGCAAATGCTAAGGAAATTTGTTACCACTACACCTGCCTTACAAGAAGTCCTAAAAGAAGTGCTAAACATGGAAATGAAAGAATGATACCTGCCCTGAAAGAAAACACACTTAAACACATACCCCATTGACACTATGAAGCAGTTATACAATAAAGTCTACATGAAAACCAGGTAACAGCATAATGACAGGATAAAATCACACATATTAATATTGACCCTGAAGGTAAACAAGAAGAATGCTCCATTTATTGTTGTTGGTATGATTTTAATTTTTTAAAATCTGTTGGGACTTGCTTTGTGGCTGAGCATGTGGTACAACTTAAAGCATACGCTGTGTAGATGGTAAGAATGTATATTCTGTTGTCTTTTGATGGAGTATTCTGTAGATGTCTATTAGTCCAATTGGTCAAGTGTTGAGTTTAGGTCCAGAATATCTTTGTTAATTTTGTGCTTCAATGACCTGTTTAACACTGTTAGTGCGGTGTTGAAGTCTGCCGTTATTATTGTGCAATTGTCTAAGTCTCTTCATAGGTCTCTAAGAACTTGTTTTTTGAATCTGGGTGCTCCAATATTTAATTTAATTTAATTTAAAGTTCCAGAATATATGTGCAGGATGTGCAGGTTTGTTACATAGGTAAACGTGTGTCATGGTGATTTGCTGCACCTGTCAACTTGTCACCTAGGTATTAATCCCCACATGCATTAGCTATTTATCCTGATGTTCTCCCTTCCCCACACCCCCCTGACAGGCCCCAGTGTGTGCTGTTCCCTCCCTGTGTCCATGTATTCTCATTGTTCAACTCCCACTTACAAGTGAGAACATGCGGTGTTCAAGTTTTCTGTTCCTGTATTAGTTTGCTGAAAATAATGGCTTCCAGCTTCATCCATGTCACTGCAAAGGGCATCATTCCACTCCATTTTATGGCTGCATAGTATTCCATGGTTTAAATGTACCACATTTTCTTTATCCAATCTATCATTGATAGGCATTTGGGTTGATTCTACGTCGTTACTAGTGTGAACAGTGCTGTAATAAACATGCGTGCACGTACCTTTATAATAAAATGATTTATATTCCTTTGTGTATATACTCAGTAATAGGATGGCTGGGTTATATGGTATTTCTGGTTCTAGGTCTTTGAGGAATCACCACACTGTCTTCCACAATGGTTGAACAAATTTACACTCCCACCAACAGTGTAAAAGTGTTCCTATTTCTCTGCAACCTTGCCAGCATCTGCTTTTTTTCTTCCTTTTATCTTTTGTTGTTGTTGTTGTTGTTGAGACAGAGTCTTGCTTTGTCGCCCAGACTGGAGTGCAGTGGCCGGATCTCAGCTCACTGCAAGCTCCGCCTCCCGGGTTCACGTCATTCTCCTGCCTCAGCCTCCCGAGTAGCTGGGACTACAGACGCCCGCCACCTCGCCCGGCTAGGTTTTTGTATTTTTTAGTAGAGACGGGGTTTCACCGTGTTAGCCAGGATGGTCTCGATCTCCTGACCTTGTGATCCGCCCGTCTCGGCCTCCCAAAGTGCTGGGATTACAGGCTTGAGCCACCGCGCCCGGCCCTTTTATCTTTTTAATAGTCGCTTTCTGACTGGTGTGAGATGGTATCTCAAGGTGGTTTTGATTTGCATTTCTCTAATTATCAGTGATGTTGAGCTTTTTTAATGTTTTTTGGCCACAAAAATGACTTCTTTTGAAAAGTATCTGTTCATGTCCTTTGCCCACTTTTTAATGGGGTTGTTTGTTCATTTCTTGTAAATTTGTTTAAGATCCTTGTAGATTCTGGATATTAGACCTTTGTCAGATGGATAGATTGCAAAAATTTTCTTCCATTCTGTAGGTTGTCTGTTCACTCTGATAATAGTTTATTTTGCTGTGCAGAAGGTCTTTAGTTTAATTAGATCTTGTTTGTCAATTTTTGCTTTTGTTCCAATTCTTTTGATGTTTTGTCATGCAATCTTTGCCCATGCCTATGTCCTGAATGGTATTGTCTAGATTTTCTTCTAGAGTTTTTATACTTTGGGGTTTTACATTTAAATCTTTAATCCATCTTGAGTTAATTTTTGTGTATGGTGTAAGGAAGGGGTTTAGTTTCAATTTTATGCATATGGCTAGCCAGTTTCCCTAGCAACATTTATTGAATAGGCAATCTATTCTCCATTGCTTGTTTTTGTCATTTTGTCAAAGATCATATGGTTGTAGATGTGTGGTCAAAATCCCCCATTTAAAAGGCATAGAGTGTCAAGTTGGAAAAGAAGCAAGACTCAACTGTCTGCTATCTTCAAGAGACACCTACAGCTTCACAGTAAAGGAATTGAGAAAGATCTATCAGGCAAACAGAAAACAGAAAAGAGCAGGTTGCTATTCTTATATGAGATAAAGCAAACTTTATGTCAACAATGATCAAAAAGTACAAAGAAGAACATTACATAATAATAAAGGGCTCAATACACCAAGAAGACTTAACTATCCTAAATGTATATGCATCCAACATTGGAGCACCCAGATTCAAAAAACAAGTTCTTAGAGACCTATGAAGAGACTTAGACAATTGCACAATAATAAGGGCGGACTTCAACATCGCACTAACAGTGTTAAACAGGTCATCAAGGCACAAAATTAACAAAGATATTCTGGACCTAAATTCAACACCTGACCAATTGGACTAATAGACATCTACAGAACACTGCATCAAAAGACAACAGAATATACATTCTTACCATCTACACAGCGTATGCTTTAAGTTGTACCAATGCTCAACCACAAAGCCAGTCCCAACAGATTTTAAAAAATTAAAATCATACCAACAATACTCTCAGACCACAATGCAGTAAAAATGAAATCAATACCAAGATCTATCAAAACCGTACAATAACATGCAAATTAAACAACATGATCCTGAATGACTTTTGAGTAAACAATTAAATTAAGGCAAACACAAAAAATAATTCTTTAAAACTAATGAAAACAGACACACAACCTACCATAATCTTTTGGACACAGCTAAAGCAATCTTAAGAGAAAAGTTTATAGCACTAAACACCTATATCAAGAAATTAGAAAGATCTCACATTAACAACCTAATGGCACATCTAGTGGAATCAGAAAAACAAGAGCAAACCAACCCCAAAGCTAGCAGAAGAAAAGAAATAATCAAAATCAGAGCTGAACTGAATGAAATTGATACATGAAAATCCACACAAAAGATCAACACAACCTAAAGTTGGTTCTTCAAATGATTAAACAAGACTGATAGACTGCTAGCTAGATTAATAAAGAAAAAAAGGGAAAATTCAGGCCAGGCGCGGTGGCTCACACCTGTAATCCCAGCACTTTGGGAGGCCGAGACGGGCGGATCACGAGGTCAGGAGATCAAGACCATCCTGGCTAACACGGTGAAACCCCGTCTCCACTAAAATACAAAAAAATTAGCTGGGCGTGGTGGCGGGCGCCTGTAGTCCCAGCTACTCGGGAGGCTGAGGCAGGAGAATGGCATGAACCCGGGAAGCGGAGCTTGCAGTGAGCCGAGATCGTGCCACTGCACTCCAGCCTGGGTGACACAGTGAGACTCTGTCTCAAAAAAACAAAAACAAAAACAAAAAAAAAAAAAAGGGAAAATTCAAATAAATCCAAACAGGAACAACAAAGGTGACATTAAAACTGACCTCAAGGAAATACAAAAAGTCCTTAGAGACTATTATGAATGCCTCTGTGCACACAAACTGGAAAACCTAGAAGAAATGGACAAATTTTTGGAAACACATGGCTTCCCAAAATTGAACCAGGAAGAAATTAAAGTCCTGCACAAAACAACAGCAAGTTTCAAATGTGAATCTGTAATAAAAACCCTACCAACCAATAAAGGCCCTGTATCAAATGGATCTCAATCAAATTCTACAAGATGTAAAAGAGCTAGTACCAATCTTACTGAAGTTATTCAAAAAAAATTGGGGGGGGGGGAGGAGAGAAGGAGGAACTCCTCTCTAACTCATTCTATGAAGCCAGAATCATTCTGATACCAAAGAATGGCAGAGACACAACAAAAAAAGAAAACTTCAGGGCAATATCCCTGATGAACACAGACACATAAATACTCAACAAAATACTAGCAAACTAAATTCAACAGACATCAAAAAGTTAATTCATCACGATCAAGTATGCTTTATTCTGGGAATGCAAGATTGGTTTAATGTAAACAAATAAATAAATGAGTTTTGCTACATAAACAAAATTTTATTAATAATCACATGATCATCTCAGTGGATGCAGGAAAGGCCTCTGAAAATTCAACAACTCTTCATGTTAAAAACACTCAACAAATTAAGCATTGAAAGAACATACCTCAAAATAATAAGAGGCATATATGACAAACTCACAGCTAACATCATACTGAATGGGCAAAAGCTGGAAGCAGTCCCCTGAGAACTGGAACAACAACAAAAAAAATGTCTAATCTCACCACTCTTACTCAGTGTAATAGCGAGAGCAACCTTGCAAGAGAAGGAAAGAAAAAGCATTCAGATAGAAAGAGGAAGTCAAACTATCTTTCTTCATGAACAATAGGCTTCTTTACCCAGAAAATCCTGAAGACTCTTCCAGAAGCCTTTGAGAACTCATATCAATGTACAAAAATTATTATATTTCTATACTCCAATAACATCCAAGGTCAGAGCCAAATCAAGTATACAATCCTATAAAAAAAATAGCCACAAAGAATAAAATACCTAGGACTACAGCTTACCAAGGAGGTGAAAGATCTCTACAATGAGAATTGCAAAACACTGCTCAAAGAAATCAAAGATGACACACAAAAAATAGAAAAACATTCCATGCTCATGGATAGGAAGAATCAGTATTGTTTAAATGGCCATATTGCCCAAAGCAATTGACAGATACAATGCCATTCCTATCAAACTTCCAATATTATTTTTTTCACAGAACTAGAAAAATCTATTTTAAAATTCACATGAAATCCAAAAAGAGCCCAAATAGCCAAAGCAACCTAAGCAAAAAGAACAAACCTTGAGGCATCACACTACCCAACTTTAAACTGTACTATGAAGCTACAATAACCAAAATAACAAAAACAGCATGGTACTAATACAAAAACAGACACATGTACCAATGGAACAGAATAGAGAACCCAGAAATAAAGCCAAATACCTACAACCACCCGATCTTTGACAAAGTTAACAATACCAAACCATGGGGCAAAGACTCCCTGTTGTGCTGGGAGTCAATAAATGGTGCTGGGATAACTGATCTGCCATATGCAGAACATTGAAACTAAATCCCTTTCTTTCACTTCAGGCCAATATATCTGACTACTCTGGGAAGCCCTGAAAAAAAAAAAACACATATTTTTAAATATCAGTCACATTAAAAAGATCTTTCCTATTAAGTCCTTTGAAAGCCCTCAAATGTATTAGAAGAAATCAATGCTACCTCTCAATATTTGACCCTGGGCATGAAAAGAGCATGGTAGTCAGCCAGGTCAGCACACAGACCTGGGTCCTGGCCTTGCAGCTTCAGGTGTGCAAACCTGAAAAACGCTGCTCAGAATTTGCTAGAGGTAAAAGAGACATTTTGATTCTATATGCCTAGCCAGCACTGCACTTCAAGATTTCGAAGCTGAATATCTCAGTTATGATATTGTGCTACAGTTTTGTAAGATAATCTCATTGAGGACTCTGAGTAAAAGGTATAAGGGAATTTCTCTGTAATTTCTTACAACTGTATGTAAATCGATAATTACCGCAAAATAAATTGTTTAATTAAAAATATGAAGTGGTTGAAGCATTCAAGGTTTATTCACCCATTCATTCATTGAATATTTCAGAAATATTTATTGATTATCCATACTATTATAGATGCTAGGGATAGAGAGATCAGTATGATACATATGACCTTTGGCCTCATATAATTTAAAATGTAGCCAAGAAGAGAGATAATTAATTAGTTTAAAATGTGAGGAACATTAAGAGGACAAACGGGAGTATCAAGACCACATATAAGAAAGAAGCCTAACGTATCACTGAGCCAGAAGAAGGGTCAGAGAATGTCTTTACCCGTGGCACATTCTCCCCAAGTGTCTCCCAGTTAGTTCTGAATGCTGGCGAGTCCTCTCCAGATTGTCTGGAAATTTTCGTTTCTTTGGGATATTATAATAATAGATTAATTAAATATTTACTTTGTGCCAGACCCTGCGCAAAGTGCTTTAATGACTTACTTCATTCAATACTAAAAACATTTTACAAATGAGAAAACTGAGGCTTAGTGAAGTCAATTAACTCGCCCAGAGTTGCACAGAAAAATAAATGGGAAAGCCAAAATTAGTACCGGGTAGCCTGACAACAGAGCCTAGACTTTACCACTGCTTTTTACTGCTCCTCTGTCACAATGCAATTGCCAAGTAATCTGTTCCTTCAAGATATTCATCTCACAAGCTAATATAATAAAGGAATGCATTTATTTGGGCTACTGTGGCTACTGGTGTAATGGTGTACCACCTAAATAACATATCTTCATTTTAACATTTGTCTAGGAAGAAAACCATGGCTGCTTTACAATTGATGTTAGCTAGCTGGCTATTTACTTGAAGGGAAAGGAGAAAATATTTTATTTGAGTCAACACTGTCCAGTATCTGATCTCCACCTTTGAAAGGCCAGGAAAAAAAAATGTATACACCCTAAAATACTTACAGTAAAAAAGAAAGATAACTGCAAAATAAACCTAAGGAAACTGAAACAAAGGAATTAGTTAAGATTAAAACATAAAACAATTGTTCATAGTAGCTTTTTTGTGATCCTTTATATTTCTGTGACATCAGTTGTAATGTCTGCTCTTTCAATTCTGATTTTATTTGAAATTTCTCTTTTTTCTTCATTCTGTAAAAGGTTTGTCAACTGACTTATATTTTTAAAAAACAACTTATAGTTTAATGTTTTTCTATTCTCTATTTTGTTTATTTCTGCTCTAATCTTTACTATTTCCTCCTTCTGCTAATTTTGGGCTTAGATTATTTTTCTTTTTATAGTTCCTTGAGGTATAAAGTTAGGTTGAGATCTTATTTATTAATGTAGATGTTTATTGCTATAAACTTCCGTCTTAGTACTACTTTTGCTGCATCCAATAAGTTTTCATATGTTGTGTTTATGTTTTTATTTTTCTCAAGATATGATCTAATTTCTCTTTTAATTTTTTATTTGACTCATCGGATATGCAAGAGTATATTTGTGGAATTGTATTTGTGGAAATATGTGGAATTTAAACATATTTCAATTTTCTACTTTTTCTTCCACTATTGGTTTCCAGTTTCATTCTATTGTAGTCAGAAAAAAATACATGGTCTGACTTCAGTCTTCTTAAACTTATTAAGGACTTGTTTTGTGACCTAATATGTGATCTATTCCAGATAATGTTCCATGTGCACCTAGAAAAATGTGTATTCTGCTGCTGTCAAGTGGAATGTTTGATATATGACTACTAAGTCCATTTAGTCTATAGTATTATTCAATTCCAATGACTCCTTATTGATTTTCTGTCTAGATAGTTTATCTATCCTTGAAAGTGAGATATTGAAGTCTCCTACTATTATTGTACTGCTGTCTATATCTCCTTTCAGTTCTACCAATCAATGTTTGCTTTATATATTTAGATGAAATGATGTTGGGTGCATCTATACATATAATTGTTACATCTTCCTGGTGAATTGATCTTATTATTATTATAAAATGTCTTTTTTAATCCATTCAGCCATTTTATGTATTTGATTGATGAGTTTAATCCACTTATATTTAAAGCAATGAATAATAGAGAAGGACTTACTATTACCAATTTGTTCATTGCTTTGTCTGTCTTATAGTTATTTTGTCCCTCTTTCTCTTTCTTGCTGTCTTCCTTTGTGTTTCTGTTAATGTTTTGCATTAATATACTTTTATTCCTTTCTGATATTTTGGGTATGTTCTATAAGTATTTTCTTTGTTGCTGCCATGGGGCTTACATAAAATATTTTATACTTATAATGGCTGATTTTTAATCTGGTAACAAGTTAACCTAGAGGAAATGAATATACATTTTTAGAAACATATTACTTACTAAGACAGAACCATGAAGATATAGAAAATCTGAACAGACCTATAATTTATCAGTAAGGAGATTGAATAAGTCATCAAAAACAACAAAGAAAAGCTCAGAATTAGATGGCTTCAATGGTAAATTGCATAAATTATCTCAAAAGAAACTACCATTAATTATTCTCAAACAACTATAAAAGCTTGAAGTGGAGAGAACACTTCCAAATTTATTTTATGAAGACAGCATTACTCTGATACCAACTAAAGACAGACAATGACACTAGAAGGAAAGCAAACTACAGGCTAATATCCCTGATGAACACAGATGTAAAAATCTTCAATGAAATATGAGAAAACCAATTCAACAGCACTTTAAAAGCACCATTCACCATGATCAAGTGGCATTTATCCCTGGGATAGAAGGATGACTCAATATACAAAAAAAAAAACAGAAATTATTTGTGTTCTGTATCCTAATAATAAAGTATTTAAAAACAAAGTTAAGAAAATGCACATTTACAACAGCATCAAAAAGAACCAAATACATAGAAATAAATTTAAGGAGGTGGAATACATAAACCTTGAAACATAAAATATTAAAGAAATTAAAGAAGATACAAATAAAAACATATCCTATGTTCATAAATTTGAAGTATTAACATTGTTTAAATGTCTATAACTACCTAAAGTGACCTAAAGATTCAGTGAAATCCCTAACAAAATTCCACTGGCATTTTTTACAAGTATAAAATAAACAAAGGACTCTTAATTCAAAAGAATTTTTTATTTTGAGAAAAAAGAACAAAGCTGGAGGCATCCCACCTTCTGATTTCAAAATATATTACAAAGCTACAGTAAATAAAACAGCATAGTACCAGCATGAAAACACAAATAGACCAATAGAACAGAGACTCCAGAAGTAAACCCACACATTTATGATCAATTCATCTTCAACAATATTGCCAGGAATGCACAATGAGAAAGAATAGTCTATTTACCAAATGGTGCTGGGAAAAATAGGATATCCACATGCAAAAGAATAAAGTTGGACCCTTATCTCACCCCTTCTACAAAAATAAACTCAAAATGGATTAAATATTTAAATGTAAAATATAAAACCACATAAAACTACTAGAAGAAAACCTAGGGTGAAAGCTTAATGACATTGGTCTGGGCAATGATCTGTTTGATATGACCCAAAGCACAGGCAATAAAAACAAAACAAAAAAATGCAAACAACATAACATTAAAATAAAAAATGTCTGCACTCAAAGGAAACAATTAACAAAGAACAATGCAACCTATGGGAAAGAAGAAAATATTTATAAAACATATATCTCATAAGGGGTTAATATCTAAAACATGCAAAGAACTCAGAACTGTCATCAGTGTGAACATGCACAAAGGGCACACACAGTCCTGTGCCCACCAGCACCCTGTCCCCATGCTAACATCATCACCAGTGTGAATGTACACACAATCATCAGTGAGAACCCCCAATCCCTTGTGCTATACTGTCACCACTGCTGCTGTGAACACCCACATGGAGGCCAGCACCCCCACACCTGCTAGCACCCTGCTTCAGCTGATGAGCATGCAGCTTTCTGCATGGTCACTGCCACTGCCACTGGCACATGTGAATGAGGATGAATCCCGCTGTCACTGCCCTATGAAGTGCTTTGGCTGTCACCACCAATGGGGGTGCTATGGCCAGCAGTCCAGGAGTACCTCAGCCTCTCTAGCACAGCAGATTCCTAACCTTGAGGACCCAGAGATCATCTTTGATATTAGAACATGCAGTTCAGGAGTCCTGAGCTGAGCCTTGGTACCCAAAATCTTTCAATAATGAAGCCAATCAACTGAACCCAGTTTATATATCAATCAAACACTCAACATTATCCAATAGGATAAAAGAAAAAAAAATCCAAAAGAGCAACTTTAAGGATTGAAGGAACTCAGTGTGCAAAGATGAGAGAGAACCAGTGCAAAAACTCTGACAACTAAAAAAGCCAGAATGTCTTCTTTTCTCCAAATTATCACAATAGTCCTCCAGCAAGTGTCTTAACTGGGCTGAGATGGTTGAAATTACAGAAATAGAATTCAGAATATGAATAGACAGGAAGATCATCAAGATTCAGGTGTACAATGAAACCCAATCCAAAAAATTGTATGCATCTGTTTTCATGCTGCTAATAAAGACATACCTGAGACTGGGTAATTTGTAAAGAAAAAGAGATTTAATGAACTCACAGTTTTACATGGCTGGGAAGGCCTCACAATCATGGCAGAAGGTGAAGGAGAAGCAAAGCCACATCATATCTTACATGGTGGCAGGCAAGAGAGTGTGTGCAGGGGAGCTGCCCTTTATGAACCATCAGATCTCATGAGACTTATTCACTATCATGAGAACAGCATGGGAAAAACCCACCACCATGATTCAATTACCTCCCACTGGGTCCCTCCCATGACACGGGTGGATTATGGGAGCTACAATTAAAGATGAGATTTTGGTGGGGACACAACCAAACCATATCAGAAGCTAAGAATCACAATAAAACAATACAGGAACTGGCAAACAAAACAGTTAGTATAGAAGAGCATGTAACCAACATTAAAAAAGCTGAAAATTTTCCTAATGAAGTCACAAGCATTAACAGCAGAATAGATCACCTGAGGAAAGAATCTCAAGCTTGAAGACTGGCATTCTGAAATAAGGCATCAGACAATAACAAATTTTAAAAGAATGAAAAGAACAAACAGCAACTGCAAAGAATATGGGATTATATAAATAGATTGAACCTATGACTCATTGGTGTCCCTGAAAGAGATGGGGAGAATGGAAAAAACTTGGAAAACATATTTCCGGATATCATCCGTGAGAACTTCCCCAACCTAGCTAGAGAGGCCAACATTTAAATTCAGGAAATGCAGAGAAACCCTGCAAATTAATTCACAAGAAGATCATCCCAAAGACACATATAATCATAAGATTTTCCAAGGTTGAAATGAAATAAAAAATGTTAAAGAAAGTACAGATCCCTGCAAAGAAAAGCTCAACAGACTAAGAGTGGACCTCTCAACAGAAACCCTATAAGCCAGAAGAGATTGAGGGCCTATATTCAACATTCTTAAACAAAAGAAATTCCGACCAAGAATTTCAGATCCAACTAAACTAAGTTTCCTAAGCGAAGGAGAAATAAGATCCTTTTCAGACAAGAAATGCTGAAGGAATTCATTACAACCAGATCTGCCTTACAAGCGCACCCAAAAGAAGCACTAAATATGGAAAGAAAACACCATTACCAGCCACCACAAAAGAACACATTAAGTACACAGACTAGTGACACTACAAAGCAACCACACAAACAAGTCAACATAATAAACAGCTAATGATATGACAACAGAATCAAATCCATACACATCAATAGTAACCTAGAATACAGATGGGCTAAATGTCTCAATTAAAAGGCATAGAGTGGCAAGCTGGATAAAAAAGCAAGACCGAATGCCCAATGGTGTGCTGTCTTTGAGAGACCCATCTCATATACAGTGACACCCACAGGCTCAAAATAAAGGGATGAAGAAAAATCTACCGAGCAAGTGGAAAACAAGAAAAAAGCAGAAGTTACAATCATAATTTCAGACAAAACAGACTTTAAACCAACAAAGATTAAAAACACACACACACACACACACACACACACACACACACACACACCACAGAAGGGCATTACATAAGGGTAAGGGGCTCAGTTCAATAAAAAGGACCTGACTATCCTAAATATATATGCACTGAACACAGGAGCATCCAGATTCGTAAAGCAAGTTCTTTCAGACCTTCAAAAAGACTTAGACTCCCACACAATAATAGTGGGAGTCGTCAACACCCTACTGTAAGTACTAGTCAGATCATCCAAGCAGAAAATTTACAAAGATATTTAGGACCTGAACTCAACACAGGACCAAATGGATTTGATACACATCTACAGAACTATCCATCCAAAAACAAAAGAATATACACGCTTCTCATCTGCACATGGTGCATACTCTAAACTTAGTCACATAATTAGACATAAAACAATTCTTAGCAAATTCAACAAAACAAAAATAACATCAACACAATTGGACCACAACACAATAAAAATAGAATTCAATATGAAGAAAATTGCTCAAAACCACATTTACATGGAAATTAAAGAACCATCTTCTGAGTGACTTCTAGGCAAATAATGAAATTAAGGCAGAAATAAAAAAGTTATTTGAAACTAATGAGAATAAGGATACAACAGGCCAGAATCCCTGGAACACAGATAAGGCAAGATTAAGAGGGAAATTTATAGCCCTAAATGTCCACATCAAGAAGCTAGAAAGATGTCAAATTAATGAACTAACACCACATCCAAAAGAACTAGAGAATCAAGAGCAGACTAACCCCAAAGCGAGCAGAGAACAAGAATTGATCAAAATCAGAGCTGAACTGAAGGCGATTGAGACACATACAAAAAACCATTCAAAGGATCAATGAAGCCAGGAGCTTGTTTTTTGAAGAAGTTAATAAAATAGATGGACCACTAGCTAGACTAATAAGAAAGAGAGAAGATTCAAATAAATATAATAAAAGGAACAAAAAGGATGTCCCAAAGAAACACAAAGAACCATCAGAGACTATTATGAACACCTCTATGCGCACAAACTAGAAAATCTAGAAGATATGGATAAATTCCTGGATACATACACCCTCCTGAGACTGAACCAAGGAAGAAACTGAATCTCTGAACAGACCAATACTGAGCTCCAAAATTGAATCAGTAATAAATAATCTACAACTGAAAAAAGCTCTGGACCAGGTGGACTTACAGCCAAATTCTACCAGGTGTACAAAGAAGAGCTGGTACCATTACTATTGAAACTATTCTAAAAAATTGAAAAGGAAGAACTTCTCCCTAACTCATTCTATGAGACCAGTATTATCCTGATACCAACGCCTGGCAGAGAGACAACATAAGAAAATGTCAGGCCAATATCCTTGATGAACATCGTTGCAAAATTTCTCATTAAAGTACTAGAGAACTGAATTCAGCAACACACTGAAAAGCTAACCCACCCTGATCAAGTAGGCTTTGTTTCTGGGATGCAAGTTTGGTTCAACATACACAAACCAATAAATGTGATTCATCACATAAACAGAACTGAAGACAAAGAAACACATGATCACCTCGGTAGATGCAGAAAAGGCTTCTGATAAAATTCAACATTCTTTCATGTTAAAAACTCTGAACAAACTAGGTATTGAAGGAATATACCTCAAAATAATAAGAGTCATCTATGACAAACCCACAACCAACACCATATTGAATGGTCAAAAGCTGGAAGCATTCCCCTTGAAAATCAGAACAAGACAAGAACGGCCCCTTTCACTACTCCCATTCAGCATAGTATTGAAAGTCCTGGCAAGAGCAATCGGGCAAGAGAAAAAAAAAAAAAGGCATTCAAATAGGAAGACTGAAAGTCAAACTATCCCTGTTGGCAGACAGCATGATTCTCTATCTAGAAAACCCTATAGTCTCAGCCCAAAAGTTCCTTAATCTCAGTAAAATTTCTGACTACAAGATCAACAAACAAAATTCACTAACATTTCTATATACAAATAACAACCAAGCTGAGAGCCAAAAAACGAACACAATCAAATTGACAGTTGCCACAAAAAGAATAAAATACCTAGGAATACAGCTAACCAGGAGGAGAAAGATGTCTACAAAGAAAATTACAAAACACTGCTAAAAGAAATCAGAGATGACATAAACAAATGGAAAAACGTTCCATGTACAAGGACAGGGAAAATCAATATTGTTAAAATGGACACTGCCCCAAGAAATTGACAGATTCAGTGTTACTCCTACCAAACTACCAATTACATTTTTCACAGAATTAGAAGAAGAAAAATACTATTCTAGAATACATATGGAAACAAAAGAGATCCCAAATAGCCAAGGCAACACTAAGGAAAAAGAACAAGCCAAGAGTATCATACTACCTGACTTTGAACTACACTACAAGGCTACGGTAACCAAAACAGCATGGTACTGTACAAAAATAGACATGTAGACCAAAGGAATGGGTTACAGAACCCAAAGCCAGATACTACAATCATCTGATCTTTGACAAGATTGACAAAAACAATCAATGGAGAAAGGACTCCCAGTTCAATAAATGGTGCTGGGATAATTGGCTAGTCATATGCAGAAGATTGAAACTGTACCCCTTCCTTATACCATATACAAAAATCAACTCAATATCATTTTGGACATAGGAACTTGATATATTTCATGACAAAGACACCAAAAGCAATTGCAACAAAAGCAAAATTTGACAAAGGAGATCTAATTAAACTTAAAAGTTTCTGCAAAGCAAAAGAAACTAGTGAAAAAGAGTGAACAGACAATATATAGAATGGGAGAAAATATCCGCAAATTATATATTTGAGAAAGGTCTAATATCCAGCATCTATAAGGAACTTAAACAAATTTACCAAAGAAAAAAAACAACCCATTAAAAAATTGGCAGAGGACACAAACAGACATTTTTTAAAAGCAGATGTACATGTGGCAAGCAAGCATATGAAAAAAAGCTCAATATTATTGATCACTAGAGAAATGCAAATTAAAACCACAATGAGATATCATATCTTGCCAGTCAGAATGGCTCTTAGAAGTCAAAAAATAACAGGTGCTGGCAAGATTATGGAGAAAAAGGAATATTTATATACTACTGGTGACAGTGTAAATTAGTTCAACCATTATGGCAAATTCCTCAAAGACCTAAAAACAGAACTACCAATCAACCAGCAATCCCATTACTGGGTGTATACCCAAAGGAATATAAATCCTTCTATTTTTTTTTTTAAAAGGCATATGTTCATTGCAGCACTATTCACAATAGCAAAGACATGGAATCAACTTAAATGCCCATCAATGGTAGATTGGATAACATAAATGTGGTACATATACACCATGGAATACTATACAGCCGTAAAAAGAACAAGATTAAGTTCTTTGCAAGAATATGAATGGAGCTGGAGGTCATTGTCCTTAGCAAAGTAATACAGGAATAGAAAAACAAATGTCACATGTTCTTAGAAGTGGGAGCTAAATGATGAGAACACATGGACACATAGAGGGGAACAACACACACTGAGGTTGGAGGGTGGGACTGGGGAGAGGAGCAGAAAATATAACCATTTGGTACTAAGCTTAGTACCTGGGTGATGAAATAATCTTGGTATCAAACCACTATGGCATTAATTTACCTATATAACAAACCTGCACATGCACTTTTAAACCTAAAACAATTTTTTTAATCAGAAAAGGGAACTCAAAATACTAAATAGCAAGGAAACAAATGAACCAATTAAAAAATTGGTTTCTTAGATTTTTTGTGATCCTGCAACATAATACCTGAGACTAGGTAGTTTATACACAATAGAAATTAATTTCTTACACTTCTGGATGCTTGGAAGTCCAAGTTTAAGGTGCTGACATTCAGTGTCTGGTAAGTGCTGCTCTCAGCTACCAAGAAACCCCTTGTCATTGCATCCTCAAAAAGGGACAAATGCTGTGTCCTCACATGGCAGAAAGGTTTTATAAAAGGGGCAAAGTGGGTGAGCTAGTCCCCCCATCCCTTTTATGAGGTTACCAATTCCATTAAGGAAGGTTCTGCCCTCATGACTTAATCACCTCCTAAAGGCCCCACTTTTAATATTGTTCCATTGGAGATTAAGTTTTGACCTGAGTTTTGGAGGGGACACCAACATTCAAACCATAGCAATGGGCAAAAAGCTTGATAGACATTTCCCAAAAGAAGACATATAAATGGCCAGCAGGGCAATGCAAATCAAAATCACAAGGAGAAATCACTTCATACCTGTTAGAATGACTATTAACAAAATGACAAAAGGTTAGGTGTTGACCAGGATGTGGAGAAAAGGGAACCCTCATACACTATTGGTGGGAATGTTAATTGCTATAGCCATTATGACAGACAATATGGAGGCTTTTTGAAAAATTAAAAATTAAGCTACCATATCATACAGCAATCTCACTACTGGGTGTATATCCGAAGGAAATTAAATTGGTATCTGTTTCTTGCTTTCAGCATGAAGAACTTCCTTCAGTCCTGGTAGCAATTAATTTTTTCACTGCTTTTTAAAATTTGTGAATGTTACCATCAGTTTTCAGAGGTAGCTTTGCTGGATATAAGATTCCTGGTTTTTGTGGGTTTGTGGGTTTTTATTTGTTTGGTCTGTCAGCACTTTCCATTAGTTATCCCATTCTCTCTGGCCTCCACTGTTTCTGATAATAAATCACCTGTTAAGCTTATTGGGACTCCCTTGTATATGAAGAGTCAATTTTCTCTTGCAGTTTTCAAGACTTTTTCTGTCTTTTGACATTTTTACTATGGTATGTCTGATTGTGGACCTCTTTGTGTTTATACTGCTTAGAGTTTGTTGAGCTCCCTGGATGTGTGCAGATTAATATTTTTTGTCAAATTTGAAAAGTTTTCAGCAATGATTTCTTTTATTATTAGTAGTAGTAATATACTTTAAGTTCTGGGGTACATGTGCACAATGTGCAGGTTTGTTACATAGTGCCATGTTGGTCTGCTGCACCCATCAACTCGTCATTTACACTAGGTATTTCTCCTAATGCTATCCCTCCCCCAGACCCCCCACTCCCAGACAGACCCCAGTGTCTGATGTTCCCCTCCCTGTGTCCATGTGTTCTCATTGTTCAACTCCCACCCATGAGTGAGAACATATGGTGTTTGGTTTTATCCTCCTGCATTACTTTGCTGAGAATGATGGTTTCCAGTTTCATCTGTGTCCCTGCAAAGGACATGAACACATCCTTTTTATGGCTGCATAGTATTCCATGGTGCATATGTGCCACATTTTCTTTATCTACTCTATCATTGATGGACATTTGGACTGGTTCCAAGACTTTGCCATTGTGAACAGAACGTGTGCATTTGTCTTTATAGCAGAATGATTTATAATCCTTTGGGTATATACCCAGTAATGGGATTGCTGGGTCAAATGGTATTTCTAGTTCTAAATCCTTCAGAAATCGCCACACTGTCTTCCACAATGGTTGAACTAATTTACACTCCTATGAACAGGGTAAACACGTTCCTATTTCTCCACATCCTCTCCAGCATCTATTGTTTCCTGACTTTTTAATGACCATCATTCTAACTGGCATGACATGGCATCTCATTGTGGTTTTGACTTGCATTTCTCTAATGACCAGTGATGATGAGCATTTTTTCATAAATCTGTTGGATACATAAATGTCTTTTTTTGAAAAGTGTCTGTTCATATCCTTCACCCATTTTTTGATGGGTTTTTTGTTTGTTCGTTTGTTTCTTGTAAATTCGTTTAAGTTCTTTGTAGATTCTGGATATTAGCCCTTTGTCAGATGGATAGATTGCAAAATTTTTCTCTTATTCTGTAGACTGCCTGTTCACTCTGCTAATAGTTTCTTTTGCTGTGGAGAAGCTCTTTAGTTTAATTAAATCCCATCCGTCTATTTTGGCTTTTGTTGCCATGGCTTTTGGTGTTTCAGTCATGAAGTCTTTGCCCATCCCCATGTCCTGAATGGTATTGCCTAGGTTTTCCTCTAGGGTTTTTATGGTTTTAGGTCTTACATTTAAGTCTTTAATCCATCTTAAGTTAATTTTTGGATAAGGTGTAAGGAAGGGATCCAGTTTTAGCTTTCTGTATATGGCTAGCCAGTTTTCCCAGCACCTTTTATTAAATAGGGAATCCTTTCCCCATTGCTTGTTCTTGTCCGGTTTGTCAAAGTTAAGATGGTTGTAGATGCATGGTGTTATTTCTGAGGCCTCTGTTCTGTTCCTGTGGTCTATATATCTGTTTTGGTACCAGTACCATGCTGTTTTGGTTACTGTAGCCTTGTAGTATAGTTTGAAGTCAGGTAGTGTGATGCCTCCAGCTTTGTTCTTTTGGCTTTTTTCTTGGCTATGTGGGCTCCTTTTTTGGTTTCATATGAAATTTAAAGTAGTTTTTTCCAATTCTGTGAAGAAAGTCAGAGGTAGCTTGATGGAGAAAGCATTGAATCTATAAATTACTTTGGGCAGTATGACCATTTTCACGATATTGATTCTTCCTATCCATGAGCATGGAATGTTCTTCCATTTGTTTGTGTCCTCTTTTATTTTCTTGAGCAGTGGTTTGTAGTTTTCCTTGAAGAGGTTCTTCACATCCCTTGTAAGTTGGCTTCCTAGGTATTTTATTCTCTTTGTAGCAATTATGAATGCGAGTTCACTCATGATTTGGCTCTCTGTTTGTCTGCTATTGGTGTATAGGAATGCTTGTAATCTTTGCACATTGATTTTGTATACTGAAACTTTGCTGAAGTTGCTTATCAGTTTAAGGAGTTTGGGCTGAGATGATGGGGTTTTCTAAATATACAATCATGTCATCTGCAAACACAGACAACTTGACTTCCTCTTTTCCTAATTGAATGTCATGTGTTTCTTTCTCTTGCCTGATTGTCCTGGCCAGAACTTCTAATACTATGTTGAATAGGAGTGGTGAGAGAGGGCATCCTTATCTTGTGCTGGTTTTCAAAGGGAATTCAGCCATGATTTCTTTGAATGTATTCCGCACCTTCGTCTCCTCACCTTCTGTTACTCCCATCATTAGTTTTTTGGTGTGTTTAATGGTGCTCTACATTACTCTAGGCTTTGCTTATTTTTCTTCATTCTTTTTTTCTTTCTGTCTCTCATACTGCATAACCTCAATTGATGTATCTTCGAGTTCACTGATTCTTTCTTTTGCTGACTTAAATCTGCTATTGTAGCTCTCTAGTCACCCTGAGGTGATTGTAGTTTTGGCAGGATTCTCTATTACTACTTCTTCTCTGACCTCTGTTAGAATGTCTGCTCCCATTGCTGCCAAAACCAGCTACTAGATGCCATTAATTTTGTTGGTTGCTCTACTGTTTTGGACAAATTGTCTGGGACGCTCATTGCTCTACAATCTCTTTCAATTAAATTTGGTCCCTTTGCATGGGCACTTTTTAAAGCTAGTCTTTGAGATTTGTTCTGATTCTAGAAGAGCTCCTGTTAGTTGTTTCTTATGCTGTTCTTTCTGCTAAACTATCTGTCTTTACGGAGATTTAGTAGATTTCAATGAATAAATATTACTTCATTTGCTGTATGCCCTTAGGACAATTTTAGAAGACATTAGGTCATATGTAATATATATAATTTCCTTCACTTTCCGTTGTTTTTCTGGGGAGTGGGTTCATGGAGCTACTTTTGCCACCATTCTAGAAGTAGAATCCTCAGCAAATTCTTGAAGGAAATTCTGAGCAGCACAGCTCTAGGGTTGCCACTTCAGTTGAATTACTAACACCTGGGTTCAACAATGGCCTATGCTGAATGAAGTTGAGATGGCAGGATTTGGGGTATTATGTAGAAGAGGGAATTTAAAAGATAT
The DNA here is from genome assembly GCF_024542745.1 of Macaca thibetana thibetana. Taxonomy (NCBI): domain Eukaryota; kingdom Metazoa; phylum Chordata; class Mammalia; order Primates; family Cercopithecidae; genus Macaca; species Macaca thibetana. The sequence goes on along the minus strand of NC_065582.1, from coordinate 131,252,425 downwards.
GAATGTTGGAGCAGATTTACCACATGCAACCAGTTTACTCATGTCTAATTAGGTACCGGAGAGGGTTCGGAGAACACTCTCTTCACCAAAACATTGAAAGTTACATTGGCCAGGGGAACATTAGCATTCTTGAGAAGCCCTAGAGTAGTGACTGTACTCTGGGAATAAAGATGGGAGAGGTTGCACTTAATTACCAGAGGTAAGGCAGACATATAGGCAGACACACGTACACAAGGCAGTTGGGCCAGCATGGTAATCAGGAGGATTTGAACGACCAGAATATTTGGCTGTGACTAGTTGATCCTGGTATCCCTCATACTGACACAGAAGGTCACCCACTTTGGTCCTATGTGGTCCATATAACTCTAGGTCTGGAATGACTGGTCTTTAAAAGGGAAAATAGAGTTGCAGCTCCAAAATGGGGCAGGGAGGAGTGTGTTTGGATCCATTGTTTGGATCCATGCAATGGATCCCCTTGAGCATTTCCTATTACACCCACTCAATGCTGAAGTGGAAGATTATTGGGGGAACCCACCCCCAATATTTCAATGTAAGTTCTTTCTATTTTCCATAACTGTCAGCTGGCTGAGAAATAAAGAGAAAGAGTACAAAGAGAGGAATTTTACAGCTGGGCTGCATGGGGTCACATCACATATCAGTAGGATGGTGATGCCCACCTGAGTCTCAGACCAGCAAGTTTTTATTAAGGGTTTTAAAAGGGGAGGGAGCATAAGAACAGGGAGTAGGTACAAAGATCACATGCTTCAAAGGGCAAAAAGCAGAACAAAGATCACATGCTTCTGAGGGAACAGGACAAAAGGCAAAACAGAACTACTGATAAGGGTCTATATTCAGCTGTGCACGTATTGTCTTGATAAACAACTTAAACAACAGAAAACAGGGTTTGAGAGCAGAGAACCGGTCTAACCAAAATTTACCAGGGCAGAGTTTTTCCCCATACTAATAAGCCTGAGGGTACTGCCGGAGACCAGGACATATCTCAGTCCTTATCTCAACCACATAAGACAGACACTCCCAGAGCAGCCATTTATAGACCTCCCCACAGTTACACATTCCTTTCCCAGTGTATTAATATTAATATTTCTTGCTAGGAAAAGAATTTAGTGATATCTCTCGTACTTGCACGTCCATTTATAGGCTCTCTGCAAGAAGGAAAATAAGGCTCTTTTTGCCCGACGCCACAGGCAGTCAGACCTTATGGTTGTCTTCCCTTGTTCCCTAAAAATCACTGTTATTCTGTTCTTTTTTAAGGTGCACTGATTTCATATTGTTGAAATACGCATGTTTTACAATCAATTTGTACAGTTAACACAATTATCACAGTGGTCCTGAGGTGATGTATATCCTCAGCTTATGAAAATAACAGGATTAAGAGATCAAAGTAAAGACGGGCATAAGAAATTATAAAAGTATTATTTGGGAACTGATAAATGTCCATATTAAAATGAAATCTTCACAATTTATGTTCCTCTGCCATGGCTACAGCTGGTCCCTCCATTTGGGGTCCCTCACTTCCCACAACGAAAGATGTACATACTCAGGATCCAGCAAATTCTCTTCTATGTTTCTAACCTTGAGAAACTCTGAATCATGCAAGAAATGAGGCATATATAAGGATGTTTAATGTAGCACCTTTATAAAAAAAGAAAAAGTGAAACAATTCAAATGGTCCCCAGTTGAGAAATTGTTTATTCATTCAATAAAATATTGCAAAACAGTTAAAACAGATATTAGAGCTATGTTTATGAACATGAATAAATCTTAAAAATACAATGTTGAATGAAAAAACGTAATTTGCAAATGGACGTATACAGAAGGATGTCATCTATGCAAATTTTCAAAATAGCTAAAGCAAATCATATACATGATTTGCTTGGGTTACATGAATTATGTAGTGAAAACATGTAGCTTAATAGCAATGATTCACACCAACACCATGTGAGTGATGTTATACCAGTAAGAGAAAGATAAATAGATGAGGGAGGGCATTAACTTTATCTGTACTATTTCATGGTTTTTGAAATAGAAATTTGAAGCAGATATAGCAAAAATGTTGACATCTTTTTCATCAAGGTTGTGTGCTTACAGACATATGTTACATAACTTGGGAACTTTATCCTTAAATATTTCATAATTCAAAATAAACACTTTAAAAAGGAAATTGCTTCTTCATATCAACAAATTATTTGTAAAGAATTCACTGACATACAACATATGATGTAATTATAGAAGGTACCCCTTTTATTTACCCTTTATATCTGAAAGATAAAGAGATGTGGGGTGTGTAACCCAGAAATGCAGGACATGTTAAAAGTAAATGATACAAAGTTTTAGGGATTAGGTCTTGGAGAAATGCCACCTGTCTACTTCCAAAGCTTAGATTAAAAGTTAATGGATTTTCAAATGGATTATTTCGCCATCTACAAACTTATAACCAAATGTAATGATGACCTTACACTATGGGTAAGTGCAAGAGAGTCATCTTTGCTATTTGGTCATTCATGTTCCCATAATTGGCAGGAAATATGATTCTCCACCTGACAAGTAAAGAGAACCCTTTGAGAAACATGAGAGGTGTCACTATTATCATCATTGCATATTATATAATTGCTGGCACCCAGCAGTTATATAAAATAGCAGACAGTTGAGCTTCAGCAGATCCTCTAAATTTTCTAATTATACGGATCAGAATATCTATCTGGAAAGTGGAATTCTATGTCTAAAATCACCCCTGAACTCTACAGTAGGTTGGTTTTCTTTATTGGCTTTTTTAGGGAGAGCCAAATGTTCCATTTATTTCCTTGTATATAATTAAACATAGAGTAGAACAACAAATAAAAATTGAGTTACTGGAGGCAGTGTACTCAAGTCCTATGCCTCATAATGCTATTTCAACAAAAGTATAAATCTCCATGGTGATTCATTTACTCTTCCAAATTATCCTATGAGATATTTTCCCAGGACTTTTAACATTAAAATGTACTAGGTCAAAGTGCTTAGCTATTGTACAATATAATAAGATTTTAAATTATGATAAATATTCTCATTTCCCCACAATAAATATTTTAAAGTACTACATATTTTTTAAATTATGTACTTGTACAATATTGTACACTTGGCCCCAGTGCTGTGGTTTTAAATTATCTAGAATTGGGGGTAATATTGCCAAATAGAGCTGTTTCTAATTCTAACTCACTCTGTAATAGATACTTCAGGAGCACTAAGTATGTGATAGGTGAAAGAAAACCGATATTCCTCATCACAAACATTGTGTATTTGCTATTGAGGAGAGAGATGCTGGGCAGGTTAGCACCCCTGTAACTATTTAAAAATTTAAAATTTATCACTTTTTTAAAGCTACTATTTATGTAGCTAAAATCAGACAAAAATTATGAAACCATTTCAGATATTCTGTAATATTAGCCAAAAACTTAATTTTTCATCAACATGAGAAATATAATCATATTGCTCTGCCCAAATACTTATGAGTTACATTTCTCTCAAATATTTTAAACTATAGACTTGCTTGTTTTTGTTCTTCTCTCTTCTTCTACTGTCAGAAACTTTGCCTTCAAAGTGCATGTTTCTTTTTATTCTTTTGGCAAATCTATGATTCTAACATCTTAAACATATTAACTTCTTGGGTCAACAAAAAATTTTCTCCAGTACAATTAATCTCAGTAATATGATGATGATATTTCAGTAGAAACCATCTGCAATTTAAAGTATTATTGCCAAGAGCAGAAAATAGGCACATTAATTTGTAACATACAATAAAGACCTTTCTCAGCTTCATTTCCTTGGTAGACGCTTTTTGGGGGCAATACTTTAAAAACCCAACACAATGCAGCAGAACTATCCAAAGTTCTCATGGAAACAAAAGGTACCAGAGGAAGTGCATGAGCGAGGTAAGAGATGGTGCAGCACGCCAGGCCCTCAGGAGCTGAGTGAGTGCTCCCAGCAGCAAGGCTGCCAGGCCAGTTTGCTTCCCTGGCAGGCAGAAGGGCCTTCCAGCATTGATATAAAAATGGGAAGACAAAAATGAGGGACAGAAAAGGGAAGAGGTTGTATTAACACACAGGGAAAAGAACTGAGACGGAACATGGACTAACAAATGGTTCGTGTCAGTCAGACTAATTCTTAGCAACTAAAACTTCTTAACTTCTTAATTTCTACTTCAGACTATGACACCCATAGCTACGTGGCTAGTGATTTCAAATTCATTCTAATACTGGAAAGAAGGAAGCATAAAGCATCACTGAAACTATTGACCTGAGTTTGCTATTATTTATTATAGACACATATGTAATTATTGTGAAAATACAATGTACCACTGCTTAAATTTCCCTGTCTTACTTATGATCACATAACCATTGGTCTCCATATTTACTCTCAATCACCTCTACCTCAAGTTCATGGTGTTGAGTTCCCATTAGTATAGTTGCATTAACTTGCCAGACTATATTAATTTAAAATATCTATAAAAAAATAAAAGATAAACCACTCTAAAATTAGATTACAAAAGAAGTTATAACTAACCTAACTGGATAGCCAACAAAGATCCATTTTCCGTGAATATTTGTAGTTAGAATTGAAGCAGACTTTGAAAAATTCTAGTTTTAAATTTACCATTTGCATTTGGGAATGGTGATTATGCTAAGGAAAACAATGTGGTAATGGGGGAATAAGGAAGAGAGAGAGAAAGTTCTAAGAGCTGTGACTTGCATTAGTGAACTGGTCATCAGTAATGTTTATATATGACTGCTGAAATATTTTAAAAAATCAAAGCTCCTTCAAAAATACATTGTATGTGCAGTTGTTTAAATGTTGTATAAGAAAATATTGTTCAATGATACTTTGTATTTCAATAAATTATACTCTCCAGCTCAGTAAACAGAAAAAAAAAAATCTAAACTCTATGAGTCAGATAAAATGAACTTTAGGGAAAACATTTTATAAATATGTTAATAAAATTTTGGTATAACATTGGTGACACCAGTCAAAATCAAATACTATATTGTTTTATTTATTTTTGTTTATAACTTTTCTGTCATTTGTAGGGATTTGAGTAATAGTGGAAAACTGCAATTTCTTGGTCTTCCATTTGAACCTAAGATCTATAAACCACTAACCACTTAAAAAGAAGTTTTTAAAAAAAATCTGTATTGATAATTCTTTATATTATTTAAAAAATACCAGTTTTTGAATACACCAAACATCAAAAATATAATTAAGCCTGTGTAATAAAATATAAAGTGGATATAAAAATGAATTGTGTGAAGTAGCCTTAGAGGACAATATTAAAACCTGCTCCCTCAGTTCTTATTTTAAACTTCTTAGATTAATAGTTGTTGAAACCTTTCAGGTTTTCTTCACCTTTCTTCTCCAACCTATTACGTCCTTTCTCCCCAGCGAAGTTCTGCATTTTTATACAATGACAGTCAACATAAATGATATATGATTATAAATAAATTGATTCCATAAGCAGCACATGGAAATCATACCTACATACCATAGGACATTATGTTTGAGACAGATGGCTTTTTGAGGCCTGGTCTCCTCTGGGATAGTAGAGACAGTTGGATTCGAATTCTGGATGTTTAAAAAGCACACACATACAAATAGACTATGGCTTTAATGGAGGAAAGAGTACATGGGTTCTTTACTGTCTCACATGATGATTCTCCTGACCATGTGTCTTTTGTCAACAGGGATTACTTATATTTAAAAGGATTTTTAAGATGCAAGATTCATCAGCATGATGCAAGAAGATAAAATGCTTTCATGTTTCAATGGGTGACTTTCATGTTTAACAAGCTGTTTTAAAAAGATACAATCGGGCTTGGTTTATTGCTTAATCAATGAACTAAAATGAAAGAAGTAGAGAGTTCTGACTTGTCTTCCCTAGGATATCCTAGGGAAGAGTAAGACTAGATTAAGCCTTAATGACTTAATAATGACTAGAGTAAGCCATTTGTGTTACTGTAGAAAAAGTTGTGTTGAGGCTTTTTCTCTGAGGAGGAATACCGAGAAACCAGGTCTACTAAGAAAAGATGGACAATGGCAGCTGCTGAGAAGGGTGGGGCACCAAGAAGCTGTGAGGACTCAAAGTATTGAACGCAGAAATCAGTGCCAATAGCTTTTTTCCCCAAGAACCATTTTAGGATGAGTTACATGTTATATAAAACAATGACTGACAATAGTTAAAACTCCTAAATAAATTCTATTCTAAATAACTTATTCTTCAACAGTTCTGTTAGTATCAGTAATTGATATGCAACAATTTAGTAAAAATTATTTGTATTTTTATTTGGTAAATAGAAGTTATTTTAAAATTAAGAAATTTTATTATAATGTTTATATTAGTAAACACGCAGTGTGCTGCAGTAGGGAAAAAAATCACAAAATACTTTGGAGTAACATTATCAGGACATGTGTAAAATGTAGGAAGAAAGGGAAGTACAGAAGATAACATAAATAGATGGAGATAATTAACGTTTCCCAAATAAGAGGACTGAGCCTACAAAGTGGTTAATTTCACCCAAAGCAATCTGTGCAATTAATATATTCTTGGTCAAAATAGCAATGGGATTTATGGGTTTTTTTTTTTTAAGATTTAGTGATGTTTAAGATTAAATTTTAAAACTATTGAAAAGTCAGAATAATGAGGAATTAATAATGTTACCGAGTATTACAAAACGGTATAAAGTCATAATAACAAGTTAGTGTGGTTCTGAGAGAGGAAAAGACAAATAAGTAAATGAAACAAACAATGGTTCAGAAGTGTTCATGTGGGAGATGCAACAATAGAAACCAATGGGGAAACATAAACAATGATTCTGCAACCAAATATAAGCTAGGTGGAAAAAACTTTAGATATTCACCTCATATATTAAACAAAATTAAATTTTCAATGAATTAAACTGCTAATTCAAAAAATCAAAATACTTGTATAAAAAATATATAGACTAGTATTTATCTCTCCATGAGAAATAATTCCAAGCTTAAAAGAGTAAAAGAAAAATAAAGGAAGATGCAACTTGGTTAACTACATAACAATAAAAGATATTCGTATGGAAAAACATAATATAGAAAATCAAGAGTAACATAAAACTGAAGAAATATAAAAGGGTAAAAGTTTTCTATAAATAATGAAGCATAGAAATGCAAAAAAAAATCAATGAATAGTTTAAACTACCAATGGATTAGAAACTATCAGAAGAAAAAAACGTTAATTTCTTTATAAAATGCAAATATTATTGAGATATCATTCATTTAACTGTAAAGTTAGCAAAGATTTAAAAGTGTAATACAGAGTATAAAATGAAAAAGGTATACTGTTCAGAATAAAATGGAAAAATTTGTGGGAGGAAACAGTTTGACAAATTGCTTCAAGAGCCTTAGAAATACCTTTATCTTCTCATCACCATTTTATTTCTAATAATAAGAAAATAATCATATTTAAACAAAGATTTATGCACACAGATGTTTGGTGTAGCATTAGTTACACTAGTGAAAAGACAGATACAATATGTATGCCTATTAGTGAAATGTATAAATTGTTGTTATAAAGTAGAAAATTTGCTCCAATTATAACTAGAACCATAAAAACACAAATAATTACATGAAAAGTGTTTACGACACAGTGAAGGGCCCTTGTGACTGGGCCTCATGCCAAACAACTTGTTACAAAAAAAGTTAGGGTCCCAGACCATGCCACAGCTTCACGAGACCTCTCCTCATCTGTGCATGGATGGGTAGCCAACTCTGGAGCCCAGGCTGTTGCTTCCCAGTCTGGTGGTGAATCCCCTCCATAGTATGGTGAGTGTAGCGTCCAACTCTGGAGGCCAGGCTGTTGTTGCTTCCCAGTCTGGTGGTGAATCCCCTCCATAGTATGGTGAGTGTAGCGTCCAACTCTGGAGCCCAGGCTGTTGCTTCCCAGTCTGGTGGTGAATCCCCTCCATAGTATGGTGAGTGTAGCATCCAACTCTGGAGGCCAGGCTGTTGTTGCTTCCCAGTCTGGTGGTGAATCCCCTCCATAGTATGGTGAGTGTAGCGTCCAACTCTGGAGCCCAGGCTGTTGCTTCCCAGCCTAGTGGTGAACCCCCTCCATAGTATGGTGAGTGTAGTGTCCAACTCTGGAGGCCAGGGTGTTGTTACTTCTGACTCTTGAGCCCAGACTGTTGCTTCCCAGTCTGGTGGTGAATCCTCCACAATCTGGTGAGTATGATGTCCGACTCGGGAGCCCAGGCTGTTGCTTCCCAGTCTGGTGGTGAATCCTCCATAGTCTGCTGAGTGTAAATATATACATATATATACATCTTTTCCTTCTCCCCTTCCCATTGCAATTTGCTTATTATATCAATCTGCCTATTATATCAATTTGCTTATTATATCATTTGCTTATTATATCTGCATTGCCATTTACATGGGATAAAGGTTGTTCACCCTTAAAGGTATTGTATGTGTGTCTTTTCTTCTTCCCTCATGCATTTCCTGCACAGAACAATTAGCAGCTGTGTGACCCTTGAAATAAACATAAAACAACGTTAGAGGGTTGAGTTCTTTCTTTTACTATTAAGACAGAGCAAAGAAACACGTAAATAATATCTGGAAATCAAGCCTCATATTGAATATAATATTTACACTGGTTGGAAATTATATGAGTCATTACTGGTAGAGAATATCAATTGAATATTTTTAAAGTGCTGTGGTAATTATTACTGACATGTACAGAGAAAATGTCCCACATATAGATTTTACCTACTTTTAAAAGAGAGTCTTTGATTCAATTGGTAAGTTATTTATAAATTTGGCAAGGTAACAAAAAGATCCCGGGCATTATTTCAGCTCCCTTACAAAATACCTACAAATGCAACACAGTAACATTGTCAGTAGAAAATCATTAATGATAAAGGATTGTATCATGAATTTTCTTGCAAGTTCAAGATGATGTTGAATTGCACGAATCACTAATAAATCAGATTAGTCCACTAGGTTATCTGAATCCACAGGACTTCTCCGATAGCGGCAAGCTACGGTTTTACATTTCTATTCAAATTAGTAGAAACACTTAGTAAGCTTTTTATCTATTATATTTCAGTCAGTATCAAGTGCCAATAGCCATGATCACAGTTCTTTTTAGTCTTATTTCTTAAAATTGCTACATTTCCTTGCTTTATCATATTTTTCAACTTAATTACTGGCATCTTGGGTCTGTAAATAAGCTTTGATAGAAAAGACACACCAGTATTATTTTGTCCATTTGAAATGATTAAAGGGTGTCACTCCCTCAGTTGGAAATTTTACTCTAAGACATCTTAATCCATTCAGAGGTTCTAAACAATTTGAAAAGCTATGTACCTTAATTTGATTGTTGCCATGAGACTGAGATTTAATCAGCTCTTATGACTTAAAATTCTTCTCAGTTTTATATTTTATTAGTTGGAGTTGAGAAAAACTTTCCTCTTTGATACTGAAAGACACGGAATTCATGTACTCTATTTCCATTCATTCCTACTTGTAACCTAATTCTTTCCTGATCTTACTTCATATAATTCCCTATCAAATGCAGCCCACATCAACTAACACACACTACTAAAGCTATTTTAACCACTTTTCTGAGAACGACAGGTTTATTAGGTAAATTATCTTATTTTCACATCTTTATCAAAAATAATTTTACCAAATATTTTGCAACTGATTAGCATTGACTATGATTCAGCATTCAAAATAGTCTTTTCACTCCCTCCCACCAGAAAACTAAGCCTGTGTCACATATTTTGACATTTCCCTTTGAGTATCAATTTTTGTATCTGTCAGAATAGGCTAGGATACACTACAGTAACAAACAAAAATCTCATGGCTTATCACATAAACATATATTTCATGTCCAAAGTGAGTCTGCAATGGCTGTGTTCATCAGTCTCCCAAGGACTTGGAATGATAGAGATTTAATATTAACATATGCTTTTTAAATTCCTGCAAAAAGGAGAAAGTAACATGGAAAATCATGCATAAGTTTTTAGGTTTTTCACAAGGAACTGACACAAATCACTTGGCTAGAGCAAACATAATCATGCCTAATATCAATGGAGACAGGTAAGTGCAATCTTACTATGCACACAGCGGGAGAGCCAGAAATATCTGGTGACCTACACTAATGGCATTTGAAAACAGACAGAATTAAATAACTATTTCCTTCTTTTTCTTATTACTATAATTTTGCTAATGCAATATTTACAAATAATATGAATAGAAAAGAGGTGAAATGGCAAAACAATATTGTATTCCTCAAAAAAGGCATGCACACCCAGTGTAAGATTCTCAAGTTATTAACTCAAGTTGTCAGACCAAATCACAAGTTGAAAACAATGAACAAAAAATGTAATCTCAAGATCTTTTAAAATTATTGATATGTCCCTATAGCCCTGTCTAAAACATAATGATAATCAATGATATGGAAGAATAAAATACATCAAATAATTTTCTAAACAAAGATGAGGTAGGATTGTTTCTATATAATTCTTTCAAATACTTATCATTTAGAAAACCTTCAGCTAATATATTACTATTTACACAGCATTCAATCAGTAACTTAATTACAAATATATAGCCATATTCTTTACTGTTTCATAAATAAACTACTGCACAGGGTAGTAATTGCTGGTATATATCTCTTATCTATTTCTGTTAAGATTATAATTCACATATAATGCAAAGTGTTCAACCAACTAATCTCAAATTTTTTAGGGCTCCTCACTGTGTCATCTTTATAGCTGTTAGTGGCAATAAATTACTTACTTGAATTATTAGACTTAAAAGCAATGGGACATACCATGACTACATGCAGTAAACAAATACTTAAATTTATTTCATGAAATCTTGCAGTCTTACAAACCCTGTTTGAAAATTTTCTTTAAATTCTGCAGAATTATAGTAAAATAGCAGGATCTGTATATATTGAATATAAAAGACTATGGGTTAAAATGTTTTTTAGGCAAGGGAAAGGTTTCAAAGGATAGTGCTTAATTTTTCTCAAAAATAACAGAGATAAGACTGCTCTCAAGAAGGCCAACTAGATGCATCCAGGAGGAACATCTGCCACCAAGGGTCCAGGACATTAGGAAGACTGGCACACTCTGAGCACTGTCAGTGGACAGAGGAAAGACACATAAGCTGGGCTGAAGGTGGAGGAAACTGGGAACCCTGCATGGGGCTACCATGTACTGGGACTTGCCTCTGGCCCCTGACAACTCCTGGGGAAGTGGTGAGTTGGGCAGGCAAGGAGCAACCCACCAGGCACCTCTGGAATTCTGGCAGCAGGAGACCCCATGACCCCCATGGATACCTGAGCTGGCGGGGAGAGCTGCTTAGAGAGATGGCAGAGACAGAATTCCAGCCAGTGCAGAGCCCAGAGGCCTTGGTGTGGCAGTGTCTGTAGTGAAGCCCAAGAAGGGATATCCATCCCCCTAGGCTCACCTTGCTCTCCTAGGAGACTCTAGCCCTAGGGAAACTGTTGGACCCAAACAGTGAAGGGTAGTCTTGTCCATGAGATGACACCAGTCTGACCTGAGTGCCCCACTGTCTACCAGTCTCTCCCAGGATCCCAGCCTAGATGCACCTGCTTGTAGTGCAGCCTTGGATGCTCAGCTGAGGTAACTCCCAGGTGCCTGCATCACAGTACCTACACTGATAAATCATGCCTGAGCATCAGGGAGCTCCAATAGAGCAGCCCCCAGTACCATGCACCAAATTAACTGCTCCCTCCCACCACCACAGCCTCTGCCATGCTGGTTTGCCTGTGTGCACTTGTCCATGGCTTCCCACCACATCACTTTGCCAGGGAGTGTATGCAGGAAGACTTCACCTCCTCTTCCCTGCCAGTGTGTATGTGCATGTGCGCCCCATCATGACACTGCTGCCCAACATGAGTATACCCCATACACCCTGTCCAACATGGAGGAGCACAAGGAGACTAGTAGCCCCACCCTCCTACTCTGTGCTGTTACTGCTGCTTGTGTATTATACGCACACGGAGACCACCAGCATCACACCCCCGAGTACCTCACCCCCATGTTGACACAACCTCCAGTCAAAACCTATGCACAGAGACCAGCAGCCTCACCCCTCATCCTGCACAGCTGCTACTGCCCACATGAATGAGTAAATGGAGAGTGCCAGCTCCAGGCCTGCCAACAACCCCCAAGCTGACCATCACCAGCACAAATATGTGCATGGATGCTGGCAGGCTCCTACCACCCAATGAAACACTTTGGTTGGCACCACCCACTGAGTGTTGTAACCAGAGGTCTAAAAACACCTCAGCCCCTCCAGTGCAGCAGATTCCTAAACTTGAGGGGCTAGAGAACAAAGCAAGGGGTCTGATATTAGCCTCTCAGAGTTAGGGCACACAGTGCAGTAGTCCTGAGATGAGTCTTGGCTCCCTGAAATCTTCCAGAAATGAAGCCAGTTGACTAAACCCACCTTTATAGCATAATCAAACCCCCAAGGACACTAAGAGGATAAAAGAAAAAAAATTCATCCAAAATACAGCAACTTCAAATATTGAAAGAACATTAGCCCATGAAGATGAAAAAGAACGAATGCAAAAACTCTGGCAACTCAAAAAGCCAGAGTGTCTTCTTACCTCCAAATGAAAGCACTAGTTCCTCAGCAATGGTTCTTAACTGGGCTGAAATGACAGAAGTAGAATTTGGAATATGGATAGGAATGAAGATTACTGACATTCAGCAGAAAGTCAAAACCCAATCTAATCTAAACGTTATTGTAAAATGATACAGGAGCCAATGAAATGTCCATTATAGAAGGAACCAAAGTGATCTGATAAAGCTGAAAAGCACGATACAAGAATTTCACAATGTATTCATAAGTATTAACAGCAGAATAGGCTAAGCTAAGCAAAGAATCTCAGAGCATGAGAACCTGCTCTACAAAATAATCAGACAAAAATTTTTTAAAAACTAAAGAAGAGTGAATAGGCAACCTGCAGAATAAGAGAAAAATTTTGCAGTATATCCATCTGAGAAAGGTCTAACATCTAGAATCTACAAGGAACTCAAACAAATTTACAAGGAAAACACAAACAACCCCATCAAAAAGTGAGCCGAGGATCTGAACAGACAATTCTCAAAAGAAGACATTTATGCAGCCAACAAACTTGTGAAAAAAAGCTCATCATCACTGGTCATTAGAGTAATGCAAATTAAAAACACAATGAGATATCATCTCATACCAGTTAGAATGGTGATCATTAAAAAGTCTGGAAATAACAGATGTTGGCAAGGATGTGGAGAAATAGGAACGCTTTTACACTGTTGATGGGAGTGTAAATTAGTTCAACCATTGTGGAAGACAGTGTGGCAATTCCTCAAGGATCTAGAGCCAGAAATATCATCTGACCCAGCAATCCCATTACTGGATATATACCCAAAGGATTATAAATCACTCTACTATAAAGACACATGCACACGTATGTTTATTGCAGCACCATTTACAATAGCAAAAACTTGAAACCAACCCAAATGCTCATCAGTGATAGACTGGATAAAGAAAATGCGGCACATATACATCATGGAATACTATGCAGCCATAAAAAAGAATAAGTTCATGTCCTTTGCAGGGACATGGATGAAGCTGGAAACCATCATTCTCAGCAAACTAACACAGAAACAGAAAACCAAATACCTCATGTTCTCACTCATAAGTGGGAGGTGAACAATGAAAACACACAGACACAGGGAGGGAAACATTACACACTAGAGCTTGTTGGTAGGTGGAGGGAAAGGGGAGGGACAACATTAGAACAAATACCTAATGCAGTGGGACTTAAAACCTAGATGACGGAATGATAGGTGCAGCAAACCACCATGGCACATTTACACCTATGTAACAAGCCTGCACATTCAGCACATGTATCCCAGAGCTTAAAGTAAAATAATAATAATAATAATAATAATAATAATAATAAAAGAATCAACAAAACCTCTGATAAATATGGGATTATATAAAGACACCAAATCTGTGACTCATGAGAGAGAGAGAGAAAGGAAGAAACTTAGAAAACATATTTCAGGCTATCATCCATGAAAATTTTGCCAATCTTGCTAGGGAAGCCAACATTCAAATTCAGGAAATGCAGAGAACCTCTGCAAAATACTACGTAAGAAACCCATCCTCAAAACACACAATCATAAGATTCTCCAAGGTTGAAATGAATGAAAAAACATTAAAAACAACTAGGGAGAAGGGTCAGATCTCTTACAAAGGAAATCCCATCAGGCTAACAACAGACCTTTCAGCAGACACCCTACAAGCCAGAAGAGATTATGGGGAGGGGGGGCTATATTCAGCATTCTTAAAGAAAACAACTTTCAACCAAGAATTTCATATCTAGCCCCACTAAGCTTCATAAGTGAAGAACAGTTAAGATCCTTTCAGAAAAACAAATGCTAAGGGACTGAATTACCACCAGACTTGCCTTATAAGAGATCCTGAAAGGACTGCTATATGTGGAAAGGAAATACTAATACTTACTGGCCACTTCAAAAACACTTAAGTACACAGACCAGTGACATTATAAAGCAATTACAAAAACAAGTCTTCATAATAACTAACAACATGATGACAGTATATAAATACTAATTTTCAATGTAAATAGGCTAAATGCCTCAAATAAAGACACAGAGTGGCAAGCTGGATAAAGAAGCAAAGCCCAGCTGTACGCTGTCTTCAAGAGACCCATCTCACATGCAGTGACACACATAGGCTCAAAGTAAATGAAGAAATATCTACCAAGCAAACAGAAAACAGAAAAAAGCAAAGGTTGCTATTCTAATTTCAGATAAAACAGACTTTAAACCAAAAACATTTAAAACAGAAGCAAGGCATTACATAATGGTAAAGGGCTCAGTTCAACAAGAAGGTCTAACTATCCTAAATATATATTCACCCAACAAGGGAGCACCCAGATTCACAAAGCAAATTCTTGGACACCTATGAAGCGCTTAAATAACCACATAATAATTGTGAGACTTCAACACTGACAGTATTAACCAGATCATCAAGGCAGAAAACTAACAAAGATATTTCTGACCTGAGCTCTACACTTGACCAAATGGACCTAATAGACAACTACAGAACTCTCCACCCAAGAAAAAAGAATATATGCTCTTCTCATCTGCACATAGCATATACTCTAAAATTGACCATACAAAAGGGCATAAAACAATAATCAGCAAGTTCCAAAAAAAAAGAAAAGTATTATACCAACTACACTCTTGGACCACAGTGCAATAAAAATAGGACCCATTGCTGAGAAAATCACTGGAAACCAACAATTACATGGAAATTAAGCAACCTGCTTCTGGATGACTTCTGGCTAAACAATGAAGGTAAGACAGAGAGATCGAGAAATTATTTGAAACTAATGAGAATATACATACAAAATGCACGAATCTCTGGGAACAGTTAAAGCAGTGTTAATAGGGAAGTTTATAGCACTAAATGCTCACATCAATAATTAGAAAGGTCTCAAATTAACAACCTAACATTACAACTAGAGTCACTAGAGAGACGAAAGAAAACCAACCCAAACTCTAGCAGACAAAAAAAAAAAAAAGAAAGAAAGAAAACCAAAATCAGAGGTGAACTGAAGGAAATTGAGATTCAAAAGACCACACAAAAGATCAAAAAATCCAGGAGTTTGTTTTTTGAAAGAATTAATAAGTTATATAGACTGCTAGATAGACTAACAAAAAAAAAAGAGAGAGAAGACTCAAATAAACACAATCAGAAATGACAAAGGGAATGTTACCAGAGAAATAGAAAAAAGCTCTCAAAGATTATTATAAAAATTTCTATGCACACAAGCTAGAAAACCTAGAAGAAGGAGATAAATTCCTGGAAACATACAACCTCCCAAGATTGAGCAAGGAAGAAATGGAATCACTGAACACACCAATAATAACCAACATTGACTCAGCAATAAAAAGCCTGTCAACCTAAAAAAAAAAAAAAAAAAAAAAAAAAAAAAAAAAAAAAAAGGCCCAGGACCAGAAGGATTCACAGCCAAATTGAATAAAGAAGAGCTGGTACCTTTCCTACTAAAACCATCACAAAAACATTGAGGAGGAAGGATTCCTCCCTAACTCATCTTATGAGGCCAGCATCATCTTAACACCAAAACCTGGCAGAGACACAACAAAAAGGAAAAACTTAGGCCAACATCCTTGATGAATATAGACATAAAAACC
Organism: Macaca thibetana thibetana; assembly: GCF_024542745.1. Classification (NCBI taxonomy): domain Eukaryota; kingdom Metazoa; phylum Chordata; class Mammalia; order Primates; family Cercopithecidae; genus Macaca; species Macaca thibetana. Next base: position 131,236,130 of record NC_065582.1, on the reverse strand, counting down.
CTTTACAAAATACTAGCAAACCAAATACAGCAGCACATCAAAAAGCAAATCCACCACAATCAAGGTTTATCCCTGGGATGCAAGGTTGGTTAAACATACGCAATCAATAAATGTGATTCACTACATAAACAGAACAAAAAACAAAAGCCACGTGATCATCTCAATAGATGCAGAAAAGCTTTTCATAAAATTCAATATACTTTTATGTTAAAAACCTTCAATAAACTAGGAATTGAAGAAACATACTTGAAAATATTAAGAGCCATCTATGAAAAACCTACTGCCAACATAATACTGAATAGGCAAATGCTAGAAGCACTCTCCTTAAAACTAGTTTGCAGATGATATGATTTTATATCTAGAAAACACCATAGTCTCTGCCAAAGCTCCTTGATCTAATAAACAACTTTAGCAAAGTTTCAGGATACAAAATTAATAAACAAAAATCTGTAGCATTCCTGCTGAGTGCTGTGGCTTACGCCTGTAATCTCAGCATTTTGGGTGGCTGAGGAAGGTGAGTTGCTTGAACCCAGGATTTTGAGACCAGCATGGGCAAAATGACAAAACTGTCTCTACAAAAAAATACAAAAATTAGCCAGATGTGGTAGTTCATGTCTGCAGTCCTAGCTCCTCAGGATGCTGAGGTGGGAGGATTTATTGAACCCAAGAGTTTGAGGCTACGGTGACCTGTAATCATGCCAGTACACTCCAGCCTAACAGAGCAAGACCCTTTCTAAAAAAAATAAAAATAAAATAAAAAATCAGTAGCATTCCTATACACCAACAACATCCAAACTGAGAGCAAACTCAAGAATGCAATCTCATTTATAATAGCCACAAAAAGAATAAAATACCTACTGATACAGAGTGCCAAGGAGGCAAAAGACCTCTGCAATGAGAATTCTAAAATGTTGCTCAAAGAAATCAGAGAAGACACAAATGAATAGAAAAACATTTAATGCTCATGGATATGAAGAATCAATATTGTTAAAATGGATATATTGCCCAAAGCAATCGATAGATTCAATGCTATTCCTATCAAACAATCAAAATGATTCTTCACAGAATTAGAAAAAAAACTACCTTAAAATTCATATAGAATCAAGAAAGAGCCCGAATAGCCAAGGCAATCTTAAGCAAAGAGAACAAGGCTGGAGGCATCACAGTACTCAACTTCAAACTATTCTACAGTGATACAGTAACCAAAACAGTATGGTGCTGGTATAAAAACAGACACACAGAAAAAAAAAAAAAAAAAAAAAAACAGAACAGAGAGCCCAGAAGTAATGCTGCATATCCATCTGATCTTCAACAAAACTACAAACACAAGCAATGGCGAAAGGACTCCCTATTCAATGAATTGTGCTGGGATAATGGGGTAGCTACATGCCGAAGACTGAAACTGAACCCCTTCCTTACATCATATACATAAATCGACTCAAGATAAATTAAGGATTTAAATGTAAAATCTACTAGAGTAAACACCCTAGAAGATAACCTAGGAAATACTATTCTAGATATAGGAACTGGCAGAGGTTCCACAATGAAGATGCCAAAAGCAATTGCAACAAAACCAAAAACTCAACAAACGAGATCTAATTAAACTAAAGAGCTTCTTCCCAGCAAATAAACTATCAGTGGAGTAAACAGACAACCTACAGAATGGAAGAAAATATGTGCAAACTATGCATCTGACAAGGGTCTAATATCTAGTATCTATAACAGATTTAAACAAATCAACAAGCAAAAAACAAACAACTCGATTCAAACACGGACAAAAGGCATGAACAAATACTTTTCAAAGGAAGGCATACATGTGGCCAAGAAGCATACGAAAAAAATGCTCAACATCACTAATCATCAGAGAAATACAAATCAAAACCAAAATGAGATGCCATCTTACAACAGTCAGAATATCTATTATTAACGAATCAAAAAATAACAGATGCCGGGAAAGTTGCAGAGAAAAGGGAATACGTATACACTGTTGGTGGGAATTTAAATTAGTTCAACCACTATGGAGAGCAGTTTGGCAATTTCTCAAGGAATTTAAAACATTATTACCATTTTACTTAGCAATCCCATATTGGATATGTATCCAAAGGAATATAAACTGTTCTATCACAAAGACACATGCACACACATCTTCATTGCAGCACTATTCATGATAGCAAAAACATGGAATCCACCTAAATGCCCATCAATGGTAGACTGGATAAAGAAAATGTAGTACATACGCACTATGGAATACTATGCAGCCATAAAAAAAAATGAGATCATGTCCTTTGCAGTAGCATGAATGGAGCTGGAGGCCATTATCCTAGGAGAACTCACAGAGGAACAGAAAGCCAAATACCACATATTCTCACTTATAAATGGGAGCTAAACATTGAGTATATATGGACAGAAAGAAGGGAATAACATATTCCAGGGCCTACTTGAGGATGGAGAATGCAAAGAGGGTGAGTGCATTAGTCCATTTTTTCATGCTGCTGATAAAGACATACCTGAGACTGGGAATAAAAAGAGGTTTTAATGGACTCACAGTTCCACGTGGCTGGGGAGGCCTCACAATCACAGCAGAAGGGAAGAAGCAGCAAGTCACATCTTAGATGGATGGCAGCAGGCAAAAAATGAGCTTGTGCATGGAAACTCCCCATTATAATAATCATGAGATCTCATGAGACTTATTCACCATCAAGAGAACAGCATGGGAAAGACACCCCCGCCTCCAGTGATTCAATTACCTCCCACTGGGTTCCTCCCACAACATGTGGGAATACAAGATGAGATTTGGGTGGGGACACAGCCAAACCATATCAGTGAGGATCAAAAAACTACCTATGAGGTACTAGGCTTATTATCTGGGTGATGAAATAATCCGTACACCAAACCTCTATCACACGCAAATTACCTATATAATAAACCTGCACATTTACTCCTAAACCTAAAACAGAAATTTAAAAAATAAAATAACAAAGATAAAATATGGATTATATACGTAACCAGGCAGTAGGAAAATAAAAATCTGTACCTTTATAAACAGCATCCTTAAGAAAATTTAGATCAGAATGAAGTGCTCAGGTTTAATCATCTTAAGTGAATCAACCTTCTTTCACCTACTTCAATTAGAGAGAAATGGAGAAAGGTAAAATAAATGTAGAGTTTAGTCAACATTGCCAAGGCCCAAGGTTGTTTTTCTGGGAATGCAAAGCCTACGTCTACAAGAAGTTTATATCTTGATGGGTAAATGAGGCCAGGAATACAAATAAGAATAAGAGTCTTTTTGTAAATGCACTTGAAATAAAGACTTAGAAAATCCAAATATTATAGAAAAATTTTAGAGAAAATCCAAAAATATTCAGGCTGCCAATTAATTTAAACTCTATCCTGAATAAGTAAATTCAAATAACCTTTTGGTTTAATTACAGATTTTTTCTCTTATTTTTTGAAAAAAATTCAAAATATTCTTGGTTGCTTAGAATAATGAACTGATTTACGAATAGGAAATTTTAAAGTAAGTAACAATATTGAGAAGATTGGGTCAACGTGGGAGGCGTAGTATTTATATTTATCTCTATTCCCATTCCAAATTTTCTAACATGACAGGAAAAATTTAAAAATAAATAATAGTTCTGAAAAACAAGAAAAGATGCCATGAGGGCAAGGGCAAGAAGTGTTGAATATTTTAAAAGATAGAAAGTAAAAGCCCTGGATTAACACAGAAGAAACAACACAGAATACCACCCTTTTAAACTAATGCAAGAGAGGGTCAATGGTGAGGAATGATGTAGTATACAAATACTCCACAGATAATATTTATATGAATTGAAAAAATAAAATAATAATTATTTAAATATGCCATAAAACATTCAAAAGCTGACAGAAGCAGTAAAATAATTTAATATTTTAAAAAGTTTACCTGACGAAGTATAAATTTTGGCTTTGTCAAATCTTCTGGCCTGAGGGCACAACCTAATCTCTGCAGCTACAGCAAATGATGTAGGGAAAAACCATAGGCAGACTGGTAAGGTGCCAGATCCGGGAGCTTGGAGCAAGAAAAGCAGCTACAAATTTAAAGGAGAATCCTGACAGTAAGGGAAACATACATTGCCCAAATACCAGGCTGACAGTATGGTAAAAAAACACAGGAACGGACTGAAGGGAAATCTCCTCTTAGAAGATAAAACCATACAGAATATGAGTGTAATACTTTTCTTATCTGATTATATTTTCAAATTGTGCACAGCTTGACCACAGAAAGCTTAATGTGTCAGAGTACAGAGCCCAAAAGTCATAGAGCAGCTGGAAATTATAGAGAAATACACATAATTAGCTAGATGAGCTCAACAGTAGATAACGAAAGAAAGATAATGAAAAACACTCTGTGAGCTTAAAATAAATCTAAATAATTTCTCCAATCTGAAGAACAGAGAAAAAAATAATAGAGCCTATTAATTCATCTAGCATGCATGGAAGTAGAATTATAGAAAGAAAAGAGAGGGACAAATAAGTAGTAGGAGAAATATTTTTAGAATATTAACTAAAAATTTACAAATTTGGTAGAATACAATAATTTACAGATTCAAAAAGGTCAACAAATCCCAGTCAAGATAAATAAAAAGGAATCTCCTGGCCATATCAGGAACAAACTGCTATAAGCCAAAGGTAAAGAGACAATCTTGAAATAAACCAAAACAAAATATTTCAAGGGGCTTAGAGAAAGGGAATAGATGACAAAATTTAATGGCTGACTTCTCATGAGAAATGCGGAAGCCAAATGCCATTGGAACAATATGCTGAAAACACTGAAGGATAAAAGATTATATGCACACTTTTAGATAAACAGAAAATGAAAGAAATTATCAGGAATAATAGTTATAGATAGATAAAATGCATATATAGATATGTATATGCATATGTGCTGCATATATATATAAGCACTGTAAGAAATCCTAAAAAAAAAGTCCTCAATATGAAAGTAAATGGCACTAAATGACAACTCAGATCTATAGAGAAAAATAAAGAGTATTAGAAATGTTAAAATTATAAATAAATATAAAACTTCTTCTCTGGATTTTTAAAGTCATATAACTATATAAAGAAAAAGTATACATTTAATGTAATTATTGATATGATTAAATTTTTGTCTGCTATTTTACTATTTGTTTTTTAATTTTCTCATTTAGTTTTCTTTTTCTCTTCATCTTTTTTTTGCCTTTTTTGTATATTAATCTATTGCATTTAAAAAGCTATTTTAATACCTTCACTTGCTTTCTATTTCTATCTCTGCATGTAGTGGTTAAACCAGAAATTATATATGTAGCTTCTACCTTGCCAATCTACTTGTGGATAATTTTAAGTCACTTCTAGTAAAATGTAGGATCATTGTAGTAGTATATATTTCCATTGTATTCCCCTTCTTAAATCTATTGTCATGAATATTATGTCTGTTTACCCTATAAAGCAATAAATAAAATGTAATAATTTTTTATTTTTATGGTTGTAAAACTTACAAGGCTGGGACTGTCATGCTAACACCACCAGACGAGCACAATATAAAAAAGAAAAATACAAGCCAATATTCCTGATGAAAATATAAGCAAAAGTTTTCAACAAGATACTAGCAAACTAAATTCAACAGCACATTAAAAGGATCATACCTATGTCATGTGAGATTTATCCCTGGAATGTAAAGGGTAAAGGTGATTCAACATACACAAATAAATAAATATAATTCACCACATTGAGAGAAGAAAGAACAAAAATCATATGATCATTTCAACAGGTGCAGAAAAAGCATTTACAAAATTCAACCCTCCTTTAATAATAAAAACTATCCACAAATTAGCCAAAACAATGAAAGCCATATATCACAAGCCCACCTCTAACATCATACTCAATAATGGAACATTGAAAGCTTTTCCTGTAAGATGAGGAACAAGACAATAATGCACATGCTCACCACTTCTATTCAACCTAGAACCACAAGTGCTAGCCAGAGCAGTTAGAATAAAATGAAAGACATCCACATTGAAAAAAAGAAGAAAAATAGTCACTGTTTGCAGATGACATAATCTTATATAGAGAAAGTCTTAAAGGATCCACACACACAAAAAAAACTATTAGAAATAATAAATTCAGTAAAGCTTCAAGACACAAAATTAACAGACAAAAATTAGTTGCAATTCTATACATTAAGGATAAATTATCTAAAGCAGAAATCAAGAAACAATTCCATTTATGATAGTATCAAGAAGAATAAATACTTAGGAATAAATTTAAACCAAGAATGTAAAAGATCTATAGACTACAAAGTATAAAAATTCATGAAAGAAATTGAAGAAGGCACAAATAAATAGAAAAATATCCTATGTTCATGGATCTAAAAGAATCAATATTGTAAATATGTGCAAACTACCCAAAGCAACTACAAATTCAATTCAATCCCTATCAAAATTCTTTTTTTTTTTTTTTTTTTTTTTTTTTTTGAGACGGAGTCTCACTCTGTCGCCCAGGCTGGAGTGCAGTGGCGCGATCTCGGCTCACTGCAAGCTCCGCCTCCCAGGTTCACGCCACTCTCCTGCCTCAGCCTCCTGAGTAGCTGGGACTACAGGCACCCGCCACCATGCCCGGCTAATTTTTGGTATTTTTAGCAGAGACAGGGTTTCACTGTGTTAGTCAGGATAGTCTCGATCTCCTGACCTCGTGATCCACCCGCCTCGGCCTCCCAAAGTGCTGGGATTACAGTCGTGAGCCACCGCACCTGGCCAATCCCTATCAAAATTCTAATGACATATGTTACAAAAATAGAAAATAATCCTAAAATCTGTATAAAACCAGAAAAGACCCTGAATAGCTAACACAATCTTGAACAGGAAGAACAAAGCTGGAGGCATCACACTTTCTGATGTTAAATCTTATTACAAAGTTATAGTAATCAAAACAGCATAGTACTGGCACAAAAACAGACATATAGACCAATGGAACAGAATAGAAAGCTCAAAAATGAACTACACATATGTAGGCAACTAATTTTTGACAAAGGTATTAAGAATACACAATGGGGAAACGATAGTCTTTTCAACAAATGATGTTGGGAAAACTGGATACGCACATACAGAATAATAATTTTGGACCCTTATGTCACACCATATACAAAAATCAACTCAAAATGGATTAAATACTTAAAGGTAAGACCTGAATCTGTAAAACGACTAGAAGAAAACTAAGAGAAAAGCTTCATGAGATTAGTTTGGGCAACGATTTTTTGGATCAAAAAGCAAAAACAAAATAAACAAGGGAGAATACATCAAACTAAAAAGTTTTGGCACAGCAAAAGAAACAATTGACCAAATGAAAAGGCAGCCCACAGCATTGGAGAAGATATTTGCAAACCATATATTTGGTAAAGAGTTAATATCAAAAATATAAAAGGAACTCATACAACTCAATAGCAAAATAAAAAAGCAAATAATCCATGTTTTTTAATGAGCAAAAGACCTGAATAGACATCTCTCCAAAGAAGACATACAAATGGCCAAAAAGTACATTTAAAAAAATGTTCAACATCACTAATTATCAGGAAAATGCAAATCAAAATCACAATAGATTACCACTTCGCACCTGTTAGGATAACTGATCAAAAAGTCAAAACATAACAAGTGTTGGCAAGGCTGTGGATAAAAGGAAACCCTATACCTTGTTGGCTGGAATAAAAGTTGGTACAGGCTTTATGAAAAATATTTTGGATATTATGAAAAAATAAAAAATAGAACTACCACATGATCTAGCAATCTCACTTCTGGGTATTTATCCAAAAGAGATGAAATCAGGATCTCACAAAGATATTAACACACCTATGTTCATTGTAGCACCATTTACAATAGCTAAGATGTAGAAACAAACTTGTTATAGAATACTACTCAACTTTAAAAAAAAAGGAAGGAAATTCTGTAATATGTGACAGCATGGATGAATCTTGAGGACATTACGCTAAGTGAAATAAGCCAGTCATAGAACAATACTGAATGATTGCAGTGATATGAGATATGCAAAATAGTCAAATTCATAAAATCAAAGAGCAGAACAGTAGTTTCCAGGGGCTGGGAGGAGCTGGAAATCAAAAGTTACTAATGAACCATAGTTGGTCAAGCAAGATGAATAAGCTCTAGAGATCTGCTGTAACATATTGCACCCATAGTCAACAATAATGTATTAGACACTTAAAAACTTGTTAAGATGGTAGAGCCCATATTAAGTATTCTAACCACAACAAAATAAAATAAAATAGAAAGGAATCAAGTACTGGTATACACAACAACATGAATATGTCTCGAAAGTATTAAGCTAAGTGAAAAAAAAAAAAAGGCAGGCACAAAGACTCCATACTGTATAATTCCATTCATACGAATTTCTAGAAAAAGCAAATCTACAGTGACATAAAGCATATAGGTGGTTGCCAGGGGCAGGATGTGGGGAGAGGTCACTGACTGCAAAGAAACACAGAGTGTTAAAACTAAGGGTGGTAAAACTAGCCTGTTATCATTATTGTGGTGGAGGTTACATAACCGTACACATTTATCAAAACTAGTTAAATTGTACTTTTTGAAATGGCAAATTTTATTGTGTACAAATTAAACTCCAATAGAAAAAATGGCAGATATAAAAAGGAAAGGAAGAATTCACAATTTTTCAAATGCAACAAAAGTTAATAACAAGCTAAAATAAATTAAATTAAATTAAATTAAATAGCAAAGACCAAAATGTGGTAACATGTGAAGACTTAGATTCAATAGTTGAGTCAGGCCATCTAGCAAAAATCTAGGTCTATTTCCTGTTAAACAATAATAGATCAAAGGAAATCAAAGGGTATAGAATGAGTTTTCTATTCCCCTTACTTAATCGGAGCCAAAACTTTGGTAGGTATGTTCACCAGGGCTGGGATTGAGGCACAGTGTGGTGGAGTCAGGCCAGGGATTCTCTTTCATGTTTATAGTGACAAGGATAAAGTCAGAATTAAACTTTTGGACAAGAATTCGTCGGTTTTATACACTCCATTGAACCAGGGTCTGGAACAGAGAGGTCTTGGCCATGAACTTCCACAAGCATTTTACAGAGACTCATCAGGGAGGGGTAGGATACGACACCCCAGGTGGGGATTTTCCTGGCATGTTTAGTTAGGAACTTTACCGGTGTAGTGTATTATCTGGGGCTAGAGCTAAGGAGGAATCCCATGTGGCTGAGGCCCATAGTGTGTGTCAGGGCTTTCATGTTTCCAGACTGGTTACATACAGGAGATTAAGCAAATAAGTAAACACATTATGATGGATAAGAGCCAGATTTCTCACTGTTGGAGAAGGGATTTGTAAATATGAAAAGAGAAAAGGCTAAATATGTTACATTAGATTGGAATTGGAAGTATTAGTTCAAACTCAAGTTGTTTCTTAAAAAAACAGACGTATGACAGACATACATAGATGACAGATGTTTGTATGCATGCATGTATGTATGTAATATAAATATACATATATTTTCTGGGTTGATTTTCTGAGAAAGCCTAGAAGTAATAATGCAATAATGCACCATAACAATGAACACACCCAGTGCACAGATCGTGGTTTATGAACACTGCTCCCCAATAAAAAGAACTAGGGCTCCTTAAAGAATTGGTTGATTCAAGGCTTAGGTAGAAAATGTCTAAGATGATCCTGGAACATCTCAGCTTCTCAGAAAATAAAGAAGTGCTAGAAAGAGGAAGAGGACATGTCAAGAAGACATGGGAGTATCTTTGAAGAAACTTCCACTGGCCAAACATGAGACAATTAGAGCATCAAAATAAATAATAATCGTAAAATATAAGTCAGTGAATAAAATCAGTATCCTTGAGTTCATATTGATATAAATAGATAATTATTAAATAAATAAATGGGAGAGATAGGAAAGGCCTTCCTTACAGTCAATTATCAATAAATAAATGTAGAAGGAACAACAGTATAAGAAAATAGCTATTTGGCAACTATGAAAAAAAATTGTATCACAAAAGCATCATCAATGGATGTTAACACTAACAGGTGACAGTCTAATGAGAAATAAAATATTAACATAGTTTCAAAACTCTCCCCATAAATACTTCATAATTATTTTTTAATAAGTATGAAATACTTGAACAGTGGAGAAGCCTGGCAGACAACACTCTAATCAAGTGATCAAAGTGTAGCTACCAATCAGGGGAAAATTTGTCAGAAGGTACCTATTGTTACACACAGAAAATGATACAACATTATTTCTGTTGCATTCCTGCCAAATATGCATAACCTAAATTTAGTTATGTGGAAACCTCAGACCATCCCCAACTGAGGGACATTCCACAAAGCCACTGGCTCATACTCTTAAAAATTATCAAGATCATGAAAGACGAGAGAAGACAGAAATTTTCCAGACTGAAGGATATTTAAGAGACATGACATTTAATACAGCAAATGGTTCTATGTCGAATCCTGGACCTTTAAAAGATATAACTGGAATAAAAGGTGGAATTTGGACTGTGGATTACATGGTGGATCTATCAATGCTAATACCTGGATTTTGATGGTTGTACTGTTGTTATATAGGAAAATTTCCTTGTTTTAAGGAAATACACACTGAAATATTAAGCTTCAATATCTGCAATAATTTCAAATGGTTTAAAAATAAATAAGAGTATATTCATACAATAGAGAAAGAATGAAGTAAATATGATAAAACATTAATATTGGAGAAGCTGGGTAAAGAGTATGTGGGAATTAGTTGTGTTATTCTTGTAACTTTTCTATAAGTATAAAATAATTCTCAAACACAATATTTTTAAAAGTGTAGTTTGTGTTGAATGTATTGGAAAATGTTTTTTAAAAGCTTACTAGCCAAACAAATGAAAAGACAATAAAAAAGAATAGAAGTTTCATGTAAAATTACCATGGTTACCAGAATGGTTTTATTCTTCAGATTTTTTGGCATCAGAAACGCATATTCATGTGTGCAAAACTGAAGGATGCAAATTATTACAGAGCATAAAGTGAGGAACACTGAGCTAAAAACTAGGAGTCCCAAGGCTTAAATCTCAGATCTCCAGCAGAATGGCCTCAGGACTGTCATTTAACTTTCCTGAACCTCAAGATAACTTAGCTATTGAGTTATTAAATCATTAAGTCCCCTTAATTTATAAAACTCTAGGATTCAAATTTTCCCAAATAATAGTTTAAATCAAATTACCAATACCTTAAATATTGACTAAGTATTTAGTCAATAATCAAAGGCTGTTGGGATTTGATGATTTTAGGATGATCGTAAAGTTTGTTTGACAACGTGGCAAAGAATCTAAAACTACTTCCATATGTAAATGTACATATTTGGTTGTTTTAAAATAAGAATTCTGTCCCATTTCTCAGTTGAATTCCAACGATTTCCTGAATCGGGTCTCAGAAGAAGTGATTAACGAACTGGTCACATTTTTCTTCTTAACCCTTTGATGTACCCTGTGCTCACTTAGCATAGCTGATTAGGAGATCATACTAACAAGCTCATGGAGTCATCATTCAAATGACAGTAAACTCCCACCCTTGCCAACCATCTGACATATGCTTGTCATTGGTAACAAGGTCAATTGAATGATTTTATGCGGATATATCACTGCAAATTCATCACCGATAGGAAAATAATTCACAAAGCACATCCAATTCACAATGGGCTAGCAACACCATTTTGTTGTATGATCACAGGATATCAAATTAGGTTTCTGGTGCTCTCAGCATATGCTATTAATCTCAAAATCCTCCTCTTAGATTTGAGACTCTGCTAAAATTTTACATCCCTACAAGTATCACTGTGCCCTTCAGTGATTAATACCTCTTTACTTTTGTGACTCTTTTGAGAAGAACTGGGAAGCAGAAAACCTAAAACATATATATTTCTAGTTCTGCAAAATTTGTATACCTAGAAGAAGGCACTCACCTTTTCAATTGTCCCCAAGTGATTGCATCAACAGTATAATACACACAAAGATGCTGATGTGAAGTGAATACCACTCTAATGGATCATGACAGTAATATTATCATCAGGTTTTTATTCATATAGTAATTTACACAAAGCTAAATTTTTAAATCAGATGTTGATGTATTCAAATATGTATTTTAAAACTTATTAGCCCAGGGAATAATGAAGAAACAAACATTTAGTATGGCATTCTCTCTGAAGCTTCAAATAGTGATGTCTTGTAACTGCTGTCTTCTAAATGTGACCTCTCATGTGAGATAACATTGGGAATCAAAAGATAATATATTTACAACAAAGCAGTTTCATAATACCCTAAATAATATGGCAATGGGAGATCTAAAGCACAAACCTTTACACAGAAGAAATGCACTTCTAAAAGAAGTAAGGCTCTGGAAACTGGTAGAACCCTCAGATGAAGAGAGGATGGCTCTGCGATTGGTTATGTGAGATATAGTTCCAGTGTGTTCTAGCTCTCACTCCCACTATGCCAGAAAAAAAGCGAAGATATGAGTATATAAGAAAGATCTTATTCTGCCTGAATATTACATTAACCTATGAGCACTACTGCTCCCTTGGTCAGCTTTTTCAGAGCCTGCTGGCACTGCAGCACTGCTGACCTGGTAGGTCTGATTATGAATGATCAATGTGCCTATTTGCAATAAAACTCTTTGCACAGATCTGGACCCTCAGCCCTTATTCACTCATGCAGATAATAACAGCAGTTCAAGGCACTTGCCCATAACTCCAAGCTTCATTAAACAAGGGGAATGTCACCAAAAGTCCCTTTAACTGTCTTTATGCTGCTAGGCAGGCAAAAATTGGAAATTCTGAGGAAGTGGAATTTACAGTGTTAATAAAATAAGGATTTGTATATCCCTGGGCCCTATTTTGTACATCTTTCTTGAGCTTCTTGTGTTAAAATTCACCACTTCAGTGGTCAGCAGAGTGAGAAATGTGAACAAAGGATATTGTATGCCTGAGGTCAGATTCTGCTTCAGAGAAAATATTTCAATGGAATTTTTCAGGTCTGTGACAGGGAATGGGGTGTTGCCACTCCTCCTCATTCATTATAGACACAACTAGTGTCAGGCTGGTGTCTCAAAGGGCTGGAGGTTGGAAAGAATGGTGGGGGAGGCACCAGAAGAGTTCTGTGCAAACTTGAAAATAGGGTCCCTCTGTGGTGCATCGAGGCATGAAGTCTGCCTAGTCTCCAGTCTTTAAAGGGTGTGAAGATTTGGTTACTCATTTTCTCAGGCAAAACATGTTAACAAGTTGTTGGTGTTTGAGGAAAATGTGAGTTGCAGAAGACCTAATGAAGGATAGTCCACTTAAAACACAGTGCCCCACGCACGACCTGCTTAGGGTCCTCACATAGATGCAGCACTTCACTCCACATCCCTGACATCACTCCTATATTAACCTACAATGCATAGGTTTTCCTAACTAATTAGAACAACCATTCACTTTCTTTTATAATTCTCTTCCTTAAAATTAGATGTTAAGGAAATCCTTAATTTTTTGCCTGAATAACCCTGCTACCACTTAAAACACATAGGGAAATAGAGTTTCAAATGATACAACAATTCAAGTCAAAGCTTAGGTTTCTTGAAGATAACTAGGTGGTCATTTCTGAGTAATAATTGGTATTTGCACCTCAACAATTGATAGTGCCTTAGGCAATACCAATTCAAGAAAAATAAGAACAATGGACAAATGAGAAATTACCCTGCACAATGAATAAACACATAAAATTTAGTTAAATTAACCCCGGAATAAAGCACCTTTCTACAGAGAAATATGTTTTTCCTGCTTCAATCTATAAAGATAAGGCCCAAGATACACACATATAACCACATGAAAGCTGATAGACCAGTTGTTTTGTGGCGATTCACCACTCAATGCTAAGAAAATGGGCTCCCAGGTTTTCTTGCCCACTCAGAAATTGTTTAGCGGGCAAATTGCATACAGTAGTGGTCTGCAGAGCATCCCTATTTACCACAAATAGCTTTTCCTCTGAACATCTCTCAGACCTTAAAACTCTATGTATCCATCTGTTCATGCAATGCCCAACACTTGTTTATGCCCCCCAGTCACCTTGCAGCAATGTTGTATGGGAAGGGAGATGTGGAAAAGATTCAAAAGAGTGTGTGGCACTAGGATGGGATATCACTGGTAATTAAATAAAACACAGAGAAACATTCTTTCTGAGATACCCTCCTGGAAAATATGTCATGTGAAGAATAAATGTAGATTTGGTATGACTTTGTCTAAAGGTCAGGAACAGGATTAGTGATAGAAGTTGTAAGGGAGTAGATTTTGTCTCACCATTAAAAAAAAGAACTTTGTAATCATAAAAAGTGCTAAACTGTGGCTTCCTCAGGAGGTAAATGTGCTTCCTATGACTATGAGGGATGCCTTAGGAGAAGACATTACCAAAATAGGGGGAGATTATTCTTAGATGATTTGAAAAAACATTTCTAACTTTAAAAATTCTATAATTCTACGATGAGATAGGAGCTAAGACGCTTTGCAAAGTGCACAAATAAGAAGTTTAATTAGCATATATTAATTTCTCTATTGTCATCTTCAAGGGAGGCTTGAGTCCTGTTTGGCAATTTCACTGGGACATAAGTCTCTCTTCTAAACTGAGCAATGACATGAGCTTTAGTTTTGTTTAAAGAAACTTCTTTAAAAATTAAGAAATGACAGTGTGCTATTCTGCAAGGTAATTCCATTTGTGGAAACTCTGTGGCATTAACATGGTTAGGTTTAAAGTTAAGAGTTTCTTGCCTATTTGGAACAGGTTAGTCATCTCAATTCAGTTTGAATAAACAGCCCATTGTTCCCATTTTAAAGTTCAGGGATAAGATATTAATAATATATCCTCTTCCCTCCCACACTCTGCCAAGGCCCAAGAAGCTTCTGCTCAATGCTATCCATTCAAAGTGAAAGACTGGCTAAGCTATTCAAAGCTCCCTCTCCGACTCTTAGGGCTTTGTGCTATTGTTCAGCTGTATAATACTTTGGTGGATTCTGTGGTTCAATCTGTTCAGATATACCTCCCACCAGCCGGAATACATGTCTTTAGCACTACGGTCTCCTTTCCATTATTTTTAATCTAGGCAGTTCAGGGTTTGTTCTGTTTTACTTTGGGCTTTGTATTCTATCTTTGCTTTCCCAGTATTGGAATTTTCTTCAGTATATTTCTACCAGAATATAAATGCCTATGGATGAAATTGTTCATATATGATATGTAGGAACTATGTATGTCTTAGTCTTTTTGCATTTTTCACAGCACTTGTCATAATGGCTTGAACACAATAGATGTTAAACCAAGGTTTATAAAATTCAATAAGCCATTTTTTCTACTCAAGCGTTACCTAGAAAAGTAACACAAGGCCAAAATGATGACATTTACAAAATACCATGTACTAAAATTTTTGTTATTCTTCATCCGTTTCAACAGAGATTGATCAATTTACTACTGATATCTATTAACACATTGAAAGTACCTGATCATCTGTCATTTAAAATCAATAATCTTGGTTTTTCAGAATGTAAGAAGAAAGAAGAAAAAAGCCTGATCAAAAGAGTAAGATTGATTTTTGAGCAACTTCATGATTTTCTTACATTGGCACTCTTTCCGGTCTGCTATATGAGTACCACAGGGGTTACAGGAGAAATACAGAAGAGCAAGGCCCTTTTCTCTTCCTCAGAAAGTTGAGTAGACATTGGCTACCTCTAGTACTGCAGTCTGGGTCTCTGCAGTGGTGGAACTTGCCCACTGAGTAATAGATGATAATGATGTATTGAGGACATTTATTACTACGCAATTTTCCACCTTGAGCAGGAAATTTCCACTCTGTTCCCTAGGAAACAAAGCATGGAAGGATTACTTCAGCCTCTCCCCCAGCTACCTCCTTTCATGGGAAGAGTGTCTTATATAATTGATGAATTTGGGAGAAGTAATTGAGTACATTTGGCTCAGCATCTGTTAGGTCCATCTATTTAAGGGTCAGCTTGACTGTAGTATGAAAGCTTTGGGGGCTCTTCTCTCATGTGATAGCTTAGCAGGTCTACTTCTATTCCTTCAAAGGGAAGCCTGCAGCTCTGGGAGATGGGAAAGGCTCATATTAAGTGATATATTAGCAAGCCCTCTCTGGCCATAAATTTAAAGCAATATTCACTAATTCAAGCTGTTGTGAGTAATAATAATTTCTATTTGTCTGATCCCTGTATCCTATCTCAGTTGTTTCAAAATTTGCAAGGAGAAAGAGATGAAAGGAATAGAGAAATTTTCCATTTCTAAGCTTGTATATTAAAGAACTGTAATATGAGCAGTTCTATAAAATTATATCAATTTTTAAACCAATATCAAAAATTATTAGGTAACTTAGGTTCATTCAACATTAAAATAATCTGTATTCTATTTTTATAATATACTCCATTTATTAAAACAGAAAAATTTGGGCCAGGAACAGTGGCTCACAACTATAATCCCAGCATTTTGGGAGGCCGAGGTGGGTGGATCACCTGAGGTCAGGAGTTCGAGACCAGCTGGACCAACATGGTGAAGCCCCATCTCTACTAAAAATACAAAAATTAGCCAGGCGTTGTGATGGGCGCCTATAATCCCAACTACTTGGGAGGCTGAGGCAGGAGAATAGCTTGAACCCAGGAGGCAGAGGTTGCAGTGAGCTGAGATTGCACCATTGCACTCCAGCCTGGGTGATAGAACAAGACTCTGTCAAAGAAAAAAAAAAAAAAAAAACAGAAAAATTTGAACTGTTACTGCTAAACTTGGTACTATTTCTTGCAAAGGAAATTGGTATCAGTCAGTACATTAAATGTGCATGTAAATTTGTTACTTGGGGATCTAGACAGCAGAGTAGTTTTAGCAGTTTATTTATTTCAGCATCATAATAGACATTAATTCTCATGCTACTGGTGACGATATTCCCAGGCACACCACATCTGAAACATAACCATATACTTTGAACTATCATCTTCACCATCATCTCAATACATGTCGTTGTATGGTTTCAAAATATTTTCATTTACATTCTTTTATTCAGTCTTTCAACATCCCCAGCAATTGGATGGAATAAGTAGTTTCATCTATGTTTTAATGATGAAAAAGCTCACAAAGAGAAATTATGTGACTCCTCAAGTTACTCAGTCAGTAGTGATAATAGTGCCCAAGTGTCCAGCCTCCTATTTTTTCCTTTCTTTCTCTCTTTCCTTTTCTTTTTCTTTCCCTCCTTCCCTCCCTCCCTCCCACACAGGCTGCAGTGCAGTGGCATGAACTTGGATCACTGCATGCAACCTCCACCTCCTGGGCTCCAGTCATCCTTCCACCCTAGCCTCTAGAGCAGCTGGAACTACAGTCCTATAGGGACATGCCACCATTAATATCTAATTTTTGTAGAGAAAGGGTTTTGCCATGTTTCCTAGGCTGATCTCTAACTCCTGAGCTCAGGTGATCCACCTGCCTCCTCCTCCCAAAGTGTTGGGATTACAGGCGTGAGCCACCATGCCCAGCCCTACCTCCTATTTCTGCAAAATTTTTATATACTTTGTATGTTCTCATTACATTATATATTTATAATGGCAGCATTACTTGCATGTGACTAAAGGCAGTGTTATCTGCAGCATATTATAGATATTTCTTTATATCTATCATTTTCTGTCTACAACCATCAGGACAGAGGGGACAAAATAGTTTATTGTTCTTTGTTTGGTTTCCAAGAGCATACTAATTCAATGTAATTAAAATATTGATTGAGTATCTAAATAATAATAACAGTAATAATAATAACAGGAGGCTCTAAATATGTTAAATAGATGAATAGATAAGTGGGTGAGTGGATAGAATGGTGGATGGATGGATGAATGGATAGATGAATAAATATATGATATGCATAAAGATAGAAGAATAAGATGTGACTCCTAAGGAGGACAAATGTAGTGACACACAAATATCTAGAATACATGCTGATTTGTACTATAATAGAGACAGGTACATTATATCAGGGGAACAGATGACAGAACAATTCATGGTATACTACATTTTAAGATCTCTCTATAAATGTTGTGCTATAGCCCCATTGTTATGTTCTTTATGTTGTAAAGAAAAGAACCGAGCGTAATGAAGCATGCATGGATCATTGTAAGAATTTTTTAAAGAAATCACTTTAGAATACATTGAAATCAACAAAGAATCTAGGAATTTAAAACCCTAAAGAACTTAAATAAAAAACCCAGCCCTACACATTTTATTAGAGCAGGGACACCCAGATGGGATGGAGGGAGGAGGGGAGATGCCAATGTCATATACATTTATATTTAGTAGTTAAAGAAAGCATTAAGCCAAGGCATTAACCAGACACATTTCTAACCTTGACACAATTTGCTGATAAAATGGCCCTTAGGATAAACAGCACAATTGGCCTTATTTTGACCTGGGTCAGCAGGAGCTTTTAGCGGTGGGGTATTTGGAGTTCTGTCATGTAAATGCCCTCTTGAACAAGAACAGAACACATTGTTCAGGTTGCTCAAACAGAGCTGGCAGTCAGTAACTGACACAAGGGAACTTGAGCAGAGACAAAACAGAAAGAGGATCTCTTTCAGGAGGAGTGGTGGGTGTTAAGGAAATTTAACAGGGTGAAAGGAAACTATTCTGGGAAAGATAATGTCTGAATCCAAAATACTTTACACTTTAATCAAATATGCTGCTTAGGGGAAAAGCATAGTCTGCACCCCAACACCTGCTAGACCTAATGGACTCTGAAATGTTGTTTCAGAATTAATCAAGTCATTTAAAATCATAGCTGCAGTCTCCATTCACTACTCCTGTGCGTAAATGTGCTGATCCTGATACTAATCCATGTCGGGTGACTTGAGCAATATATCACCATAATTGCCATTTTAGGGCTGCAAATTGGAGCTAAAATAACCAGATGCAAAAGAGATGGCCGTATCATACTCTCAAGATGGATCTTCAAAGTTCAAGGAGAGTTCAAGCATGGAAGAGGCAATAGAAAGGGGTCAAGTGTAAGGGGATTGTTCATGTTCGAGAGGAATTAACTTTACAAATATATTGTTTCTGAGGTGGTAATTGTCCCATCTTACAGTTATTCATACCTCATTTACTCATTGCATTCTTCTCAAGCATTTAATGAAATGAATTTGATTTTGACAAAATATTCTATTTCAAAATTGCCATTAATTTTCAAGATTTTTTATTCTCCTCTAAATTATCTGTTTTAAAGGGATAGAGACTGGATTCAGGAAATCTAATATTTCCCTAGGTAATCTTCTGGCAAGAATTCATGCCAGTTTCAGATATTTCCTTCCTAGCTCAGTAAATTAAATCATTGAACTAAAAAACATCACCAACATTCCAAACATCTCAAACTCAAAAGGCCAAGACAGAATTCTGTCCCATGTGAGGAAGACTAAGGCAGTTCTCTAAGCTTATCTGTCACAGTTCCTTACTTAGGTGACTATAAAAGTATGTAAATGAAAGCCTACTGCACACGTATTTGTTTGTATAAAATTAAGACAGATTTGGAAAATTGGGAAAAAAAAAAGTACCCCTGTAACTACTTCAGTATCAAAGTTGCTAAAAATGCCACTATTACTTGCTATTAACTTGAGTCACCGTTCTGCTAATATCATATAAAATAAATCACCATATAAAGGAACCAAAATATACCACTTTTATTTCAAAATCCAAATTTGTTAATGTAGCACTCAAGGACCTTCACAATCTGGAGCAAACCTACTTAATTTAACACTTCTTTCTTCACAAACTCTTGCTTTTCAGCTTCTGCAACAGTAAATGGCTCATCATTTCCTCAAAAAAATAGGCTTGTTTAAACCTCTGAGCATTAGAAAAATGCTCTTCTCCCCATATGACATATCTCTCTTCCCCATTTCTCTAACTAGTACACTTATTTTCAAACTTTAATACCCAGCTGAAATGTCACCACCCTTCTCTGACCAGCCACCCCAATACACAACATTTAGTTTTGTTTTTGCTACATGGTGCACAATGAAAACCTCCATTGAAGAATTTATCACAACATATTATTGCTATTTCTTTTGTGTCAATCACCCTCAATTAGATTATGAACTAATAGAGTAAATGGACTTATTTTTACAATTTCTTTAAGTAATATATTAAACATAGGTAAAAAAAATTTGCAAGAATCATGCTGCAGTATCAAAATTATTGTTTTACTATTTTTATTTCTGAAAACAAGCAGTATATCACAGCGTATTATATATATTTCTTTGTGTATATCACTTTCTATCTAGTATAGCAACTCTCAGAATAGAGGAAACAAAATATTTAAAAACATAATTGTCAAAAATTTTCAAAATTTGATGAAAATTATATACCTTCAATTTTAAGATTTTAAATAAAAACAGTACAAACACAAATAAAACTATATTAAGGAGTATCATAAGCTGATTGCTCAAACTAGTAATACAGAGAAACTTGAAAAACCAGCCAGTGGGGGAAAAAAACAAGTTACATACAACAGGGAAACAAAGATAAGAATAACCTCAAACACCAACAGCCATGCAGTTGAAAAGACAATGCAATGACCTCTTCAAAGTAATGAAAGAAAAAAAATGATAAAACTAAAATTTTATATCTGGAAAAAAAATCTTCAAAAATGAAGGCAAAGGAAGTATATATATATATATATTTTTTTAAATCAAACCTTCAACTTTTTGGCGTCAGACTTCCATTAAAGAAATGTTAAAAGTAATTATTCTGGCTGAAGGAAAATAAACTCATCTGGAAATTTCAATGCACACGAAGAAATTTAAGAGTGTCAAAATGGTAAATATGTGGTAAATATAACAGATATTTTTGTCATTTTAAAGTTTTCTTTAAAAAGATAAGTGATAGTATTTCAAGGTTTATAACATGTAAGAAAAAGTGTGTGCTAACAATAGAACAAAAGATTAGAAGAAGGAAATGGAAGTATGTAATTTGTAAGAATGTAGATTATAATAAAGTAAACACATACACTAAATGAAATAAGACAGATATTTTGTTAAAAATTCAGAAGTATTGCTAAAGACAAAAATTGTAAAATATTCAAACTAACTCAAATAGAAGCAGAAAAAGAGTAAAGAGAAGAAGAGAAAATATAGGCCAAAAATAAAACAAATAAGAAAATGGTAAACCTAGCCTGAACCATAGTAATAATTATATTACATGTAAATTATCTAAAGTTTCCAATAAAAAGCAAACATTTTTTAACTGAATAAAAAACATGACTAAACCATATATTGTTCACAAGAAATTCACTTAAAATATAAAGATTCAGATTAAAAATAAAAAGATTTTTAAAATTAGAAAAAAATTCATATACTAGTCAAAAGGAAACTGAAGTAGCTATATTTATATCAGGAAAAATACCCCTCAGAAAAAGGGATATCATAGAATTTAAAATAAATATTTCAAAATGTCAAATGTGACAATTAATTAAGACAGAGTAATCCTAATTATATATGCTCTGAATAACAGGGATTCAAAACACATAAAGCAAAGCTGAAAAAAACCATAAGGAGACAAATCCACAATTATAGTTGCAGATTTCAACACTTCATTTTAATAAATTAATAGATTAAGTAGACACAAAATAGTAAGAGTATATAAGCCTTAAACAACACAATCAACCATCTTGACATAACTGACATTGTATAATACTCAACCCAACAAAGCAAGCCTAAATAAACTTAAAAGTATTAAAATTATACAGTGTACTCTGACTATAATGTAATTGAATTAGAAATTAATGATAACAATCTGAAAATGCCATAATATTTGCAAATTAAACAACACTCTTCTGAATAACCTGTGGATCAAATGAGAAGTTAAAAAGGAAAATTATAAAATATTTGGCGTTCATAAAAAATAATGAGATCATGTCATTTTCAGGAACATGAATTGAGCTAATGGCCATTATCCTTAGCAAACTAACACAGAAACAGAAAACCAAATACTGCATGTTCTTACAAATGGGAGCTAAATGATGAGAACACATGGACACAAAGAGGGGAACAACAGACACAGGGACCTACCCAAGGGTGCAGTGTGGGAAGAGGGAGAGGATCAGAAAAAAAATAACCATTGGGTAGTAGGCCTAGTACTTGAGTGATGAAATAATCTATACAACAAACCCCTGTGACACAAGTTTACTTATATAACAAACTTGCACATGTACCCCTGAACCTATAATAAAAGTTTTTAAAAATCCTCAAATAATAATCAATTAAAAATTTTTTAAAATAGTAATAAAAAAATTTGGCTTTAATAGAAATGTAAATGCAGACATCAAAATTTGTGGTATGCAACTAAAGCAATGTGTGATATTTTATACATATGGTTTTGTCCACAATCCCTGGCTCATAACCTCCATAGCCCTTGTTACAGTCTTTGTTATAATGGTGCACTTTAGGCCTAAGAAGCAGACCTCAGAAGACAAAATCTCTCTCTGACCTTCCCTGGCCTCCTTTCACCAGCCCAAGGCAGGACACTAATCTTCCCCTGTCTTTCTGATTGTAGGTCATAAGTTTCACATTTCAGAACAAATTCTGCCCCATACCCTGGAGGAAGGAATGCTGCACAGAGAGGCCAAGAAAAATCTGAACATGAAAACCTTGCTGGGTTTCCCCACTCAGTCTATTAGCATAAGATTATACCGTTTTTGTCTAATCACATTTCTACATGGTTGTCAATCAAGCCTATCTAAAGAAGTCTCCATAAAACGGCCCAGGAAGACAGGGTTGGGAGAGTGTCTGGAATGCTGAACACATGGAGGTTCCTGGAAGATGGTGTACCTAGAAAGGGTATGGAAACTCTATGCCTCTTCCCACATGCCTCACCCTGTGCATCTCTTCATCTGTATCGTTTGCAATATCTTTTATAATAAACCAGCAAACATAAGTTTCCTTGAGTTCTGTGAGCTTTCCTAGCAAAGTCATTTAACCCAAAGCAGAAATGACAACTTGAAGCTGGTTGATCAGGAGTTACAGGGGCTGAGGGCTTATGATTAATGTTATTTTCAGGTAAATAGTGTCAGAATTGAATTGGAGTACATCTAGCTGGTGTTCACTGCAGAACTGATTGCTTGCTTGGTGTGCAAGGAAAACAATCTCATAGACTCGCTCACAGAAGTATTCTGTGCTGATTGTTGTGATGTGAGAACAGAGAAAAAGCAGTTTGAGTTTTACCAGTGACTCAAAGTGCTTAAAGGAAATTTATTGGCTTAAATACATATGTTGAAAAAGAAGAGTCTAAACTAAATGATCTGAAGTTCCCTTTTAGGCATATTGACTATAAAAAGCAGAAAAAAATGAAATAATATTTATGAGATGATAAATCTAATAAGTATATATCTCATTAGTATATCAAGATAACTTTAAAACAATAAAAAAAAAGCTACCAGGCACCGTGGCTCACACCTGTAATCGCAGCACTTTGAGAGGGCGAGGCAGGTGGATCACCTGAGGTTAGGAGGTCGAGACCAGCCTGGCCAACATGGTGAAACCCCATCTCTACTAAAAATTCAAAAAAAAATTAGCCAGATGTAGTGGTGCGCACCTGTAGTCCCACCTACTTGGGAGGCTGAGGTTGGAGAATTGCTTGAACCTGGGAAGTGGAGGTTGCAGTGAGTCTAAAATGCGCCACTAAACTCCAGCCTGGGTGACAGAGCGAGACTCCGTCCCAGAAAAAAAAAAAAAAAGAATAAAGCAACAAAAACTAAAACTGGTTTTCTGAAAAATAAATTTTAAAACCTCCAGCTAGACTAATAAAGAAAAAAGGAAAGAATACACAGTTAAACTCAATAACTTATATGAAAGAACAAATTCCCGAAGGACAGAAATTATCAACACTGGTTAGCACTGTATCTAAAACAGAGATTGAAGTTTTCAGTAAAAACTTTCCCACAAAGAAAACTACAAGATTAAATTTACTGGCTAAAATCTAGTGAAAGATTGAGAAAGAAATTATTCTACTGCTACAGAAGGTATCTTAGAAAATAGAAAAGGAAACACTTCCGAATTCATTCTAAAAGGCCACTTTAAATCATTCTCTTACACCATACACAAAAATCAATTCAAAATGCATTAAAGACTTAAACACAAGACCTGAAACCATAAAACTACTAGAAAAATGCATAGGAGAAAAATTCCATGGCAGAAAAAAAAGCTTCTGCATAGCAAAAGAAACAACGAACAAAATTAAAAGGCAACTACAGCATGGGAGAAAATATTTGTAGGCTATATATCTAATAAGGGATTAATATTCAAATATATAAGGAACTCATACAACTCAATAACAAAAAAACAAACAACGTGATTTTAAAATGGGCAAAAGACCTAAATAGATGTTTATCTGAAGAAAACCTACAACTAGGTAACAGGTATACAAAAAGATGCTCAACATTAATAATCATCAGAGAAATGCTAATCAAAACTACAGAGATATAACCTCACTCCTGTTAGAGTGGCTGTTATTTTAAAAACTTTTAATTGGGAGCTAAACATTGAGTACACATGGACACAAAGAAAGGAACAACAGACATCAGGGGCATAACTTCTAAGAGATTATAAAAGGTTATAAAATCTTCATAAGCTTTATGTCAGGAATTTCTTAGATAGGATACAAAAGTGCCTTTGAAGAAAAACTTGATAAATTGGATTTCATTGATATTACAATTTTTGGCATCAAAAGTTTTCCAAAATATAAAAATAATTCTCACAACATAATAAAAAGACAAATAACCCAATTCTTAAATGGGCAAAAAAAATTGACAAGATATTCCATAAAGTAAATATATGAATGGCCAATAAGGACATGAACAGACGTTCAACAAAACTTATACTTCTGGCCAAGATAAAGTTACAGAGGAAAGATTATTTTGTCATGCCTGAACAACTAAAAACTCTGAACCAATTTCTGAAACAATGGTCTTCAAGAATTCAGAAATCAGGCAATGAGAGACTAGCTAATCTAACAAGATGAGCCCTGCAATAGCTTTAATATACCACCTGGAGAAAAATTCTAGGACATGTGCATGGAGGGGGAATCAAAGAAAATGCAGAAGACTCGATGGGTTGAAGAAAAATTTGGAAGTTTGAGGAGTCTGAGGCAACTACAATTTGTAGGGTAGAGTAATTAAAAAAAAAAATAAAGAAGAACTGCTAAAACAGAAAACTCCAGAGATCTGAAGAAGGTGCACCCTGAGTATTCAGGATTTATGACAATGATCCAGCAAATACTGGAGAAACAAACAAACAAACAAACAAATACCACAAAGCATTAGAAGGAACAATCCTTGGGGCCTAAACAGAGCCAGAATTAATTCCTGTTTTCACCAGGCAGAGTGTACAACCTTATTCTTCATGAGATATTTAAGTAGAGTATTCAGAAGAGCATTCTCTCAGGTTTCAGGAAAAAAATATCCAAAATAACATATAGTCATGACCAAAAATTTAAGATCAAGAACTACAAGAAACAAGCTATTTTTAAGAAACTTAATCACAACACAAATGAATATTCAAGAATATTTATTGGAATGCAACATACCAAGAACACATTAAGCTAAAATTCACAATATTTGACATCAAATTAAAAATCAAAAGGTGTGTAAAAAAAGATGATAATGAAGAAAAAAAAGTAAGTTGAATCTAAAATAAATATGACACAGATTATAGAATATACACATATAACAAAAAGAGTTACTATAGCTATATTCAATGTGCTCAATAAGCTAGAGAAAAAATAAACATGTTGAGACATGAAAGATATATTCATATAAAGTACTCAAATTGAATTCCTAGAGTTGAAAACATATGAAACAAAATATACCATAAATGGAACTAATAGAGGTTGCACAAGAAAAGATTAGTAAGCTTAAAGACAGCCAAAAAAAAAGCTATCCAAAAGTAGTAATATACATAACATACTACATGTAATATACATAAAGTATATATCTATATGATATCTCTTGAAGATAGACTGTGATACATTAATGATGTATACTTTAAATTCCAATTCAACTACTAAAATTACAAAACAAGTAGTTATAAGTAATAATAAAACAAAGAAGATACAATTGAATCATTAAAACATCTCTATTAATGCAAAAGAAAGCACAAGAGAGAAAGGGGAGGAGTAATAGATGGAACAAGCAGGAAAGAAGCTAGAATTAAACCCAATCAAATCAATGTAAATAAATAGGAAAGTCATAGATTCAACCTAAATGCCCATCAATGGTAGACTGGATAAGGAAAATGTTGTACATATACAGCATGGAATACTACACAGACATAAAAAGAATGAGATCATGTCCTTTGCAATGATGTGGATGGAGCTGGAAGCCATTATCCTAAGCAAACTAACACAGGAACAGAAAACCAAATACCACATGTGCTCACTTATAGGTAGGAGAGAAACACTGAGTACATATGGATGCAAAGAAATGAAAAACAGACACCACGGCCTACGTGAGGGTGGAAGGTAGGAGGAGGGTGACAATCGAAACACTCAGATATATAGTTTGCTTATTATCTGGCTGACTAAATAGTCCATACATCAAGCCTCTCCAGTGTGCAGTTTACCTATAAAACCTACACGTGTGCCACTGAACCTAAAATAAAAGTTTAAACACACACACACACACACACACACACACAATCAATGTAAATGGCCTAAATACCACAAAGGCAGAAATTAATAGATTAGAAAGGACAAGACCCAACTGCAGGCTTTCTATAACAAAAACTCTTTTTTTATTTTTATTTTACGTTTGGGGGGTACATGTGAAGGTTTGCTACATAGATAAACACATGTCACAGTGGTTTGTTATACATATTATTCCATCACCTATGTATTAAGCTCAGTACCCAGTAGTTATCTTTTCTCCTCCTCTCCCTCCTCCAGCCCTCCACCCTCAAGTTGACCCCAGTGTCTGCTGTTTCCCTCTTTCTGTTTATGTTATTTTGCACCCACTTACAAGTAAGAACATATGATGTTTGGTTTTCTCTTCCTTCATTAGTTTGCTAAGGATGATAGCCTCCAGCTCCATCCATGTTTCCACAAAAGACATGATCTCGTTCTTTTTTATGGCTGCATAATATTCCATCGAGTACATGTACCATGTTTTCCTTATCCACTTTGTCACTGATGGGCATTTAGGTTGATTCCATCTCTCTACTATTGTGAACAGTGCTTTAACGAACACTTGTGTGCATGTGTCTTTATGATAGAATGCTTTATATTCCTCTGGGTATATACCCTGTAATGGGATTGCTGGGTCAAATGGTAGTTCTGCTTTTAGCTCTTCAAGAAACTGTCATACTGCTTTCCACAATGGTTTAACTAATTTACACTCCACCAACAGTGTATAAGGGTTCCCTTTTCTCCACAACCTCGCCATCATCTGCTATTTTTGACATTTTAGTAACCAATCTGACTGGTGTGATTTGATATCTCATTTTGGTTTTGATTTGCATTTTTCTAATGATCAGTGATATTGAGCTTTTTTCATATCCTTGTAGGCCGCATGTATGTCTTCTTTTAAGAAGTATCTGTTCATGTACTTTGCCCATTTTTTAGTAGACTTGTTTGTTTTTCTCTTGTAAATGTGCTTACATTCCTTATAAATGCTAGATTAGACCCTTCTCAGACACATAGTTTGCAAATACTTTCTCTCATTCTGTAGGTTGTTTACTCTGTTGATAGTTTATGTTGCTGTACAGAAGCCCTTAAGTTTAATTAGCTCCCAATTATCAATTTTTGCTTTTGTTGCAATTGCTTTTGTTGTCTTCGTCATGAAATCTCTGCCTGTTCCTATGTCCAGGATGGCATTACCTAGGTTGTCTTCCAGGGTTTTTATAGTTTCAGATTTTACATTTAAGTCTTTAATCCATCCTGAGTGGATTTTTGTATATGCTGCAAGGAAGAGGTCTAGCTTCAGTCTTCTGCATGTGGTAAACCAGTTCTCCCAGCACCATTTATCAAATAGGGAGTCTTTTCTCCAACTGCTTGTTTTTGTCAGCTTTGTCAAAGATCAGATGGTTGTAGACATGCATCCTTATTTCTGGGCTCTCTATTCTGTTCCATTGGTCTATGTGCCAGTTTTTATACCAGTAAGTACCATGCTGTTTTAGTCACTGCAGCCTTGTAGTATAGTTTGAAGTTGGGTAATTTGATTCCTCCAGATTTGTTCTTTTTGCTTAGGATTGCCTTGGCTGTTCTGGCTCTCTTTTGGTTTCATATAAATTTTAAATTAAATTTTTATAGTTCTATGAAGAATGTCTTTGGAAGGAATAGCATTGAATCTGTTGATTGCTTTAGGCAGTATGGCCATTTTAATGATACTGATTCTTCTTATCTAACAGCATGGGATGTTTTTCCATTTGTTTGTGTATTCTCTGATTTCTTTGAGCAGTGTTTTTTTAATTATCTTTGTAGACATCTTTCACCTCCCCAGTTAGCTGTATTCCTAGGTATTTGACTCATATAAACTTAAAGTAAAGAGGTGGAAAAAGATATTCCATGCAAAACAGACACCAAAAGCGAGCAGGAGTAGCTATTATTATATCAGACAAAATTAACTTTGAAAGAACAGCAGTTAATAAAGAGATACATTATATAATGATAAAAAGTACTTGTCCAACTGGAAAATATCAAAATCCTAAATATATTTGCACCTAACACTGGACCTCCAAAGTTTACAAGACAATTACTACTAGACCTAAGAAATGATATAGATAGCAACAGAATAATAGTGAGACCTCAATACTCCACAGACAGCACTAGATAGATAATCAAGACAGAAAGTCAACGAAGAAACAATGGATTTAAACTATGCCATGGAACAAATGGACTCAACAGATATTTATAGAAGATTATACCCAAAAGCTGCAGAATATACATCCTAGTTATCAGCACATAGAATATTTTCCAAGGCCACATAGTAAGTCTCAACAAATTTAAGAACATTGAAATTATAGCAAGTACTCACTCAGACCACAGTGGAATGAGATTGGAAATCAACTCCAAAAAGAACCCTCAAAACCAGGCAAACAGGCAAACACATGGGAATTAAACAACCTGTTCCTGAATAATCACTGCGTCAACAATGAAATCAAGATGGGAATTTAAAAATTCTTTGAACTGAACAGTAGTTACACAACATATCAAAATCTCTGGGATACAACAAAGGCAATGCTAAGAGGAAAGTTCATAACATTAAATCCTACATCAAAAAGTCTAGGAGAGCACAAATAGACAATCTAAGTACACACCTCAAGGACTAGAGAAACAAGAATAAACCACACCCAAACCCAGCAAAAGAAAAGAAATAACGAAGATCAGAGCAGAAATGAATGAAATTGAAAAAAAAAATACAAAAGATAAATGAAACAAAAAGCTGGTTCTTTGAAAAAAATAAAATAAAATTGGTAGACCATTAGTAAGATTAATCAAGAAAAGAAGAGAGAAGGTCCAAATAAGCTCAATTAGAAAAGAAACAGGAGATATTACAACAGATACCACAGAAATACAAAAGATCATTCAAGGCTACTATGAACACCTTTACACATAAACTAATAAACTAGAAAACCCAGAAGAGATGGATAAATTCCTGGAAATACTCAACCCTCCTGAATTAAAATAGGAAGAAATTGAAACTCAGAATAGATCAATAACAGGCAGAAAGATTGAAATGGTATTTTAAAAGTTACCAACAAAAAAAGGTCCAGGACCAGATGGATTCACAGCTGAATTCTATCAGACATTCAAAGAATTAGTATAAATCCTATTGACACTATTCCACAAGATAAAGGAGGAATCTTCCCTAAATCATTCTATAAAGCCAGTATCACTTTAATACCAAAAACAGGAAAGGATATAACAAAAAAAAAGCAAAAAGAAAACTACAGAGAAATACCCCTGATGAATATAGATGCAAAAATCCTTAACAAAATCCAACAGGATATCAAAAAGATAATACACAATGATCAAGTAGGTTTCATAACAAGGATGCAGGGATGATTTAACATCTGCAATCAATAAATGTGATGTATCACATAAACAGAATTTAAAACAAAAACCACATGACCATCTCAAAGGACACAGAAAAAGGATTTGATAAGATCTAGCATCACTTTACGATTAAAACCCTCAGCAAAATCAGCAGTTAAGGGACACACCTTTAGGTAATAAAAGCCATTTATAACAAACCCACAACCAACATCATACTGAACAGAGAAAAGTTGAAGGAATTCCCCCTGAGAACTGGAACAAGACAAGGATAATGGGTGCAGCACACCAATATGGCACAAGCATACATATGTAACAAACCTGCATGTTATGTACATGTACCCTAGAACGTAAAGTATAATAATAATAAAAATATATATATATAAAAATAAAAAACAAACAAAAAAATAAAGGGCATCCGAACTGGTAAAGACGACATCAAAGTGTTGCAGTTTGCTGATAATTTGTTCATATACCTAGAAACTCCTAAAAATTCCTCCAAAAAGCTCCTAGATCTGATACTTGAATTCAGCAAAGTTTCAGGATACAAAATTAATGTACACCAATCAGTAGCTCTTCTATACATCAACAGCGACCAAGCTGAGAATCAAATTAAGAACTCAACCCCCTTTACAATAGCTGCCAAAAAAATAATAAAATAAAATACTTAGAAATATGCCTAACCAATGAGTTGAAAGACCTCTACAAGGAAAACTACAAAACACTGCTGCAAGAAACTGGAAATGACGCAAACAAATGAAACACATCCCATGCTCATGGATGGGTAGACTCAATATTGTGAAAATGATTATACCATCAAAACAATCTACAAATTCAATGCAATTCCCATAAAAATACCACCACCATTCTTCACAGAATTAGAAAAAACAACCCTAAAATTCATATGGAACCAAAAAAGAGCCCACATAGACAAAGCAAGGCTAAGCAAAAATAATAAATCTGGAGGCATCACATTACCTGGCTTCAGACTATACTACAAGGCTATAGTTACCAAAAAAGCAAGGTAAGGGTATAAAAATAGGCATGTAGACCAATGGGACACTGGTATAAAAACAGGCATGTAGAAAACTCAGAAATAAAGCCAAATATTTACAGCCAACTGACTTTCAACAAAGCAAACAAAAACATAAAGTGGGGAAAGGACACTTTATTCAACAAATGGTGCTGGGATAACTAACCAGCCACATGTAGAAGAATGAAACTGGATCCTTATCTCTCACCTTACACAAAAATCAACTCGAGATAAATCAAAGACTTAAATATAAGACTTGAAACCATAAAAATTCTAGAAGATAACATCAGGAAAAAAACCCTCTAGACTTTGGCTTAAGCAAAGACTTCATGACCAAGAATCCAAAAGCAAATGCCACCAAAACAAAGATAAATATATGAGAATTAAACTAAAAAGCTTCTGCACAGCAAAAGAAACAATCATCAGAGTAAACAGACAAACCACAGAGTGGGAAGAGAGCTTTGCAATCTATATATCTGGCAAAAGACTAATATCTACAATCTACAAGAAACTCAAACTAATCAGCAATAAGGAAAAACACATAATCCCATTAAAAAGTGGGCTAAGAACATGAACAGACAATTCTCAAAATAAGATATTCCAATGGCCAATAAACTCATGAAAAAATGCTCAACATCATTAATGATTAGGGAAGTACAAATCAAAACCATGGCATGATACCACCTCACTCCTGCAAGAATGGTCATAATCAAAAAATCCAAAAATAATAGATGTTGGCGTGGATGAGTTGAAAAGGTAACACTTTTACACTGCTGGTAGGAATGTAAACTAGTACAACCACAGTGGAAAACAGTGGAGATTCCTTAGAGAACTAAAAGTAGAATTACCATTTGACCCAGCAATCCCACTCCTGGGTGAAGAAGTCAATAGAAAGATGATCTCATAACCACAAAATTACATGGAAATTAAACAGCCTGCTCCTGAATCGATTTTGGGTAAACAAAGAAATTAAAGAAAAAGGAAGAAATTCTTTGAAACTAATGAAAACAAAGATACAATGTACTAGAATCTCTGGGAAACTGCTAAAGCAGTGTTAAGATGGAAGTTTATAGGGCTAAATGGCCACATCGAAAAGTTAGAAACATCTCAATTTGACAACCTGACGTCACACCCAGAAGAACTAGAAAAAACAAGAGTAAACCAAACCCAAAGCTAGCAGAAGAAAATAAACAACCAAAATCAGAGCTGCATGGAATGAAATTGAGATGTAAAAAAACATGTAAAAGATCAATGAGCTCCGTGCAGTGACTCACACTTAAAATCCCAGCACTTTGGAAGGCCGAGGTGGGTGGATTGTTTGAGCTCAGGAGTTCAAGACCAGACTAGGCAACATGGTGAAACCCTGTCTCTAAAAAAAATGCAAAAAATTAGTCAGTTGTGGTGGCAGCCATTTGTAGTCCCACCTATTAGTGACACTGAGGTGGGAGGACTTCTTGAGTCCAGGAGACGGAGGTTGTGGTGAACTGAGATCATGTCACTGAATGCCGGCCTACATGACAAAGTGAGACCCTGTGTCAAAAAAAAAAAAAAAATCAACAAAACCAAAACTTGGTTATGTTAAAGAATAAATAAGCTTGATAGACTGCTAGCTGGACTAAGAAAGAAAAAAGATCCAAATAAACATGATTAGAAGTGACAAGGGGACGTTACCATTAGTCCAAACTGCATCATTATGTAAGCTCCCTGAGTTTTTGCAGATCTTGGTCAAAGTGAAACATTTCATGGGGGTTCGGGCCATGAGAAACAGCTTGCCTAATGCCCTGACCACAAGGCAGGCAAAGGCCCAACTAAAGAAACATCCCTATCATATTCTGCTGGGAGAAAGTGCAAGGAACACCACATTCTGATGGAACAAGGGCCAGAACCACCTCATCATGGGAACATCTTAACATCCTGATGGGCAGCAAGCCATACGGCCCAGACCCCTCCCACCCATACCTACAAGTACCCCAGCCTGTAAGCAGTGGTGGCTCTGGCCTTAAGCTGGTCCTCCACTTCTGCAGGTTTCTGCAAGATACTTGTGTTGCTGTTTGAGCCACCGTCTCTCTGTATATATCTTTAACCCTCGCCTTCCCTTCAAAACCTAAAAATCATCACAAACCAAGAGAAATTAAAAAAACAAAAACAAAGAAAAAAAACCTCAGAGACTGTTATGAACAACTCAATGCACACAAGCTAGAAAACCTAAAAGAAATGGATTAATTCCTGGAAATATACAACCTCCCAAGATTGAACTAGGGAGAAATTAAAAATCTGAACAGACCAACAACAAGTTTCAAAAATGAATAGTAATAAAAAGCCTACCAACCAGAAAACCCCCCTGACTAGATGGATTTACACCCGAAGACTACCAGACATATAAAGAAGAGCTGGAAACCACTCCTAGTGAAATAATTCCAAAAAAAAAAAAAAAATGGAGGACGACTTCCTGACTCATTCTTTGAGGCCAGAAACATTCTGATACAACAATCTGGCAGAGATATACCCAAAAAAGAAAACTTCAGCAGCCAATATCACTGATGAACATAGACACAAAAATCTCCAAAAAAAATACTAGCAAACAAAATCTAGCAGCACAACAAAAAGCTAATCTACTATGATTAAATAGGCTTTATTCCTGGGATACAAGGTTGGTTCAACATATACAAATCAAGAAATGTCATTCATCACTTAAACAGTACTAAAAACAAAAACTACATGATTATCTCAATGCAGAAAAGGCCTTTGATAAAATTCAACATCTCTAAACATTAAAACCCTCAACAAAATAGGCACTGAAAGAGCGTACCTTAAAGTAATAAGAGTCATGTGTGACAAACCCCTAGCTAACATCATACTGAACAGGCAAAAACTGGAAGCATTCCCCTTGTGAACTGTAACAAGACAAGAATACAATTCTTACCACTCCTATTCAACATAGTACTGGAAGCCCTAGCCACCGCAATCAGGCAAGGAAACAAAATAAAAAGCATTTAAACAAGAAGAAAGGAAGGTAAACGACCTCTTTTCACAGACTATATGATTTTATATCTAGAAAACTCCATAATCTCTGCCCAAAAGCTGCTGGATCAGAAAAACACCTTCAGCAAAGTTTCAGGATACAAAATCCATGTACAAACATCAGTGGCATTTCTATACATCAACAATGTCCAAACTGACAGCAAAATCAAGAATGCAATCCCATTCACAAAAGCCACACACACACAAAAAAAACAAAATATCTAGGAACACATCTAACCGGGGGTGGGGTGAAACATGTCTACAAAGAGAATTACAAAACACTGCTGAAAGAAATCAGAGATGACACAAACAAATGGAAAAACATTCCATACTCATGGATAGAAAGGATCAACATCATTAAAATGGACAAACTGCCCCAAGCAATTGACAGATTCAGTGCTCTTCCTATCAAACTACCAATGACATTTTTAACAGAATTATTTAAACAAACAAACAAAAAACTATTCTAAAATACATTCGGAAACAAAAAAAAGAGCCCAAATAGTCAAAGCAATACTAAGCAAAGAACAAAGCCAAGGGCATTACACTACCTGACTTTGAACTATATTAGAGGGCTGTAGGAACCAAAACAACATGATACTGCTACAAAAATAGACACATAGACCAATGGAATGGGTTTGCAAACCCAGAAAGCCAAACAACTACAACCGTCTGATCTTTGGTAAGGTTGACAAAAATAATTGATGGGGAAAAGACTCTCTCTTCAATAAATGGTGCTGAGATAACTGGCTAGTCTTATGCAGAAGATTGAAATTGAACCCTTTCCTTACACCATATACAAAAATCAACTCAAGATGGATTTTATTTAACTGCAAAAGCCATCCAGTTTTTACTTAACTGTAAAAACTGAAACTGTAAACACCCTGGAAGAAAACCTAGGCAATATACCATTCTGGATCTAGGAACTGCAAAGATTTCTGACAAAGTTACCAAAAGTAATTGCAACAAGAGCAAAAATTGACAAATTGGATCGAATTAAACTAAAGGGCTTCTGTACAGCAAAAGAAACTATCAACAGGTAAACAAACAACCACAGAATGGGAGAAGATATTTGCAAACCATGAATGTGACAAAGGTGTAATATCTGGCATCTATAAGGAACTTAAACAAACTTACGAGAAAAAAAACACACAACCCCATAAAAAAGTGGGCAAAGGACATGAACGGACACTTTTCAAAAGAAGACATACATGTGGCCAATAATCATATGACAAAAAAGCTCAACATCACTGATTATTAGAGAAATGCAAATCAAAATCACAATGAGATATCCTTTCACAGTAGTCAGGATGGCTATTACTAAAAAGTCAAAAAACAACAGATGCTAGAGAGGATGCAGAGAAAACACCATTCATATACTGCGGTTGGAAATGTAAACTAGTTCAGTCACTGTGGAAAGCAATTTGGAGATATCTCAAAAAACTTAAAACAGAACTACCGCTCCACGTAGCAATCCCAGTACTGGATATATACCCAGAGGAATATAAATTGTTCTACCACAAAGACAGACACAGGAATGTTTTCACTGCAGCACTATTCACAACAGCAAAGACAAGAATCAACCTAAATGCCCATCAACACGGAACTGGATAAAGAAAAGGGGATACATATACACCATGGAATACTATGTAGCAATAAAAATGAACAAGATCATGTCCTTTGCAGCAACATAGATGGAACTGGAGGCCAATATCCTAAGTGAATTAATGCAGGAACAGAAAACCAAATACCTCATATTCTTACTTATAAGTAGGTGCTAAACATTGAGTACGCAAGGGCACAAAGAAGAGAACAGACATCGGGGCCTACTTGAGGATGAAGGGTGAAAGTGGGGTGAGAATCAAAAATGTACTTATCAGGTACTATGCATATTACCTGAGTGACAAAATTATCTGTACACCAAACCCTGTGGTACATAATTTACCTACGTAACAAAGCTACACAGCACAGCTGCCCCTGAACCTAAAATAAAAGTTGCAAAAAAAAAAAAAAATTGAAACTGTATACCTTCTAGATGAAAATAAGAGAAAATATTTGTATGCTTGGGTTATACAAAGATTTCTTAGGTATGACACCAAAGGCACAATGCATAAACAACAATTGATAAAACAGATTGTATATAAACAAAGTATTTTCTGTGGCTATGACATTATTAAGACAATAAAAGACAGGCCACCAACTAGAAGAACGTATTTGCAAGTCACCTAATTATATCCCAAATACGTAGAGAACTCACAAAAGTCAATAATAAGCTAACAAACAACCCAATTATTTAATGGGCAAAAGATTTGAAAAACAGTTCACCTAAGAAAATACAAATTGCAAATAAACACTTGAAAAGATGCTCAACATTATTAATTGTTAAGTTATGGACAAACAAAGCAAAACTACAATGTGACATTCCTCTATATTATTAGAATACTAAAATTAAAGAGCTTCACCTTTCCAAGTGTCATTGAACATGCAGAGCAACTGGAATTCTCATATTCTGCTGGTGTTGATGGGGAAATCTCATATTCTGCAGCACTTTGTTGTATTTTTCTTTTCATTTTTTATTTATATTTATTTATTTTTAACTTTTGGGGACATGCACACGTATATTACATAGGCAAACTTGTGTCAAGGAGATTTGTTGTATAGATTATTTCATCACCCACTTATTGAGTCTAATACCCATTACTTATTTTTCCTGATGCTCTCTCCCTCTTTCCAACCTCCACCATCCAAAAGGCCCCAATGTGTGTTGTTCCCTTCTATGTGTCCAACTGTTCTCATCATTTAGCTCCCATTTATGAGAACATGCGGTATTTGGTTTTCTGCTCCTGCATTATTAGTTTGCTAAGGATAATAGCCTCCAGCTCCATCCATGTTCCCACAAGAACATGATCTCATTTTTTATGGCTGCATAGTATTCCATGGTGTATATGTACCATATTTGCTTTATTCAGTCTATCATTGATGGGCATTTAGGTTGAATCCATGTCTTTGCTACTGTGAATTGTGGTCCAATGAACATACACATGAATGTGTCTTTATAATACAATGATGTATATTCCTTCGAGTATATATCCAGTAATGGGATTGCTGGTCAAATGGTATTTCTGTCTTTAGGTCTTTGAGGAATCACCACAATGTCTTCCACCATGGCTGAACTACTTTACAATCCCACCAGTAGTGTATAAGCATTCCTTTGTCTCCAGAATCTTGACAGAATCTGTTATTTTTTTGACTTTTTAATAATAGTCATTCTGACTGGTGTGAGACAATATCCCGCTGTGGTTTTGATTTGCTTTTTTTTTTTTTCTTTTTTTTTTTTTTAGATGGACTTTCACTCTTGTTGCCCAGGCTGGAATGCAATGGCGTGATCTTGGCTCACTGCAACCTCCGCCACCTGGGTTCAAGCAATTCTCCTGCGTCAGCCTCCTGTGTAGCTGGGATTACAGGTGCCCACCACCACACCTGGCTAATTTTTGTATTTTTTTTCTTTTAGTAAAGATGGGGTTTCACCATGTTGGCCAGGCTGGTTTTAAACTCCTGACCTCAGGTAATCCACCCGCCTCGGCCTCCCAAAGTGTTGGGATTACAGGCATGAGCCACTGTGCCATTGCTTTTTTTCATATGACTGTTGGCTGCATGTATGTCGTCTTTTGAAAAGTATCTGTTTATGTCCTTTGCCTACTTTTTTATGGGTTTTTTTTTCTTGTAAATTTAAGTTCTTCATAGATGCCAGATATTAGACCTTTGTCAGATGCATGATTTGTAAATATTTTCTCTCATTCTATAGGTTGCCTGTTTACTCTGTTGATAGTTTATTTTGTTGTGCAGAAGCTCTTTAGTTTAATTAGATCCCATTTGTCAATTTTTGCTTTTGTTGCAATTGTTTTTGCATCTTCTCATGAAATCTTTGCCCATGCCTATGTACTGAATGGTATTGCCTAGGTTGTCTTCCAGAGTTTTTACAGTTTTGAATTTTATGTTTAATCCATCTTTTTAAAAAAATTCCAAGTTTCATTTTAACTTCAGAGGTACATGTGCAGTATGTGCACGTTTATTACATGGGTAAACGTGTGCCATGGTGGTTTGCTGCACAGATCATCCCATCACCTAGGTATTAATAAGCCCAGCATCTATTAGCTATTCTTCCTGATCCTCTCCCTTCTCCACTCCCTGCCCACCAATAGGCCCCAGCATGTGTTGTTTCCCCCAATGTATCCATGTATTCTCATCATTTAGCTTCCACTTATAAGTCAGAACATGTGGTATTTTGTTTTCTGTTCCTGCATTAGTTTGCTAAGAATAATGGCCTCCAGCTTCAACCATTTCCCTGTAAAGAATATGATCTTGTTCCTTTTTATGGCCACAGAGTATTCCATGGTGTATATGTACCACATTTGCTTTATCCAGTCTATCATTGATGGGCATTTAGGTTGATTCCATGTCTTTGCTATAGTGAATAGTGCTATAATGAACATATGCATGCATGTGTCTCTATTATAGAATTATGTATATTCCTTTGGGTATATACCCAGTAATGAGATTGCTGGGTCAAATGGTATTTCTGTCTTTAGGTCTCTGAGGAATCACCACACTGTCAGCCACAACGATTGAACTAATCCACATTGTTACCAACAGTGTAAAAGCATTTCTTTTTCTGCATAACCTCACCAGCATCTGTTGTTTTTTGATATTTTAATACTTGCCATTCTGACTGGTATGAGATGGTATCTCATTGTGGTTTTTCTTTGCATTTTTCTAATGATCACTGATGTTGAGCTTCCTTTTATATGTTTGTTGGCCATATGTATGTCTTCTTTGGAGAAGTGTCTGTTCATGTCCTTTGCCCACTCTTTAATGGGGTTGCTTCCTTTTTCCTTGTAAATTTATTTAAGTTCCCTACAGATGCTGGATATTAGACCTTTATCAGATGCACAGATTGGAAAAAATTTTCTCCCATTCTGTAGGTTGTCTGTTTATTCTGTTGATAGTTTATTTTGCCTTGCAGAAGTTCCTTAGTTTAATTAGATCCCATTTGTAAATGTTTGCTTTTGTTGCAATTCCTTTTGGTATCATCGTTACGAAATCTTTGCCCATGTCTATGTCCTGAATGGTATTGCATAGAGTTTCTTCTAGGGTTTTTGTAGTTTTGGGTGTTATAATTTTAGCCTTTAAATCACCTTGAGTTGATTTTTCTATGTGGTGTAAGGAAGGGGTGCAGTTTCAATTCTCTGCATATTGCTAGGCAGTTCTCCCAACACTATTTATTCAATAGGAAATCCTTTCTCCATTGCTTGTTTCTGTCGGGTTTTGTCAAAGATCGGGTGGTTGTAGGTATGCAGTCTTATTTCTGGGTTCTCTATTCTGTTTCATTAGTCTATGCGCCTGTTCTTGTACCAGTGCCACGCTGTTTTGGTTACTGTAGTTCTGAAGTATAGTTTGAAGTTGTGTAGCTTGATGCCTCCAGCTTTGTCCTTTTTGCTTAGGATTGCCTTGGCTATTCAGGCTCTTTTTTTGGTTCCATATGAAGTTTAAAATAGTTTTCTCTAGTTCTGTGAAGAATGTATGGTACTTTAATAGGAATAGCATTTAATCTATAAATTGCTTTGGGTGGTATGATTATTTTAACGATATTGATTCTTCCTATCCATGATCATGGAATATTTTCCAATTTGTTTTTGCTATGTCTGATTTCTTTGAGCAGTGGTTTGTAATTTTCCTTGTAGAGATCTTTCACCTTCCTAGTTAGCTGTATTCCTAGGTATTTTATTCTTTTGGTGGCAGTTGTGAATGGGAGTTTGTTCCTAATTTGGCTCTCAGCTTGACTGCTGTTGATGTATAGGAATGCTAGTGATTTTTGCATATTGATTTTTTGTATCCCAAGACTTTGCTGAAATTGTTTATCAGCTTAAGAAGCTTTTGGGATGAGACTATGGGGATATTCTACATATAAGATCATGTCATCTAGCAGGCACTTTGAAAAACTGTTTTGGCAGTTTCTTAAAAAGCTAAACATACTCCTAGCACATGACCTAGTCATTCTGCTCCTATGTGTTTATGAAAGAGAAATGAAAGTATGTGTCTATATAGAGACTTGAAAACAAATGTTTGTAGCAATTTATTTGCAATAGCTAAAAAGTGGAAACAATCCAAATGCCAATTATCATCAGGTGAATGGAGAAATAAATTGTGGTGTGGACATACAGTGGATAACTACCTCAAAATAAAAAGATATGAGCTATTATACACACAATGTGGATAAAAATTAAAATAATTATGCTGAGTGAAAAACAAACAAAAGTACATAATATTTGACTCTACTTATATATAATTCTAGAACATTCAAACTGTTTATAGTAAAAGAAAGATTAGTGGTTGCCTGGGGATAGACGTCAGGAAGGAAAAATTATTTCCAAGGCACACAAGGAAACTTTTAGGGTGTAGACATGCTCATTATCCTGATTATGTGATGGTTTAATGAATGTATACGTACGTTAAAACTTATCAAATTGTATGCTTGCAATATATATAACTTGTTATACAAATTATGCCACAATAAAGCTGACTTTAAAGTAGATGCTTAGCATCTTTAATCTTCAGAGAAATACAAATTAGAACCAGAATGATATACCACTATACAATCACTAGAATAGCTAAATACGTGTAACAATACCAAGTGTTAGTGGTGATATGGAACAACTGGAATTAGCATTTATATTGCTGTAGAAATCTGAATGTTAAAAATCACTTTAGAAACCAGTTTGATAATTTCTTTAAAAAGGTAAACATACACTTACCATATGGACTAGGAATTCCACTTCGTATGTGAAAAAATGTTTACACAAAGATTTGTGCTCAAATATTTTAAGCAATTTTCTAAGTAATAACTGAAAACTGGAAACATTTCAAATGTCCACAAACAGGGATATGGCCAAGGAAATTGTGGTATATCATATAACGTAATGCTACTCAGCAATAAAATGGAGCTGGCTTCTAATATACAGGATAATGTGGAAGACTTAAAAAGCATTATGCTACATGAAGGAAACCAGTCTAAAAAGACTACATACTGAATGATTTCATTTCTATGAAATTCTAGAATAGGCAAAACTAGTTTATAGTTATAAAAGTAGAACAAACATTGATGGGGTTAGAGATGTGGGTGTTGGTTAAAAGGGGGTAAAAAGAAACTTACTGGCATGATGGAACTGTTCAATATCTTAACTATGGATGTGATCATGTATATGTTTGCCAAAATGTATCAAACTTTAAAGAATTAATTTATTGTACCTAAGTTCTATGTCAATAAAGCTTATTTTAAAATAATCTTCACAAATCACCAGTTTTCTAAAAAAAATCACTATCAAAATTAATTTAAAAGATAGAAAACTTGAAATAATTTCTATAGAAAAAGTGTGTCAATAATTTTATGAAAATTAATTTTAAAACCTTTATGATATTGAATACTTTACAAGAA
Organism: Macaca thibetana thibetana; assembly: GCF_024542745.1. Taxonomy (NCBI): domain Eukaryota; kingdom Metazoa; phylum Chordata; class Mammalia; order Primates; family Cercopithecidae; genus Macaca; species Macaca thibetana. The sequence continues at coordinate 131,194,475 of NC_065582.1, read as the reverse complement.
AATATGTAAATGACCAAAATCGAGGACACAAAGTTCTAGAAAATAAGAAAAAAGTACATTTTTAGATTTCCAAAGATTTAATTCCCAAAGACAGTTTTATGGGGAAGTTCTTCCAATCTGTTCAGGAACTGATCGTGTCTGTTCCATAGCACAGAAAAACATAATTTATTTAGTCAAGTTAGTAAAAAAATAAAGTTAAAATTTGGTAACAATATCAAATCCATATAAAACTACAAAACAAAATTCTACTCTGACCAAGCAAGATGTCTTAAAAGAATTCAATTATTATTCAGTATCCTAAATTGTTTTATCATACAAATAAGCAAAAACAGGAAAACTATATGCACATTTTAATCAATGGCCAGAAAGGCATTAGCTAAAGAGATATAGTTCTGACTTACACATTTTAAACTATGAATAAACAACTTTTTTCTTACTACGCTGAAGAAGTAAATCTAAAATTAAAGATGACACTTAACATAATGGCAAAACAATAGAAACATTTCCATTCAAGTTGAATGAGTATATCACAACTGTTATGAATACTGTCATGGAAATGTGAATCAATACAATGAAACAAAAATAAACAAATAAAAGGTATGAGTGCTGGAAAGGCAGAAAAAATCTTTTTTGGAAGATGTGTTTTAAGAAAATACCAAGAGATTCACTGAAAAAAATGTATAAAAGTAATACAAGAATTCAATACGATGGCCACTTATAAAGTATACATACATTCAAGGACGTTCCAACATACCAATAATAACCACTTAAAATAATCAATTTTCATCTTGTATTCTGGAAATTGTTAGATTTCAAGTGTTCTCACCACAGAAAAATCATAAATATATGAAGTAATGCATATGTTAACTAGCTCTATTTAGCCATTTCTGATACATACACATTTCAAAACATCTTGTTGTACTTGATAAATATATAATTTTTGTTTGTAAACTAAAAAAAATCAACCCTCAATAAACAAAAAATATCAAATACCTAGAAATCACCCTAACATGATATGTGAGAAATTTCTACCCATAAAAGTTTTAAATTTTACTGAGGAAAAGATAATTTGTTATATATAATAGCAAGACTGAATTTTTACAATGTTTAATTTTTTCATATTAAATTATAAATATAATCTAGGTTAAAGATACTCTCCAAATGGTATCTTGTTTTTATTTTCTACATTGAGTTTTGGTTTGGTTTGGTTTGGTTTTTAGAACTTAAAAACATTCTTCTAAGCATTATATGAAGCAATAAACTTAAAAATAGATGAAATACTTTTGGTGGGTACAAGTATAATTTAATGCACTCCTATAATTTTTAAAGATCAAATTAGTATAATTGGGATATGTATCACCTTAAATATTTGTCTTTTTTTATGCTAGAAACATTTGAATTATCTTCTAGGTATTTTGAAATATATAGTAGATTATATTAAACATAGTCATAGATCTATGAAACACTGGGTCCGATTTCTTCTATAAAAACTATATATTGTATGCATTAAATAACCCCTCTTCACCACCTCCTCCACCCTTCCTGGACTCTAGTAACCACCAATCTACTCTATCTTCCTAAGATCCACTTTTTTAGCTCCTACATATGAGTGAGAAGATATAATATTTGTCTTTCTGAGCTTGGCTTTTTTTACTTAATATAATGACCTCCAGCATTGCTGTAACTGACAGGGTTTCATTAGTTTTTATGGCTGAATAATATTCTATTGTGTATATGTACCACATATCCTTTACCCATTTATCCACTGATGGGAACTTAGGTTGATTCTATATTTTGTCTATTATGAATAATGCTGAAGTAAACATAAGAGTGTAGATATCTCTTTGATATTATGTTGGAATATATACCCAGAAGTGGAATTGTTGGATCATATGGTGGTTCTATTTTTAGTTTTTTGAGGAACCTCCATAATGTATTCCACAGTGGCTTTACCAATTTACATTTTCGCCAACTGTGTACAAGAGTTCCCCTTTCTCCACATCTTCACCAGCACCCATGATTGCCTGTCTATTTTATAAAAAACATTTTAACTGGGATGAGCTAATATTTAATTGTAGTTCTTATGTGCATTTCTGTGATGTTTAGTGATGTTTAGCATTTTTCATTTATTTGTTGGCCATTTGTATGTCTCATTTTGAGAAATGCTTTATTCAGATCTTTTGCCTATTTTTAATTGAATTTTGGGGTTTTTAGCTACTGAGTTGCTTGAGCTCCTTATATATTCTGGTTATTAATCCCTTGTCAGATGGATAGTTTACAAATACTTTCCCCCATTCTGTAGCTTGTCTATTAACTTTGTTGATTGTTCCCTTTGCTGTACAGAAGCTTTTTGCTTGATGTAATTTCATTTGTATATTTTCACTTTGGTTGTCTGGGCTTTTGAGATCTTATCACAAAAAACTTTTACCCAGTCCACTGTCATGGAGTTTTTCTCCAATGTCTTCTTCCAGTAGTTTCATAGTTTTAGGTCTTTAATCCATTTCTATTTGATGTTTGTATATGGTGAGACATAGGGGTCTAGTTTCATTCTACATATGGTCATCCAGTTTTCCCAGCACCATTATTAAAGAGATTGGTCTTTCTCCATTGGCTGTAAATGCATGGAATCAAATCTATGTTCTCTATTCTGTTCCATTGGTCTATGAGTCTGTTTTTATACCAGTGCCATGCTGGCTCTGTAGTATAATTTGAAGTCGGATAATGTGATTCCTCCACTTTTGTGCTTTATGTGCAGGGAATTTTGACTATTCTGGGTCATTTTGTGGTTTCATAAGAAATTTAGGACTTTTTTTTCTATTTCTGTGAAGAATGTGCTTGGTATTTGGATAGGAATTGCATTGAATCTATAAATTTCTTTGTGTAGAGTTGCTATTTTAAGAATATTAATTCTTCCAATCCATAAACATGGAGTAGCTTTCTTCTTTCTTGTGTGTCCCCTTCAATTTCTTTCATCAGTGTTTTATATAGATTTACTTGTATAGATCTTTCACTTAATTTGATTAAATTAATTCTTAGATATTTTATATTCTTTGTAGCTATTGTAAATGGGATTGCTTTCTTGATTTCTTTTTCATATTGTTCACTGTTGGCATATATAAATGCTACTTATTTTTCCACATTGGTTTTGTATCCTGCAACTTTACTGAATTTATCAGTCCTAATAGTTTTTGATAGAGTTTTTCGGTTTTTCTAAGTATAAGACCATGTCGTCTGTGAAAAAAACTGATTTGACTTCTGCCTTTCCAATTTGGATGCTATTTCTTTCTTTCTTTTGCCAAATCATTCTGGCCAAGACTTCCATTATTATACTGAATAAAAGTGTTAAAAATGGGCATCATTGTCTTGTCCCAGATATTAGAGGAAAGGATTTCAATTTTTCCCCAATCAGTACAATGTTCGCTGTGAGTTTGTCATATGTAGTTTTTATTATTTTGAGGTATATTCCTTCTCTACCTAGAGTTTTGAGTGTTTTTATTATAAAAGGATGTTGAATTTTATTGAATTCTTTTTCATTATCTATCGAAATGATTATATGGCTTTTCTTTTTGGTTCTCTGAGTGTGTATCATGTTATTGATTTATGTATGTTAAACCATCCTTGAATCTCTGGGATGAATCTTATTTGATCATGGTGAATGATCTCTTTTACATGTTGTTGGATTCAGTTGGCTGGTTTCTTATTGAGGATTTTTGCATCTATGTTCATCAGTGACTTTGACCTGTAGTTTTCTTTTTTGTCATGTCCTTGTCCAGTTTAGCTTCAGGATAATGTTGACATTGTTCAATGAATTTGGAAGTATTTTCTCCTCTTCAATTTTTGTTGAAGAGTTTGAGTATAATTGATAATAGTTCTTCTTTAAATGTTCAGTAGAATTCAGCAGTGAAGCCATCAGGTCCTAGACTTCTTTGGCAGGACGCTTTTTATTATGGCTTTAATATCATTACTTATTTTTTTGTTGAGGTTTTATATTTCTTCATGGTTCAATCTGGTAGGTTGTATGCATCCAGGAATTTATCCATATCTTCTGAGTTTCCCAGCTTGTTGGTGTACAAATTGATCATAATAATCTCTAATGATTCTTTGTATTTCTGTGGTCTCAGTTCTTATGCCTCCTTTTTCATTTATGATTTTATTTATTTGGGTCTTCTCCCCTTTTTCTTAGGCTAGCTGAAAGTTTGTTGATGATTTTATCTTTTCAAAAAGCCAATTTTTCAAGTTTCATTGGTCTTCTGTATTTTTTTCAGTCTCCATTTATTTCTGCTCTGATCTTTACTATTTCTTTCCTCAACTAATCTTGGATTTGGTTTGTTCTTGCTTTCCTAGTTCCTTGAGAAGAAGAAATAGACCGGCAGAAAGGCAAGTACAGCTAGATCTTTGTACCCATGAGTTTCACATCTGCAGATTCAACCAACCACAGATCAAAAATAATCAGGGGAAAAATATAACCAAAAAAATACAAATTTTGAAACATAGTATAACAACTATTTACATAGAATTTACATGGTATTAGGTATTATAAGTAGTCTAGAGATGATTTAAAATAAGTGAGAGGATGTGTGTAGGTTATATCCAAATACTATGCCATTTCATATAAGGGACTTGAGCATCCTTAAACTTGGTATCCATGGGGGTCCTGGAACCATACAGGAAATGTGGAGAGGAATCGTGAAGTATTTCCATACTGGAAATACTAGAAGAAAAGTAGGTGGCAAAGGGAAACCCACTCCTACCCCAGAAGCACAGACAAGTGTAAATATGTATTATTTATGCTTACCTTCCTTTTCTCCTTCAAGCATTAAAAGAAAAAGAGCAATTAATATTTTTCAATCACTTAATTATATTTACAAAGTTGGTACTCAGATCGCACTTCTCAAAGCCACATGGACTGTACCATATAATTACCCCAATTCTAATCCCTTGGTACTTGAGAGGCAGTGATGCACAATGATGAAGAATGAGCTTGTCAGACTCCCTGGGTAAAGCTCTGGATCCACCTCCACTAGCTATACAACCATGAACAAATTACATAAGTCCTCTGTGCCTGTTTCCTCATGTATAAAATAAGCATGTAGTTAGGATTAAATGAGTTAGTACAGGCAGGATGTGCTTAAAACAGCCTATAATAAGGGCTATATAAGGTGCTGGCAAAGGAAAAAAAGTATATACAGGACATAGAGCAAATACAGTTTTTGATTAACATTTATCACAAACATGGCACCATAATCTGTGATCCTTTTTCAGACATATATACTGGTTAACTAATCCATCCTGACAAAGCATTCATAAACATGCATTGGAAAAAATCTTTTACAAATTAAATTAAATCTAAATAGATTTTCAAGGCTTTTAATTTTACATAAGCACAAAAAGCAGTCAACCTAATTTTTATCACATGATTTGGACACCAAATCGGAATAACACAGAGAATTATGAATCTAAAGTAGAGGGTATTCTATTGAGAAACTTTCATGGTAAATATTTAATTATTCTTCATCAAAATACTTCATCAAATTACAGCTTTATCTTTATTGTTCTTTATAGAGCTAACAAATGATAGTTTAAGGTTATAGACAAAAATAGTTAAAAGACTTCTTTCTAGTTCCTTTCTTCTACCAGGCATTTGCAAACTTATAATTTCTACAGTAACTCAACTCTCAGGATCAAAGAGAGGCTATAAATAGATTTTAGTGTTTGATGCTTGTACTTGCTCTCTCTCTTTCTCTGTGAGTGTGTGTACGTGTGTGTGTGTGTGTGTGTGTGTATCTCCCCAACAATTCCTGCATGTCAAGAGAAAAATAGTACTTAGAGGAAAAGTTGGTGTGGAAACTGGGTCAGAGGCACAAAATTACATGTTTATGACAAGGCACAAACTGTTGTTCTCCCTCATCAGCAAGATTTTGTTTGTTTTTTTCTTTTTCAGCCTCAATGGAGTCTATATTCAATATTAAATGCCAAACAAGCCCCCTCTGACATTCTGGAAACTCATCTTATCTTAATAGAGGCAGAGTCAGTGACTCAGAGCAGCCCACATGGGCCGAGGGAACTCATGACAGCTGCAGCTGAAAGAGTGAGAGACGAGACACTTTCTTTTTCTAAGCATAAAATGCCTATGATGGCTCCTCAGTTCAACTAACCCTTTAGCAGAGCCTCTATATACTAGGTGTATAAAATAGTTATTGGTAGCTTGTTTAAAAAATACAAAGAAAAAGTAAAAGAAAATACATTTTATTTAGCCATAGAGTTAAGAGGATATGGGGGTGTTTAGTGCCACCTTTATTATTAAATCAAATATAATTTAAAAACAAGAATTGTCCATTTCAATGTCAAATGAGTTTCATTCACCACATATCTGTTCTTTACTCTGCATGTTAGGTTTTATGCCTTCTGGAGAAAAATTTAAGTTTAGAGTGAAACTAGTCCTATATATAAACATATCTGAAAACAAGAATATGTAGGAAAATCCCCAAATGTCTAAGATTTCCGTTTCTGTCATAAATACTGTCATTAATTAAAATGTACTGGGAAGCCACCAGATGCATAGAACTATTCCAGGAACAATATAATAAGATTTGACCTGTGTCTCTAAACAAAAAACAAGCTTAGGGTTTAAATATTTCAGGCAAATCTTTTACTTTTTCTTCCCTAAATTACCCAAATTATTGCATCAAATGTTCACTTACAGTTTTGATAACAATTCAACTTATATTATAAACAGTTTGAACTAAGTTATCAAAAAATCTCCTGTTGGAATGAAAAAGAAAAAAATATAAAGCAAAACAAAACCCTTCTGCGATCACCACCACTAACAATTTCACAGCAAGAACAAAACTAATCCTACCAAAAATTAGTGGTATTTAAATAACAACATATTTTGAAAGTTCTAAACATTTTATGGATATTAGCTAATTTGTCTATCATGGCAGAAGGGATGTGAGTTTATTAACATTAATTCCTTGGAAACCATAGTTATAATTGAGACCATTTTATTGAAAGAGTGTTATATAATTGCAATATCTTTGTAATATCGTAGAATAAAAGTCAAAGTTAACAGTACAATTATTCATATCTATGTGCTCCTATTCTTCACTTTTTAAGACAGTGAGTTTAGTTAGAATTTACCTGAATTTACCAAAGCCACTTTCAGGCACATTTGGTCCCCTAGAGAGGAATCTCTCCTATACCTTCATGAGGTATGTCTGTGGGGGTGGAAGTGAGGGCAGGAAGGTGACTTGAGATAATCACTGTTAAAATGTTTTATTTGCAAATGATAATTTCTCCTTTCATAAATATCAGTAAATATGCTTCTCTCTTCCCCCTCTCTTTCCCTCTCTCAGGATATCAGGCAGATAAGAGTTATCAGTAAAGGTCATCCTCAATTTCTGTACAGAAATGATCTGTCTCCGGTATGTAATAAACATTTATCCATGCCTTTATTAGCTATATTGAAGCTGACAGTTCTGTTAAACCATTTTCTTTCATTTTGCTAGGTCATGACGGTTAATGCTGCTAAAAAATCTCATCACTGCTTTTGATCACTGTATTGTCTTCCCTGTATTATCAGAATTTTGTGAAGGTAAGCACTGGCTGGAATGACCTATTAAAGTCACAGCCCGTTGAATCTCTAGCTTTTTTTTTTTTTTTTCTTCATCACAATAAAAAGGCAAAGGAATGCAAAGAATAAATTTTCCTCAGAGGGTATATTTAGTTGGATAGTTGATGTGTTCAGCCAACTCTGAATTATTCCTAGTAAAAAGTACCCAAAGCATCAAATACAAATGAAAACCACACATAATCCAAAATCTTCATTTTGGTTGAATCTTTTACCAGAGTATTCTCAAGATCTAAAAAGACAACCTCACATTTTACGCAAATTCCTTTCTCATCTCCAGGGATCAGTTCTCAGGATGCAGGCAGGAGAAGAAAAATCAAAAGCAAAACCTCATTCATTGAATACAGATCTCCAGATAATTGAGATGTGCAATGGGAAAACATAATTAGGGGAGGGGTCGTTTGCATCTGCATTCCTTTCCATCTTTCCCTCTTCCAGACCACTTAACCTCTCCCCTTGCTCAAATCAACTTTTAAGAATGGTTTGAGAAATCAAAAACAAAACAGCCATGAAAATGTCTGCCCTTGTTAATGGATTAAAGATCTTATATAAAACTTGCCAAAAAAAAGGTTAGTTGTCAATTTCAAGGAAACAGTTCAGATCAGTTAAGAAATAAACCATCTGAAATTTCAAACACGTTTTCTTTCAGTCCAACAAACATTTATTGAGTTCCTAATGCATTCCAGGTACTGTGGGAGATTCCAGAAATATAAAGACATGAAGAACTCGTTTCTTCTCTCAAGTAGCTCAAAAGGAGGCAAAAAACAGATATTGAAAATTCACAGGGTAAAATTAAAGCACAGAGAAGCACCTTCCCCAGCCAGGAAGGTCATGGAGACTGAGGGAAATATGAAATACAAACTAAACCTTGAAGAGCTGGCATAGTTATTCAGGTAAAGAAGTAAAAGCAGAGGAAAGGGTATCTCAGGCAGAGGGAATGGTATGAGCTAAGGCACAGATGCATGACAGTTATATGTATGCAGAGAACCAATGGAATCTCTAAGTTGTCCAAGCATAGCAATCATAAGCATGGGAGACAAGAAAGGAAATAAAAAGACAACTTATTAAACTGGAAAGCTAAGGACAATACAAACTTTGGGGGCTGGGTAAGGAGCTTAATTAGTAGTATTTCCAACATCATTAATATGTAATAAAGCAAGAAACAGTATGGCACTTTAATACCATTATCTATTCATTCTTTTTTTGATTTATTTAAAAAAATATATGTTTTGTGTCTACTACATGCCGGGCACTGTTCTAGTTGCCAGTTGTATGCCAGTGAATATAATAACCAAGTCCCTGAACTCAGGGCATGTTCATTCTGATGGCATGAGACCGACGAGACACTAACAGCAATGACAATATATGTCAGTTGGTGATAAGCTCTACTCTGTAGAAATAAATTAAGGCTGAATAAATGGGAGAGCAATGTGAGAGGTGTGAGAATAGGGAGCACGGTGTACTATTTTATAGAGTGGTCAAGACAAGGAATCTCTGAGAAAGCGGTATTTGAGCACAGACCAAAAATTTAAATTAAAAGAAATGAGGACAGGAGCCATGTGGTATGGAAGAATTGCTTTCAAAGCAGACCTGATCACCGGTGCAAAGATCCTGAGAGGGAAATGTGCTTGGCAAGTTGAAGGGAAAGCGAAGAGGCTGGTTTGGAGCAGAGTAAACAAGAGAGAAGGTAGGGCAGGTAGAGTAGAGTGCAGAGAGATGCAGATTAATACTGAGCACAGGGTTTTCATTTGTTTATAATGATCCAAATATACCTTACAGCTATGGATGAGTGTCTTAGAGATAGATACTGAAATAGAGATGTTTCAAAGTTTCATAAAACAATATTATATCCAGTGTACTCTGCTATTCTCAATTCTACTTTTTACAAATTCTGGTCGTAATCTATTAAATTTACTTTACAACCTACTAATAGGTCACAATCCATAGTATCAAAAACACTGAGGCAGGGCCATGGAGGCCAGCTGAAAAAAACACATATTCTTTCTAAGGTACACAATACCTTGCCCAATGCCAGGCACACAGGCATCCTAATATTAATTGTTGAATAAATGAATGAACGTAATTAAATTAAATGTCCAAAGCATAAAGACCTCAAGTTGTGCATTTCTATGCCAAAACAAAACTCTAAGAACTTCACGATCTTCAATTTATAGTTTGTCACCAGGTTCATCAGAATGTATTCAGAATTTAACACAATATCAGTGTTAGTCACTTGTTAGAGTGGACAAAACGTTCTCAGGAAGACCATTTACTGAAGGTAAGGGGAGGGTACTTAAAATTTTCTTGTCAAAAAGTATGTACAACTTCTGAAATGCAAATTCTTTTTTCTGAATTAAAAAAATAGTTTGAGAGTAAGTCCCTAAAGAAGTTCATTCTTGTTTTGATGGAAGTTAATCTCTTCTACCCTGACGATTTGCAACATAGGATTAGAAAATCTTTCGATATAAATGGAAACATGTGCCAGAATTTCTGACTAACACATTTGATTTGATTATTTTGTGAATGAATTGTATGTGAAGGGAACAGCCACCCTCATGAAGTTAGCTATGCATATTTCCTTAAAAAAAAAAAAAAACAGAATTGAAGTTCAAAAAATTTGATATTTATTCTGTACAATTATAATTGCTAACACTTACACAATGTCAAGCACTGTTGTAAGCAAATACAAAATTAATTAAATTCTAACAATAATCCTATGGAGGAGTTACAATTACTACCTCTATTTTACAGACAAAGAAACTGAGATATAGAGAGCTAAAATAACTTACTATGTTCCAAGGATTGCAACACTCTATATATGTTAACTTATTTAATCTTCATAACAAATTTATTTTACAAGTAAAGAAACTGAGGCACAGGGAGCTTTAACTTGCTCTTGTTCATCCAACTAGTAAGTCATGGAGCTGGGATTGAGCCCAGGGCAATCAGTTCCGGAGTCCACACTCCTGACTACTATGCCACTCTGCGTCCTTTAGCTGCAATATCTGTGCCAAGTTAGCACTGTAAAGTAAGACGACAATTGCCAAGTGAGATCTTAAAGAAAGTGTGAGCTCCTCAGGAGAGAACAGTAGCCCTGCTACACATATTTGGCACCAATCATTCAATCAGAATTTTAAAATATCACGAAGGACTTAGTGAATGCAACTTACGAAAATTTTATCTTATACTTTGCCTAATAAAATCCTATACAAGAACTTTTAAATCATCTTGAGCCCAAATTAATCCAATTATTAATGTCCTTCTGTATGTTTTGTTTTGCTTCTCTCTTACTCGCCTTAGCCCCAAGTTTGGAACAATATGCCATTAAGTTAAAAATGCAAATACCACATGAAAGAGTCTATGTGTCTATTTCACATTCATTTTTAAAATTTGGTAATTAGATGTCTTTAGGTGTTTATAAAGAAATGCAGACATCTAGACAAATGTCCACCTCAGCATTTATGGCTCTTATTGAAAAATAATTGCTCTCATGCTCTCCTTCATTTGCTGTTTTTTTGTCCAGCGCTTAATACACACACGTATGCATACAAGGGTGTTAACCTTGATGGTCTGCTCCTTAACCTAAACTACCCTCTTTGTTATCATGATAATGGTCATATTAATGGTCAGGCCTATTTCTTAAAGAGCCTTTGTTCTCCATGGAGACTCAGCATAAATATACCAATAATAATCATTCATGTTCAGATGTTCTATCAACCTACCTTGGAGATGAAGGCTGGACCCAGCAATGATAACTCTTTTCACCATCCTGAGTAAAGATGCAGACAATAGAAGTACACAGAACACCATCATGACCTCTGACCTTCATGCCTGAGGTCACTGGGCTCCAAAACAAGACACAAGACCCATGTGGTCATGGGAATCTTAAAGAGACATTTCTGACCATAACCTGGCATTTCTTAATGAGCTCACATTACTTAAACTCTAAGTTATGGTCAAAAGAAAAACATCTCTTTATCAATAGATAAAGATTTTAAAATCCTAAAATAAATTCAGCAGTTGAAAAAAACAAATAACTGAAATATCCACTTTCCCATGGCAATGTGGTATTTTAAGCCAGGCATTTTCTTTGAGAGTTTCCCATTGTTTGGATTGAAATCAATAAAAAGAACCAAATGCTTAATAGCTCTACTAATATTTCTTTTTCATTTTTAAAGTGTGTCTTGGAGACAACTAGTGATAATCAAAAACTACATAGTGATTAGGTTCCCCTAATTTAACACTTCACTCTAACATTCATAATCTTAGATAAACCCCCATTTCCCAGTCTAAATCAATTTTGCAAAGAAGAAACTATATTATTTTTTTTTCCTTTTCTCTCTTAGAAATACCCTGGAGCTCACTGTAACATCTATTTTCCCAATGTTCACTGCAGTACAATGTTATGGTAAAAAGTATAACAAAATCATTCATGTACTTCAGGGATAAAGACTGAGACAAATCCTATTTATAGTATATTCTGTACCACACTATGCCAAGGTTATCTGGGCTTGTGAATCTTTTTTAAAATGATAATGCCTTAAAGACTTCAGGGAGGGTATCCTCTACATTGATACCAGGAAAAATACAAGAGTAGGAATTACATGAAAAAATAATCTGCCTCTTCTGTTTAACATCTTTAACATAACAGCTTTAAATCCTATCTGATATTGAGCAAAAATCTAGATGAAAGAGTTAAATCCACTGCTTAAAAATATATATATCTATTGAGCCACAAAGTACAGAACAAACAGAATAAGGCCATCGGCATGTGGCAACTCCAATACATCTAGAGTCTGTATCATTTAGTGACTGTGTAACCCTTAGTTTTTGAGAGGAGGCAAGTAGTCAATAAGATGAAAAACTATTGATCTACCAACAACTTTAATACAACCTTGAAAGAAATTCTATTCAAAACCCAGAAGCCTCCCTCAGTGTAGTAGTTAAATTACTGACTCCTAGGCAAAACAAAAATCCTGCCCTTAGGCAATTATCAGCATGATTCTTTATTTGAAGTCTTACAGGCTGTTCAAGGGAGACGCTGAGAGTTTGGCCAAAAGGAAACAACATGTCCAGTGAGTAGCTCCATACAGGCCAAGCAAAATGGAGCCTCCCAGGATGAGAATATTAAATTATTATGGCTACAATGGGGGGTACACTTGTTAGTGGCCCCCTCCCACTTACATTCCTGCTCCTCTCTTCCCTGCTGTGAGTGCTCATTGTCATACCTAATATTCAAATGCTTTGATAATAATAAAATTGTCAAGATAATAGCAGGAAACTTTAAATAGAAACTCAACTTTTAAAAGTCAGCTGTGTTCTTCCCTGATTGATCTTCCTAAGATGTCTTCCAAAAGCAAATTTTTTTATTTTAAAATTAGAACAAATATCCTGTTATATGTAAATATGTATACAGGGTCTAAGTTTAGAAGCACGAATTGCACATCATAAATTCAATACTATAAATGGTCAACAGAATAAATGCTACGAGAGAGATAGGCAAAGGAAATTGGCTGCGTAAGGAATGGGGCAGTAGAATGGGAATGAATCTTTCTTAATTTAACATTCTGTTTGAATGGGTGTATTTTCTTCTATCCAAAGGCCTTTAAGTGGATGCATGAAGTAGACAAGCTCTTAAATCAGGGAACAATCGCCCATGTGGGCATTATTGATGGCACCTTGTTCGAATAAGCAGTTTGGGCTTCTTTATTTCCTTTCATTTGACATGACATTCCACTCAATAGAGCCAGTGAGGTGAGGTATAATGTGGTTTTTAGGAAGAACACTAGTATTGTTAACATGTTCAATATCTGTACTTCTTAAGGTTGATTCAGAAAACTTCGCTCTTTTGTCCCAATAAAATAATGATTTCAGGAAAACACTTTTGCTCTCTTTTCTTAGTCAATGCTGTTTGGTCTACAGGCATTTTAGATAAAAAGTACCAACGGATCAGAAGAAAAAAAAAGTAGCAGCTGGACACTAAAGCTCTGTAGGTGGCTGCTGATAAATACAGTATTGTAACTTGCTGGCATAAGCCCTCTCAGAGTGCTCTGAATACAGGTCAAAAGGCTTGACAAATTCAGAAGTCAATTTTAAATTATAATCTATATGCAAGTAAATTCTTATTCCTGCCACCCAAAAGGATATTTTTTTTCCTTTCTTGGTTACATTGATATGAACCGACTTTTGTTTACCTTTCCATACAGACTCATATCAATATATCCATCAGAATCACCAAAATGGAAAGTTACTTCAGTTTAAAGCACTGGCGGTCATTGCTTTAAGGGGGAATAATCTGTTTTGTTTTTTTTTATATTATATATGTAAAAGAATATTCCTTAGTTAAACTTTTTGAAATAACTTTTTGGAAAGAAAAGCATTATAGAAAGATAAAGGATTGCTTATTTCCATGGTGTTATCATACGGTGCCGGTAGGTACTCTTCCTCAATTCGTATCATTTGGCCACATTTGCTTGATTGTTCTTTGTCTTCTAGCACTTGTGCTTTCCATTTTCATGGAATTAATTACTAATTGTTTGTATTCCTCTTCAGAAGTATTGTCTTATTCATATATTCTTCCAATCTCCATATTGAAGTTTTCAATTTCTCAAGGTCAAGGAACCATGTGTTTTATTGACTCTTTGCATTTCTTCAAAGCAAGCCTCTCTGTTCAATGTGAATATTTAGCAAAATAGTTGCCAGTCTATAAAGACCAAAAAAAAAAAGAGATATAAGAAGGTTGTAAAACAATTTCCGAGCAGTGGTCATTTTTGCAGAAGTAGAGTCAGAGGAGTGGAGCTACTATATAATTCTGATGTGTTTGATTTTTTAATTATGATAATATATTGTTTTATAATAAAAAAATAAAGTAAAATAATCTTTAAAGAAAAGAGAAGATCTGAAGAAGCACACTAATGTTCACCTTGAATGTTCCAATCCAAATATACTCCCACCTTATTAATGAACAGCATAAGTGATAAGATAAGGTGAAGAGATGGAGATAAACGTTATAGAGCTTGCTGCAATATGAAAAATGAAGAAATTTTTGCAAAGACGGTTTAAAGAAAAAAAAATGAGGAGTATGTACCTTTTAATCTGGACCTTGACCTTAACCTATGCAAGTGGAGAAAATAAGTGTGTTATCTTGAAAAGATATGAAATGGCATCACATGATATGCCATCTACTAATGTTGGCATTCATTCATTCAACAATTTTTTTAAACATCTACTATATGCCAAGTATTTTTCTAGGCACTGAGAATTAGTAGTGAATAAAACAGGTAAAATATTATTGTCATCACTGAATTACATTTAGTTGAGGGAAATAGACACTAAACACTAAATCATTTAATAAAACAAGGTATGGTGATAAGTGCATTGGAGAACAATTAGGAAAGGGCAACTGGAAGTTCAGTAGGTAGTGAGGAGGGTTGCAATGAACAGCTCTGTGAATTCCAGGTCTTGTCTCCTTATCTCGAATGCTGCCTTGAAGCTTTACTTCAGCCCCCGCAGGTGTAAGAGACTCAGGTTACACAGATGACAAATGCATGTAAAAGTTGCTCAATCGTCTCCAACAACAGAAACCCCTGCAACCTCTTGCTCTTGCCTTGGAGCCACACAGAGATGGCCTACTGCAAAAACACTTCTTTTTTGTCAATTACAGAATAATAGAACTTTAGGGAAAACCTAGAATCTCTTCTACCAATAGCACAAAATTCATAGAATTATAGTATGTTCGGGGTTCCTTCAAATTCCGTTTCTTCCACACCTGAAATGAGTTTCATGAAAACAAGTTTAAACCTAAAGACAGCCTGGATGCCTTAAAAACGTTTACCATTAAGTGGGAGTTGATGGAGGTTTTTATAGGACCTAAAGCTTATACAATTTGGGAAGAAAAGTAATATTAATATATGAACAAAAATTAGATATAAAAGTGAATATGTAAACAGAAAATAAATTAAAGCAAATTATGTAATTGAAAAGCTGACAAACACCATAAATATCACATAATCTAGAATAATCCAGTCTAACTTCTGACTTAATACATTTTAAATCTGTTTCTCCTTCATACCCACATATTCTAATGACAGCCATCATAGAACACAGCCTCTGGCCTTGTTCTTTTGTATCATAATGAGAGATAAATCAGCACAGCATCAGAAGATGTTTTTACACCAAGACATCCTACAATAATTTATCCCTAGAAGTGACTGCAAACCACATACTTATGTCCCACTAAACCCAAACAAAATGTGTCTCCAACTTAACTTCCCTTAGCCATATTCCAAATGTCCCATGGCCACTCAATACCACTCAACTATAGTGGAAGTAATAATCTCACAAGATTTCCATATTTCACAGAGAAACTGAAGCTCAGTTTGACCTGAAGTAAAAACAACAGCAAACTTCAAGGCTGGAATTTCAAAACTGGTTCTTTTTACTATGCTAAGTGTGTTTTTTTCACTGAAAGCTTCAAATAATTAGCAAATAAAAGTGAATATAGAAGAAAGACAAAAAATAAAAGAGATGAATATCACTAATGGAAGGATTTTAGTAAACAAAAGCTAAAAACTGGAACCAGGTAGTCAAGGATAATATATAAACAAAGTGCAATTTAAAAATACTACAGAAATCAACAAAATAGATTCTGGCCTCCAGAATAATCTTTAGAAAAATTATTCAATAGATGCAAAAGTAGAGAAGGCAAAAAGAGAATTCAGTTCACCCAACACCTTTCTCTATCACCAACTCCCAACCCAGGTCATCACCCACCCTTTTATCCTTTTGTGATAGCTTTCCCTATTCAGCTGTCTGGCTGGAACAGGCTGTTTCTCACTGTGCCTCTCTCCCAGCTTGTCAACTGAAATCATCTTGGAATTATAAGGTCATTGGTATATTCCTGAAATAAGGTATTATATCAAACACTTCCCATGTCTCTATGACAAAAACACTAAGAATTTTTGAAAGAATCAGCCTGTCAAATAATATGTATTGAGGGCCTAGTACTGCTAGGTACTGTTCCAAGCTCCAGACTACCACTGGGAGCAAGACAAGCAGACTCTGTCCTCAAGGAGGTTACATTCTAAGTAGAAGCCAACAATGAAATACATTAATTAAGAAAACCTTTTGAGATTGATAAATGCTATGAAGACAAAATAGTTATAAGGAGGACTGGGTGAACTTCTACAGAGAGAAGAAGTGACATTTGTGTTGAGATGAGTGGGATAGGAAGAAACCAACCACAAGGAGACCAGGGAAAAGAACTTTCCTAGAAAAAGGTACAGCAAGTGCAAAGTTCATAAAGGGAAGATGAATTGTACATGTTCCATTTACAGCAAGAAAGTCAGTATAGCTGCAGCTTCATGGACAAGACAGACATTGAGGGAGATAATGTCAGAGAGATAAGCAAGACTAAAATTCATAAGACCCACAGCTCTATGAGCTTAGATTTTTATTAATGAGCTTGAATTTTTTTCTGGTAACAAAAGAAGTCATTGGATGTCTTTAAGCAGTAAGTAATGTGATCTTATTTCCACTCTAGAAAAATCATTCTGCTGCATAAGAGAAATGGTGTAAAAGAGTGGGGAGAGAGGGGTGGGCGAGAGAGAGAGAGAGAGAGAGAGAGAGCAAGAGAGAGGCCAGGCCAGAAAGAAATAGAAGTTTGAGAAACAGTACACCTTAAAAATTGTTTAAAGTCATGGCACTGCCTGAGATCATCTGAAGAAAAAGGTTACATTTAGTAGAAAGCAGGCCTGAGGAGAGAACCTGCCAAAGTTTAAAGATATGGGAGAGAAGGCAATTGGAATTAGTCTGATGCCCTAATTCTCAGGCCAATGAGACAAATACAACAGGTAGTAGGAGTCTCTATATCTGAATATTATGTGGGAATTGGACATAACTACCCTCTTCTAACTGTCCAGAGGTAGAGTAAGAACGATGTGAATTAAACTTTTTCAATGCTAATATCTGCACTGAAGAGACTTCATAGATAGGGCATACATGCTTGGGTTTCTTGACCGAAGAGTCTCATGACTCAGGGTGATCAGATATTACATTTGTAGAAGACAGACTTAAAGGCCTCAGAGAGATAAGCAGATGGGATGTAGGAGTAGGAGAATAGGGATAATTAAGGGAAGAAAAGAGGCAGAGCAGGGAGAAGTGAAAGATGGGGGAAAAAAAAAACAGTACAAACTGAAGGTAAGAGAATGGCATAAGAGTATAGAGTAGGTTATTGTTGGCAGTACACAGATTCTTAAAAATATTTACGTATTTAATTTTACAGTTGTCTTCTCTTTCGGCAAGTTGTTTTTGCTTTGTATTTCCAGGAGTGATACAGAGTTTCAAATTTTTAAACATTTATTTAAGAAAAAATACAAAATCAGTCTAAGGAAAAACAATTAAGCATACCAATTTCTTAATCTACAGAATCCTAAGGAGTACCATGGAATATAACCTGCTTTTCAGGATTGCTGTGATGATTAGCAATGGGGGTTATAAATCATCTAGCACAACACCTAGGAGGTTTTCAATAATTATTAACTAATATCATTACTATTAGTATTTTAAGTACCTAGCATGTGCCAAACTTAACAAAAACTATTTTATTAATGAAGCCATAGAAAAACAACAGGAGTTTTTTAAAAGAGAAAAGAAACTGGAGAAACAATTAGATTATATGATCAGCAAAAAATAAGAATGGTATTAATGATAATACAAAAATGAATTGGAAGTAAAGAGTTGTTTAGAAGAAATTAAGGGGATAGGAATAAAATTAGGAGTCAGGAAGTATAGGTAACAAGATGGTGACTTATGATTTTTAGATGGAGCTGAAAGGTCTGGTGCCAAGATGGGGCCTGACTGATTAGGTTGCTCACTAAGCACAGAAGAACAGAAACAAGTGTTCTTGACCTGGGAACCATGGGTGGGTACTGGGAGATTACTAAACCTCTAAGACCAGGTGATAAAATGTTATGTATGCAAGTATGAGAGCAAGTATTTTTCTGAGAAGAGGATCCCTGGCTCCCATCAGATGTTCAGAGATTTGTGACCTCAAATTTTTAAATACTGCTGACTACGAGCAAGATCAACTAGTCCACTGAAAGTATCTGAAGGCTGTATCTCTGTATAGGCAGTGTCCCAAATTTGCCACGTATTGGAATGATGCTGTACTTAAGGTAGCTGGAACAGAGGGGCCAAGTGTTGAGCTGAATCTATTATGAGCAAGTCATGGTCCTATCACCAGCGTTTTTCAAAACAGACTTCTGATAAGCCATGGCCAGATCTGTTATAGACCTGGTAGGCAAAGAAGCAATTAGTATAAGAAAAAATGTCACCATGGCACAGCAAGATTTCCCTTAGAAGACAATGAGATTGATCATCACATAATGAGATTCTAAGCATTATGGATGGTGGTGAGTGTGCCTAACTGAGTTCCCGTCTCCACAAGGGCAGCCCTGACCACCAAACCTTGGGTGTACCTCTGAGGAAAAGGCAGGGAAAGGAGAGCCATTTTCACACACTTGTACCCCTAATCTCATTGTGCTCTTTTCACTACTTGTTTTCTGATTCAATAATAAACGGAAATTACCAGCAACCTTAGACCAGCAAATCAAAGGCATCTTCATACCAGGCAATCCTTAGGGAACCAAGAGCCAGCCAGTCCCAGGAAGCTCTGCAGAGCTATTTGGAGATTGCTTTGGGTCTGTTTTATCACAACTCGGTACTCCCATAAATATCTTTAATTTCAAAAGCAAACTCACAATTTAGCACTTTAGTTGAAACATTGATGGAACTTATTTCTATCGTTGTATAAATGGCTCATCCTGAAAAATGTCTTCGTTATTTATTTAATAAACTTTAATTTATCCAAACAAGAGAAGCAAGAGAAAGTGAGGCCCTCCCATAAAAGAGGCCAAATTTAAAAGGAAAATATATTAATAGATTCTAGAATATATTTTGAAATATCTGTCTTTCCTAAATATTCCTAAACATTTAAAATTTTCACCCTACTGGCCGTTTCTTACTGTATGTTTTAAAGATGAGAAAAAATGGTGAAGCTCTCATGGTTGAAAGGGTGCCACAATGCAAGCTCTGTAAAGACTCCAGTAGCAACTGTTAAGAAACAAAGCTATCAGAGCACCAGAAGAAATTATGGGACATTAATAGATACATAAATGATTCAAACAACATCAATGACTTAAGATGTTGATTTTTTTTTTTTTAATGTCAGCTTAGCATCCAGCTCTAGTAAAAAAAGTGACACTTTCTTGGCTTGTTGTTGCTTTGTGAACAACCAAAAAAAAACCTACAAAACTCTGTTTCATAGTGGGTTAGGAGGACTAATTCTTGATAAGCTCATCCCTTGAAGACAAGGTTCCTTACTTCAAGAACTAGGAGAAACAGAATCCAAGCAGACATTATTAGCATAATTTTATATAGAACATTTTTAGTTTTGTATATAAATGTGAATTTCTCATCTTGGAATGTATATTTTTCTCTCAACTTGTTCCATTTATAGCTAAGAACAAAACAGGGGGTCTTGTATAGTAATGTGTAGGAAAAATATAAAGGAATATATTTGACAGTGCCAAGTCAAACAGACATTCAGAGTCACATACATATCAAACCTTCTTATGGGAATAAAAAACAGTGATATCTTCTATTACCATGTTTCCCCTCCCAGGCAGAGCAATGAGGAGCCTGGAGTATTTGGTGACCTACATTGAAACCCACATTGGAAGGGCTTCCTCCCCTGAAAGGGTCTCCTTTCTTTCTCTGAAGTTCCTCCTGCAGATAACAGTGTAGGCTCAGAGAGGTGCGGTGTGGGACAGAGAAAGGGAAAAAACCCTTTCTTCACACTCGTGCTGCTCTGAATGCGGACCATCTGTGCCCCCAGCTGGAGCGCCGGCAATGGTCTGGCACTTGAACCACACCATATTTACAGATCTAAACACAAATGGCTACTGCCTGATTGTTTCATGATTCATTAGTCAGACAAGCTCTCTTCTCCCGCCAGCACAGCTGTTACAGAGTAAACCTTTGTCACTTAATAGGCCTGATTATTACTTTCCATCAAAGGTATTGATCTGTGTCACCTCTACTTAAGGGAATGGGGGAGAAGAAAAGAGGGGAATAAAATGTACCAGGAAAACACGAAGCAGAAGAAGGAGGAAGAGGGCAAGCGAGGGGCATTGGGCGAGATCGGCGACAGTGGCTTCCTCCCTTGCTCTGTCCTGCGTGCCCTGAATATCTGGATTCGTGACTGGCTTTCTTGGAAAGAAGAGCCATGCCTCACATGGCGGACAGCCCTGCGCCCCCGAGACCACTGCAGTCACAAACTCTGACCACGCAGATCATTGCTCAACTGCGGGCGCAGGGTGAACTGAACCGGAAATCTGTATCAATTAATAAACCAAGCCAGTATGCACATAAAGTACAGGCTCTGGAGGGAATTTTTTATAGCTCCTTTAATTATCTCCTTTTGTTTAACAAATAAAGTGAAGCTATAACCCTGGGCTGTTCCCTGCCTGAGACGCAGGGCAGTCGCCCCTCTGGAGAGGTGCTCCTGCCTGGCTGCCAGGCGGCACGGAGCGAGAGCCGGCCGTGTGGACGCCAGCTTGGCACCCTGCCGGCGCCTGCATGCTCTCTTTCTCTAGCGCACTGCCCTGGCTCTTTCCATCACTTTTCTCACTTTTTCCTTTCTTAAAAAATACTCAAAGAAACACAAAGTGGGAGGATTTCTTGGGTAGAAGACAAAAGCTCTCAGAAATCAGAGTAACTCCATAAAAATCCAGGTAAAGATTCTTACCATCACCACCATAGCAACTATTTGAGAAGCATGAAATTTAAAAACGGAGACCAGAAGCATCTATCCAGCTCTCTGATTTGCCCACCAGCAAAGGAATCTCAGAGAGACTAGGAAACCGCCTCTTGTCACACAGCTTTCGGGGTGGTGCACCTGAGTCTAAGAGAAAAGTCCCTACTAATTAGTTCAGAGCTCTTTCCATTCTATCAACAAGCCTTCCAAAAACGAGTATCTCAATTCAGACCGCAATGCTTTTAACTAATACTATAGTTCCCACAGCCCTATAAAAACATAAGATCATAAAAGAATGAGACCTTTGTTCAGAGCTTGTGGAATCAGCCTCAGTATAGTCACACTTTTGCAACTATATTCATATCATAGAGGAACACCTTACTTCATATAGTACACATATGTATATGCATGGATATTATACACAAGGAATCTGAATGCATCCATGCATGAAAAATCGGCCTTGTTCTTACAACCACTTAACAGCTCCAGCCCTCTGAGATTCCAAGAGGCTAGTTCCCTTCTCTTTTGTCTCCATACACTCATTGTAACTGTTACCCAAATCTAGTATATTAATGAGATCTTTATGACTCTTTTTCCCCAGAGCTCATCCTCCAATTGTAAGGACACTGTCATCCTAGTTCAAAAAAGGTCAGCAGCTTTACTAAGTACATCACTGCTTGTGTTATGGTGTTCACCACAGATGACAGATTGACCAGCCTGAACACTGAGATTTTCCACTTGTGTGATTGTCAACAGAAGCAAGAGACAAGGCTCACCCTGCCAACTCAGTCCATTCAGAAGGGAATGGTCCGAACACGGTTTGCTTACGTTTCTATTTCCAAAGACATTGTTAATGAGTACAGCATTGATATATGAATGGGCTGTGACCCTGGGGAGCTGAACAGCCCATTTCATACTTACTTTACTCGCAGTAGGCCCCTGGCCAAGGGTACGATGCTAATGGCTTGAGAGTACTTCTGACCCAGCCCAGATTTTACTCAGTAATCTGGCAGTGAAAGACCCTCTGTCCCAGTTCCATGCCTATAGTTCTCTAGGTGGTTTGATTGTTATACTTGATATCCATGTCCAGTACCATCTAGACTTCTCGCCTTCCTTCTTCCTAGCTCCCAAATGGCAATGGGAATTTTACTTCTTGGAGCAAAATATAAATGAGGCATGTAGTGTGTATTTCAGTACCCCTAAAAAATGTTTCACTGAAATTTTATCCTTAATTATTTCATCAGAAACAGAATGCAGATACGGAAGCAAATGAAATCTTACTAATAGCCAACTTTCAGCTTTGGAGCTTTCCAAAATCAGAGTTTCTTTTTGTAAGTTATGTCTATCAGTTGACAGGACCAATATGATTTTACATGGGTACAGTTTGCCAAACAGGAACTCCACATAATATAGTGCACTTGAAATTCATATAAAAAGAAAGCTGTCAGCAAGTGAAAACATTAAAATAAAGGGCATTTGTTCATAACAGGGAAGGAAAATCAGCTTATAAGCACAAAAAAGAAACTGATTGGCAAGAACTCATGTCAAAATGCCAAAGTACTAAAAATACACTTTGATATTTGCTCTGCTTATATTCTGCTTGATAATTTGGCTTTGAATCTAAATATGCATTTCTCCCAGCATATCAACAAAACGGACCTTACCTAGAAATCTACGTATGGCAACAAAGAGCACTTGGAAGTATCCTCTATTTAAAAAAAAAAAAAAAAAAAAAAAAAAAAAATCCTTAAAATTTTTTAAAGACATCTGATCAATGGTTGAAGGAGCTTAAAAAATCTTGGTGAGGCAGGAAGTATAGGTATACTCTCTGCATTTTACAGATGGGATTCTGATGTGTTAAAAAGTTCAACATAGAGAAATATCATGAAACAATCTTTTCACAGTATATTTAAAGCTCCTACATGTGGGGATCCACCACGTGGAATGCAAAAACGCTGTGATCAGAACTCCAGGAAGACCTACGTGATTGTATACAAAAATAAATATCACTAGAAAAATGATGTCCAAGATCATCCCAAGGCCTTTGTCTTTGGAAAAAGCATGGGAGAAAATCAACTTTCTGCCTTCCAGTGTGTCACATATTCTGCAGGTAGCCATGCAGAATGGGCTTGAGTCTGGGTACTTTCTACCCAGAGTAAAATAAAACATACATGTGCAGTCAATTAAAACAATGTGCCTTTATAAATAGGCATAACACTTGTTCTTACATAGCTACATTACTTAACTAAATATACATTGAACAGCTGGGACTAAAACCCAAAAAATACATATAGCAGATTGCAATGAAAACCTACGGTTGTATTTAGTTACCTACACATTTTAATCTGGTACATGCAACCAAAGCCAACAGTATTCAGAGTTGGATAATTGTGCTTTCTTGCTCTTAGAAATGTCAACACCAAAGCATGTTCTGGAAAATGCCTTTTTCTTTAAATATTTTTTATTTATTTTTTCTACATTTTTATGGGGTGAATGTACACAGACTTTTTTTTAATGCATTGCATTTATATTTCTCATTTCTAAGTTTAAAAGCTAACACAGTGAATCCTAAAATGTCTCCAGTCAATGTGATATGGGTGTGGATTATAAAATAAGTAAGTGTATAAATGAGTGAATAATAGCCAACACAACTCACTATGCAATAATTACACATACATTAACTCATTGAATCAAAAGAATACCCTATGAATTAAGTTCCCTTATTAACCAAATTTTACAGACGAGTAAACTGAGTCACAGAGAGGGTAAATAACCTGCCATATGATATACAGCTGTTACGTGGAGCTGCTGGAATTCAATTCAGGTTGTCTGGTTCTGAAGTCCATGATCTTGAACTAAAAGTTACAGATAAAGATAATAAAAAGAAAGAACTAATGAAGGAATGAAAGGAGAAAAGGAGGGAGGGTAGGAGGCAGGAAAGGAATCAAGGAAGGAAAAAGAGGGAGGGAGGGAGGAAGGAAGGAAGGAAGGAAGGAAGGAAGGAAGGAAGGAAGGAAGGAAGGAAGGAAGGGGAAGGAAGGGAGGGAGGGAGGGAGGGAGGGAGGGAGGGAGGGAGGGAGGGAGGGAGGGAGGGAGGGGTATTGCCTCTATAATACAATGGGGAAGTTTGAAAAATGTTCCTAAGGAATGAAAGCAAGTCTTTCTGAAAACCAGAAGAGATCTTTTTGGAGAAAAGGAGGAAAGAGGGGTTTTGATGCCAACTGAACCCACTATGAGAGGAGCTAGGTAGAGGAGAAATGACTGTAGATTTGGTCTGTCTGCGCCGGCTCTCAGGGCCTCCCTTTCATGAATGTATCCATCTGTCCCAGCATCCTAAACATTTCAATCAATACTCTTCTCTGCTTGGAGTTAAGAAGATGTCAAGGAATAAGACACCTGGAAACCTAAAATGCAAGTGTGGTAATGCATGGTCATTTTGCCATGGTGAGTGCGCTCAGATTCATGCCAAGGAGTGGAGCCTGCCTTCTTGCCAGCAGTCCAGACATTCAGCAAACAGACCACACAGCAGAAGCAGCAGGCACAGAAGCAGAAGGGATCTGTCCACCAGAAGAGAAATCTTCCATACATCCATGGGAAAAAAATATATATACACGATGGGAAGAATAGACTAACGCTGACAGTAGCGGCAGAGTGTTTGTGATGAGAGAAAGTAATTGGAACTCGGCAGTAATGCTGACTGGCAACAGAAATACCAGAGAAAAACACGTCATTCAGTGTAAACTCAGAAGCAGACCACACAAATAACAGAAACATCAGTCATTGTTTTTTGGACTTAGGCAGAGCAGGAAATCAAGACCATCAGAAGCTTTAGCACAGATGCCTGAGAGTGCTGAGGTTTGAAGGAGCTGAGGGTTTGTTTTATTTTCTTTTTTCTTTGTTACAGTAGGCTCCTTTGGGGTAGCTGTATCTGGTGTTTTAAAGAGTAGAAACAAAGACTTTATCCATGTGACCCTATTCGGAACCTTTTACATTTATATTGATGCAGGTGTTTTCAAATAAAGCCTTCCAATAAATTATGACCTTCAACTTCTAGATGAAGTAGTGTTGTTTTTCACTGTGGTAAATATATCAGAATATTGAGTATAGTACTAAGAATTAATATAGTTATCATTTAGGGAATGCTTACTGTGGACCTTTCAGGCATGGTATAAGGGCTTTATGTACATTAATATTCACCAAAATCCTGAAGGAAGTGCTGTTACCCTGTTTTCTTAATGCATGTTGTTGGGATTAGCATATAGTGAAGGCAAGAATTTTACAGAAAATAAAATTGAGACTGAGAGAGGTTAGAGAACCAGGAAATGGCAGAGTCAGGATTCGACCACAGGTTTGTTGGGATCCAAAGTCCTTGCTCATAAAAGATGTTGCCTTCAGAATTGTCATTAGAAATATTAAAATAACTACAGTCCAGATAGCATTCCTGAGGTTTACTCTCAGTGCACCCATGATTGGGCTGGCACTCATGACTGCTTGAACCTTCAACCACTAGAACAAGCAGGGGCACCACAACAGTGCGACAATGGGAGTACTGGAAGGAGCCTTGGACGAGATTTCAGAAGAGCTGGGTTTGGGGCCTGACTAGGCTTCTAATTCTTGATTCCCTTGCACATGTTCTCATGCCTCTGAACTCAGTGTCTAAATCTCCACAAAACGGTGATAAAGAGACCTACATTATTAGACTTGACATTGGGTGATTAAATGAAAAATATGATATAAAACACTCCAGAAATGAATGTTTGAAGTCTATATAGCTATGTGATACTCTTAGATAGTAACTCTTCGGTTTACACTAAAATACTCAAACACCCAAACAGAGGTCAGTGTCTTCCCCTCATCGCTGCTTTCTCTCAGACAGCAGCCACAGGCATTAGATGCTACCATGGGAAACATTCTCCAAATGCTAGAAATTGTGCAGGATGAGCAAGAGCAAGATGACCATAAATTGGGTGTCAGCCCAGCCCTGCGACAAAGACAGAAAAGGAGATGGCAATTTTTGAAGTGTTCTGCATTATAAAGGACAAAAAGGGATGAATAATTCCCTATTAATGCATGTTGTTGGGATTAGCATATAGTGAAGGCAAGAATACTAAATCTTGTTGCCTTCTGACTGCATCATTATACAGAATGTAAACATGCATGTATCTATGAGGTATTCAAAAATGCCCAGGCTTATCAAAATTTCATTTTTGCCTCCAATTTCAAAATTGTGCCCTTTTTTCCCAGAAAGCTGCAAAATCAGGAACCTTACTAGATCTTGTGGCTTTGTATCCCTTGAATTACATTTAAATGTAGTTTCAAAGTCCCCAGATTTCTACCAACGTAACTAGAAGTTTCAAGGATTTAACTTTTTAAATTAGGGCTCCTTTTGAAAATCTGTTAAAAGTTATTAATCCTCTCCCCAGATAAAGGCTCATGCACACACATACACACATGCACACACAGCTGACTGTACAGGAAGTTGCAGATTCTCTGAAGTCCATCCATGAGCCCTTAACGATTTATGGGCCCCAGGATACTCCCAGACTTCACATGTGCTTCTGCAGATGAAAATACTGCACGATAACGCTTGGCCAGGGGACAAAGTGGGGATTAAAATCTATTCCCTGTACCACTCACCAAGTCATGTGGTGTCCACACAGAAGGGAGTTTGTTTTCTAATTTCTGCAAAGGTGCCAAATGGCCAACAGTGGTATACTAGGGCCAGCTCACACCAGCTCTCAAGCTGAGTACATTGTGTAGTCTCCTCCCAACTCCATGTTCAGTGACAGTCACAATAGTGGTTTGAAATCAGCCATAGTGGGACTATTAACACAATGGAAATCAACAAAACCTGCAAATTAGGACCACCCCCACCAAGAAAGCCAGATGCTGAAGATTCACCAGTACACCACAGCATGTAGGAGAGTAGAGGCCCTGAGAACTCATCCTATGTCATAAGAGATTTTCAATAAAAACCTGAAAACACTATTTTTAAACCTACATTCTAATTTCCTTTCAGCCTGTCCTAATTGCCTTTAGGTCAAGGGCACGTGTGCCCTGGCTTGTTTTGAGCACAAATTTAATAGTTAACAGATGCTAGAGGAAGTATGCAGAGAGAGCTGTGGAAAAATTGATTCCCATTTGATCCCAGATGGGTTTAAAGACAGCATCCACAGTTATCAACCTATGTTTAAAGCATCTGCAGCACTGATAGCAGTAACTGCCACAAGAACCATTAAAAAAACAAAACAACTAATGGTTGCATATAATTTTTAAGGTAGGGATTATAAAGAAGAACTACGGAGGAAAATAAATCTGAAGACTCATTACTCCTTAAGATGGCAAGGAAGAAAAGACCTACCCATCGCAGGTATAAATTGTTGTGGACTGGTATCAGGTGTCTTCTGTAGGCTTTTTGAAGAACAGCTCTCTTTACTACTGAATTCTATCTTGAGCTAAGCATTCTCTTAGCAAGGAAAAAGAAAAAGTCAGGTCAAACGATTGATTCCATTTCTGAATTACAGAGGGCTATTGATTTTTCATTAAGGTTCCTGTGCTGCCCTCAAGAGCAGGGAGAGAGAAGGGAAAGTAATTCATTGATCAGAGCGGAGGGCCATGTTCATTTATTGGCTTCCTGCCACATCCCATTATTACCGGTTCTAAATGTATATTGAAGTCAGTTTATTTTCATCACAGCCTCCTGTCATCAGAAATGTCTCCCAGTAACTATTAGTTTAATCATCCTTTTCTCACAATGGTAATGAATGATAATATCCAACGTGATCCTGGATTCACAGATATTATTCATTGGATTGCAGCGATGCCCCTCCCAAAGCTCTAGTTGAGGGTCTGCCAATGCTTTCATAGTCTAAAAGACATAATAGCTTGAGAATTTTTAAATATATGTATATATTTGAAATAGTAGTGCTTTCATCATCATTTTATTTATTTATTTTTTAATTCCTGGAAAATTCATGTTTGTTAACCTGTCAATTATGATAACTTTAGGGAGTACAAGAAACCCACCCAAATCAAGTATCATAAGTCTACACCAGGACACTGGAAACCAATCCAGAAAATCATAAAGCATGTCCAGAATAAATCATGTATTCCACTGAGTACACTAATTTTATTTGTGGAAACAATCTTGAATTACTTTATACGTCTTGACTTACATTTGAATTTTTATTTTACATAATAGCAAACTGAGGTCCCAAAAGACGGAATTTTGCAGGATCACCCAACAAAGTGGCACCATGGGGACCAGGACTCATGTTTCCTGGCTTCCCAGTCACTGTTTGTCCCACAATACCATTCTAATAATCTGTCATCCAATTTCAGGTGATATTTATAATGCATAAAATCATAAGCTGATATTGACTTTAATATCAAATCCTGGAAATGCTACTAGTGCTTTTTTCTTTTTCCCCATCTCCAGATAAAAACTATTGCCTATTAAGTTCTGCCTCACACCTAGGTAAATTAATCAGCTGCCCACATTGTATAATAAGAGTGCCTACTCTTCTGAGTGGATTTTCCCAACACCCTGTGAGAGGCAGGAAGAATTTTCCCATTTCACAGATAATTTGGCCAAGGCTACATGGGAAATAATTTGCAGAGCCTGGACTCAGATTCAGGCCTTCTCAATGATGAGGGCTTTTTCCACTACACTACAGCTCCCTCTGGTGCTGAAATTAACAGTGGGAACTATTAAAAACGACTATGAAAAACTATTTTAAAGATGTATCCCAGTAAATTGAGCTAGAAAATATAGTAGAATAAAATATCTTATTCAGAGTAGCAATCTATACAAAATGCCTATGAATAACCATGACAAAAATATGTATGGAACTTATCTGACTAAAAATAGACAGTTTTACTGAAAAAAAAATATAAAATAAGATCTGACTAAACGAAGAAACACAAAATACTTAAGTATGTCAATTCTTTCCGATGTAATATTTTGGAAGAAGGTAGATAGCATCGTTCTAAAATTTCTGTGGATGAAAAATCAACACACACACACACACACACAAAAAAAAAATTTGAAAAAAAAAATTAATGAAGGAGCACTCAGTCTATCAAATATAAAAATGAAATTTAAAACCTCAGTATTTGAAACTAGTCAAGAACCTGTGTAAAAATTAACAATTAGAGGGAAAACTATTACATATTTGAAAAAATTAAATTTATTCAATTCAATTTTGAATGCTTATTTTACAAGGTGCACCAAAATGTATTTTAGATAAAGAGTTAATTATTTTGGGTTTCTAAAATACTATAAAATAGGAAGAAAATAAAGATAAATATTTAACTTCCATAACTATTTTATCAATATAAAACCAATAAAAAAGATAAAAAATAGATTTTACTATATTAATATTTAAAACGATGATTCAAAACATCACAAACTACAAAAATTAGAGATGCAAATCACACACACATGCAAAAAATGCTTTATCTCACTATCATTCAAAAACATTGATTAAAATAACAACATTTTATAATCTACTGAATTAACAATTATTTTAGATAATAATAATCAAGACTCTAGTGAGACAGATTCTATCATACTATTGAAGGGAGAATAAATATTTCATTATTTTAAAAAATATGATCTTATGGACCTGAAATTGTATTTCTAGAAATTTAGCCTAAAGAAATGACCAGAGATGTTTTTAAATACAAATGTGTACAGAAATATTATTTATAAGAGCCCAAGAGGGGAAATAATCTAAGTAAAAATAGAGGGACTTTTTTTCTTTTTTTTCAAGACAGTCTCACTCTGTTGCCCAGGCTGGAATGCCATGGTGAACTCTCAGCTCACTGCAACCTCTGCCTCCCAGATTCAAGCGATTCTCCTATCTCAGCCTCCCGAGTAGCTGGGATTACAGGGGCCCATTACCACGCCCAGCTAATTTTTGTATTTTTAGTAGAGACGAGGTTTTGTCATTTGGCTAGGCTGGTCTCGAACTCCTAACCTCAGGTGATCCACCCGCCTCGGCCTCCCAAAGTGCTGGGATTATAGGCATGAGCCACTGCACCTGGCCAAAATAGAGGGATTTTTAAACTGGACATAACCATATGATCAAGTAACACAAAAATGTAAATATCATGTTTGTTTTAACTTTTATTTAGGTTTGGGGATGTACATGCAGGTTTATTATATAGGTAAATTGTGTGTCATGGGAGCTGGGTGTACAGATTATTTTACCACCCAGGTAATAAGCAGAGTACCCAATAGGTAGTTTTTCAATCCTCACGCTCCTCACTCTCTCCACCCTCAAGCAGACCCCGGTGTCTGTTGTTTCCTTGTGTCCATATGTACTCAATGTTTAGCTCCCACTTATAAGTGGGAACATACAGTATTTTGTTTTCTGTGCTTGTGTTGGTTCGCTTAGGATAATGGCCTCCAGCTCCATCCATGTTGTTGCAAAAGACATGTTTTCATTCCTTTTTATGGCTGCATAGTATTCCATGGTGTATATATGCCATATTTTCTTTTTCCGGTCTACCACTGATGGGCATTTAGGTTAATTCTGTTTTTGCTATTGTGAATAATGCTGTAATGAACATATGCATGCATGTGTTTTCATGGTAGAAAAATTTATATTCCTTTGGGTATATATCCAGTAATGGGATTGCTGGGTCAAATGGTAATTCTATTTTGAGTTCTTTGAGAAATCACTAAACTGCTTTCCACAATGGCTGAGCTAATTTACATTCCTACCAACAGTATGTAAGCATTCATTGTTCTCAGCAACCTGGCCAGAATCTGTTGATTTTTGATTTTTAATAATAGCCATTCTGACTGGTGTGAGATGGCATCTCATTGTGGTTTTGATTTGCATTTATCTAATGATTAGTGATGTTGGGCATAAAAATTGTATTTTGAAGGAAATTTAATAATGTGGGGAAATGCTCATTCATAAAAAATAAAAGAGAAACATTGTGGGACCAAAGTTGTAAAGACTGAAATAGCAATGGGAATGAGGAGAGAGGGATGAATGGGAGAACAATTTAAGATTTAGAGGAATGGGATAGGATCCTGTTACTAAAAGCAAGTGTGGAAATAGGGGTGAGCACTGGATTATGCCCAGGATATCTGCTCAGGTGTTTGGGTGAGTAGGGGAGGCCATTGCCAAACTAGGTAATACACATGGAAAGGTCGAAACTTGACCTGGCTCTCTCAAATATCAGTATAAGCAGTCTGCTTAATATCCATCTTTCTTAATCTCATTGGATTTTTGTCCCTACTACCACCACATGAGCATTTTAGGTATTGGGAAAGCTTGCTATGTCTTGCCTCTTTCTGACATAGCAGACCATGCAATCTACTGACATTGAAATTATGTTCAATGTAAAACTGCAGCTACATGGAGATGCAGAAAGATATCCATGTTATTGCTGCACTGAAAGCTCAAGTGGGGGTTGTTCTAAAAGGTTCAGGAATCAAGAAGAATGTACAAAAGATAAGCTTACCAAAAACGTTAAATAATTACTAATCCTCTACAGTGCACATAGCACTCATAACTATGTGAGAAACTGTGTTTATGCTTCAGTAGCTTTTGCCACTAAAAGTCTTGAGAATATGAGGAATCGTTTGAAAGAGAGATATTTATTATAATCTGCATAACTTCTTTAAGCAAAATAAGTATTTATATTAATAAGAACTTAATGTAGTATTTATTAGGTTTAATAGATTGGATAATCCATGTGCATGTAATTAAAACTAGAACTAGAAAGTGTGTGACAGCTTGTGTGCAGTATCCATGATCATAACTTCCTCCAAATTTCTCCAAATTATAACTGGTTTCAACTTAACCATATTGCATAAATTTTACACTTATGATTCAGTGATAATATTAATACTTCTTCCCCCAAAGAACATACTTGTAGGCTAGAGAATGGTTCCTTTCTGCATACTATTAAGATATTTGGTTCCATTAAGGTTAAAAATTTTTCCATGAAAATTTTGGACTCAAGTATTCGTATGACTGTTTCCTTTTTAAAGTTTCCCTTTCACAGGAATAACAATAGTTCTAATACTGAAGCATCAACATTTAGTGAAATGAATTACAGCATGAAAGCTAACCCTACCTACATTTCAATCTCAAATCTGTGTTCATGGGCAAGACTTTAACTTCTCTGATGCTCAGTTTCATATCTATTAATAGTGCAAAATTGTACCTTTCCCTAATTTGAGTGAAAAAAATGACTTGCCAGAGTTGCTGTAAAGACTAAAGATATTGTAAAGCATCACCATTAAAATAATTTACTATTCTATGTATTCTGTCTCTGTTATGTCATTTAATTCTCAGAACAATCCTATTCTTTTCCCCATTTTAAAAATTAGGAAGTCAAGGCACAGAAAGGTCAAACAAGTTGACCAAGGTCATATACCTACCAGCAGAGCTGGGATTCAAACCTGCATGGTCTGACTCCAGAGCTCAATCACTACACCAGCCTACTTCATAAGAGCATCCTTCAAGTGGAAGTTGTTAGAAATAATAACTATCGTTGTTGTTATTGTAGTTGTTATGACTTGCATCAACAGTGGTGCTTGTCAAAGAACTCCTTACCAGTTCCTGTTCTCACAAGCAATATTGTTTTATATTTGTTTTCATTTCAGAACTAGAATATCATAAATATGTGTGCATTTGTTAACAATAACTCCTTAAATGGTTAAAAGTCTTACAAATATAAATCCAGAAGCTATCGCACCTTACAGTTCAAGGTAAAAAAGAATGGCTGATGTAAATTATGTCAGTGCACCATCAACATAAACCATCAGGACACTATATATTACTGAGCAACCTCCACTCTGTACATATATCTTGATATAAGCAATACTTTTGACACCAATCACTTCCCAAGATAAAATACAGTTTGTAGGGGAATAATTTCAGCAGCACATAAAATGGCACTCTCCCACAAAAGAAACATTTATTTTCATACAAAAAATATATGTTTGCAGTGTTGAGTAATACAGTCACCAAACACAAAATAAAGGCAGTTCTTTACTTCTCCCCAAATGGCTATATTTTGTCTGATTTTTCCAACCTAAATAATAATTTCTTACCCACAACAGAAAGTGATTGTTGATATTCAGTCCTTATCAAACATTTAGATAACTGAATATTTCCTTTATGCTCTTTTTTATTTTGGGATTCAGGAGAATTTCTTAATCAAAGTGAAACATCGTTCTAAACAATAGATGTGATGCTACTTGTTAACAACAGAAAAACTATTTCAGTATATAGCACATACCTCTCCCCTACTCACCTTATCTCACAAGTGTTGCATGGATAACAGGTATCTACTATTTGTTGTCTTATCTAAAAAGGCGTATTCATGACCAGTGCATTTAACACATTCTGCGGCCAACGTTAAGGTTGTTGTGTTTTTATCTGGTATAACACTCAGCACATGGCATATTTCAGACATCTAAGAATGCCACATACCACAAAGGCATAGATTATTACCATCCAACTACGACCAAGAGAAAACACCTGGTGGTAAGAATCAGAAAATGGCTTTCAAAAACAGAAAATGAAATTTGCATATTTTTAAAGCTTAATTTGGTTCCTTTAAATAAATTAAAAAAAAAAAAAAACAACTCCATGAGAAATTCACTTTTAGGTATTCTTATAGTGTTCCCTGCTTTTATATTTCCCTTAAAAAGGAAAAGCAACTCTCATCCTGAAGCAGCACAAGTTACTGAAATGCATCAGGTCTGGGAGCTAAGCAGACCTAATTCAACAATCAAATCTGTCAGTAATTTTCTTAACTTTACTCTATACCATAAGCTATATTGATGGAGCTGGAAGCAAACCACAAATAATGCTTTGATTTTATCAGTCTGTTTCTCTGAAAAAGTGTGAAATCAAAGTGTTAGGCCAACACCAGTATTTCCATACCTCTCCTATTCTAAGAGCACATGGATAGGTAAAGCCAAATCAAATAAACTCTGACCATAAACCATTTTGCTATGATTCACAGTAGCAATCACAATTATGTATTTGAAGTCATTGAATATTAAGAGAAGCACAGACCAACAAAAGGAAATATATTTTTAATCTTTATCAAAATTAGAAAACGTTATCAGCCTTAATCCTTTAGGTTTTGCCTAGAAATAAGAATATTTCTTATTGACTCGCATAATTTTCTCAGAAAAAGAAAATTATCAACATTAGAACCTAAAATTATTATATAATCCAACTACTACGAGAAGCAAAGAGTGGATTGGAAAAGAGGGGAATTACATACTTCCAGATATCCTATAAGAAAACAATTACAATGTCAGACTTTATGACTAATTTATGGTGCATACATAATTGAAATAACTACTAACTTTTTTAAGAAAGAGCTTTGGGCCGGGCGCGGTGGCTCAAGCCTGTAATCCCAGCACTTTGGGAGGCTGAGACGGGCGGATCACGAGGTCAGGAGATCGAAACCATCCTGGCTAACACGGTGAAACCCCGTCTCTATTAAGAAATACAAAAAACTAGCCGGGCGAGGTGGCGGGCGCCTGTAGTCCCAGCTACTTGGGAGGCTGAGGCCGGAGAATGGCGTGAACCCGGGAGGCGGAGCTTGCAGTGAGCTGAGATCCGGCCACTGCACTCCAGCCTGGGCGACGGAGCCAGACTCCGTCTCAAAAAAAAAAAAAAAAAAAAAAAAAGAAAGAGCTTTGGACCACACCACTTGTTGTATGATAAGGAATTTGGTCTTTTTTCCTTGTTCCTGGCATGAAGACTCTAAATCCTTGGAAATTCCCCAGTAAAAGAAGTGTCTTTGTTATTCATAAGTTCCTTGGATCACACCTGGGTTTGTGTTAATGAGGTGACTCATGGTGGGACCCCAGATAGCTTCAGAATGGGGGCTGATAGTGTTATTAGAAGACTGGGGCTTTGAACCATGTGATATCAGCCCAACTTCTGGACCTTCAGGGAGGGTAGGAAGACTGAAGATTGAGCTCAAATACATGGACAATGATTTTATCAATTATGCCTATATTATGAAACCCCAATAAAAATTTCAAACACTGAAGCTTGAGGGAGCCTTTTGGCTGATGAACACATTGATGTGCCAAGAGTTTGATACACTCTGAACCCACTGAGAGACAGCATGGAAGCTTTGCAATCATGATCCTCCTAGCCCTTGCCCTCTGTGCCTCCTCATTTGTCTGGTCCTGACTTGCATCCTTGATAATAAAACTGTAAGTATAGCACTTTCCTGAGTTCTATGAGTTATTCTAGGGATTTGTCAAACCTGAGTTGTAGTCATGGGAATCCTCTGGATTTGTAGCCAGTTGGTTAGCAATGCAGGTGGCTTGGGGCCCCCCCAGTTTTTCACCTGGTATCTGAAGTGAGGGCCACCATGTCAGGGACCATGCCCTTAAAACTGTGAAGTCTGGTGCTCACTTTGGGTGCTTAGTCTCAGAACTGTATTGCAGCACACCACCACTGAAGAAGAGAATGCATCCTGTAGGTATCTAAATGCCTATGGTTTTACCTGAAACTGGTTAAGAAAAAAACTAAGAACAGTGTGTTGACTGTTGTAGTTACATAACTGGAGCATGTCAGAAGAATGAAACCTGACTCTCCAAAGTTAGAATGCTTCTAACACATATTATACCATTAGATCATTCATGCTTCTATCATGTTAGATCCAGTTTTAATATCCCCCAAAAATATTTTGGCAATGTTCTTTTATAACTCTGCAAGACATCAAGTTTGATACTGGTCTCTAGAGGAAAAGATCGTAACATTGTTTTTAAAGAAATTTGAGATAAATAATGTAGTTTCTATTTTCACAATTCATAAAACACTGACAGGGATATCTACTTACTAGATTAAAACACAGTTGCCTTTTTAATTACCTAGAATTCTTTGGACATATCCATTTTCTGCTTCTTGATTTTATTTTCTAATGCTGTAGTATAAAACAGACTGAAACTTTACATTCATATCACAGATGAATTCCAAATATAAGTCGAATTTATAATCTACAGTCCTGTTTAGTTTATGTAATGGCTGTACAGGGAGAGCCACCGTGCAAACAAGAATGTAGGCAAAATGAATTCTTTCATAATCAAATTCTCCAGTTATGTTTGGACTTATCACTTGAAAATTATTTTCATTTGTTTTTATTTTTGGAAAGCTAAAGTATATTAAAAGCCAACATTATAGTGTAATGATTCTAGGTGTTACCTTGGATAATAACATAAAGCTATCTCGCATCAGGGCACAGTGGCTCACAGCTATAATCCTAGCACTTTGGGAGGCTGAGGCTGGAGGATCACTTGAGGCCAGGAGTTCAAGACCAACCTAGATAATA
Source organism: Macaca thibetana thibetana (assembly GCF_024542745.1). Lineage (NCBI taxonomy): Eukaryota > Metazoa > Chordata > Mammalia > Primates > Cercopithecidae > Macaca > Macaca thibetana. The sequence goes on along the minus strand of NC_065582.1, from coordinate 131,157,690 downwards.
TAGCAAGACATCGTCTGTAAAAATAATAATAATAATAAATAATAATAATTATTATCTGGGTGTGGTGGCATGCCCCTGTAATCCCATCTACTTGAGAGGGTCAGGGCTGCAGGGAGCCATGATCGCGCCACTGCACTGCAACCTGGGCATCAGAGAAGATCCTGTCTCTCAATAAATAAATAAAGCTATTTTCTTTATTGCAAAATAGTCATTACTAAACTCTTCTTCTCATTAGAAATTATTCTAATTTATTTTTGTCACATATTTCTTTTAGGCAAAAACTTTCTAAATTTTGCATTTTTAGTTATTTGTGAAATATTGATCTTCTTTCTTGAAAAATCCACATATAAATATTTTTCACTTAGTAAAAAAATAATAGAATCACAGCAATGAAAAAAAAAGTCTCAGAAATGAACAAAAGGAAATTGAATGATTTACTCAAAGGTACACCACTAGTGAGGCTAGTAAGTGCCAGAATCTAAGATTTTTGCTGCATAATTTGGGGCTTGTTTTACTACATTATTACTGTTTTTCCATCATTGGCTATTGTAGTCAATGACTTCAAAGCATGTTTTGAAGAAAACAATTACCGAATACAAGTTCCTTTGGGTGAAAGAAAAAACTAAATTCTTGTCTTATGCAATATTTCATTTTGACCATCTTCAAATAAATCATGTTGAGAAAACAAATGTTAAGCATAGCTTAACAATAAGACCTGCCAAGATTATGTATCAATGTGCGAAAAGGCATGGGAATACTACCATCAAGTTATTGATGACAAAATGTTATATTGGGGAATGGAGGACAACTTTAAATGTTTTACCTTGAATATTCTGCATGGTTTGAATTTTTATAGCAACTGTCTTACTGTTGTAATTGTGTTAACTTTGAAACTCAAACACTATAGAAGACTAATTGTTTTACAACATTTTAAAATTGGTTTGGATCCAGCAGTTTCTAAATCCTGGCTAATTTACTTTTGCACAGTGAAAAAGAGCAATTAACAAAGAATACATTCCTCCACAACCATAGTCTGTTCATTTCTGGGACAGTGTTTGTGGCTCTGGATCAAAAAACATCAGAATAAACCTAATGGTATTTCAAAAGTTTCAGGGATGAACACCTAAGAAACGAGAGGCATCGTTATATTTCATTCTGTAACTACAGAACAGATGGGATATATCATTCAAATCTATAAAATCACAAAGGATATAAATAGATGACCATTGATTCAGTCACCATACCTTGAAAAACTAGGACTGAATCTCACCAAAAGCAAACAGAGGAAGCTTTTAAATTAAATATGATACTCCTCAACATAGCTAGCAGTGGTATAATTTATCCTACGAAGGATGTTTTGGAAGAAACTATGAGAACTCAGACTCTAAACACAAGAAACAGTTGAGACCAATTTATAGATATATCTGTAATAGGATATAAGAATAGTTAAATACAAATTAAATGGAACCTCAGAGTTCAAAACACTCTTTGCCGCATGTTTTTCAGTAACTAAGCACTGTTTAAAATGGGAAGAGACGCCAAAACAGAGGAACAATAATTATAACATATTTATAAAATGCACACATTTAACAAATTAACACGTTTAGCAGAATAACATACAACATAATATGACTGGGCTAGTCACAAGAAAGTAACAGAATTTTAAAACACAGTATAGTTTTGAGATCTGATAAAGGACTGAGGTTTTGTGGTGAACACCCTTCACTGTTGCCAGCATGGGACCTAAATATATAGGTCCCCCAAATTGGTACCATTTATGTACTGGAGATCTGAGCCCAGAGTGCCCCCATCCCACCACAGTGATAGCTTTTGAGTTACATTTACTTTCTGAAGGTTACTATGAGACTTTACAACACAATTCCGTTGGTGTCCCTGCCAGACAGAGAATATCGCATTAAACAAGGATCAGAGGTATTTTTGTATTTATTCTCTTAGGTAGATAGAGTTAATATGCCCTAGTAGCAACAAAATTTCTAAAGAACCTCACTGAAATGTTACAAATGCAATCTCTATTTCTCTCTCTCTTTTCTCTCTCTCTCTCTCTCTCTTTTAATGGAGACAGGACTCTCTCTCTGTTCCCCAGACTGGAGTAGAGTAGCACGATCATAGCTTACTGTAATCTCAAGTTCCTAGACTCAGGCAATTCTCCTGCTTCAGCCTCCTATGTAGCTAGGACTACAGGCATGCACCACCACGCGCAGCCAATTTTTCTCTTTTTTGTAGAGATAGGGTCTTCTTATGTTGCCCAGGCTAGTCCCAAACTCTCTGTGTCACATGATCCTCCCACCTCTGCCTCTCCATGCCTGGCCCAATCTCCATTCATAAACCTACTTTCTCTGTTCTAGAAACAGACTAATATTCAAATACTCAGAATAAGCATTCCGACATTATGGTATCAGGGTCAAATAATCTCAGATGCCATGTACATTGGCAAGCAAAGATGAAACAGATTCAATAAATGTTTGTTCAGTGAAGATGAATGAATGAATATCTGGATAAACAGAAGAAAGAAGGAAAGGAAGGAGAGAAAGGAAGGAAAGAAGGGAGAGGGGAGGGTACTAAGAGGGAGGGTGGAAGTGGGGAAAGAGAGAGAAAGAAACAAGGAGAGAAGGAAAGAGAGCCAACAGTCAGCTGTCCATTTGGGTAGTACAAGGAATCAAACTGGATAATTCATGCCTGAACTCATGGGCACAAGTATAGAAATACTGGAGAGAAGCAGTGATTAGGTAGAAACATGACTGATTTCATGTCAAAAGATTTGCCCCTAACTAGCATTGTGACCAAAGACAAGCACTAGCTTTCACCTCAGTTTCATCTTAAAATGAAGGCATTAGGGAGGATTGTCTTTCTATTTCCTTCAAGACCTAATATAGTGTGATTCCATTTCTCTTTTTGCTGTGTAGCAATGGTAATCAAATCAATGGACAGAAAAGAACCTCAGCAGATTATCAAATTAATGAGGATAAAATGAAATTAAAGATTTAAAAGCTCCTTAAAAAGTATTATATGTTCTATACGCATTAGGTATTATTATCTCCATTATTAATACAAAGTGTCTGATGTAGAAATTCTAAAATAAAAAGCACTTTAGATAAAAATTTTCCAAATGCCTAAAAGCAAGGCCATGTATCAATTTAAGCAAGTGTCAAATTTGAAATATATTTATACTTAATCTTTTTCAAATCCTTCTTTACAGTGACTTTGAAGTTCCATAATAAATAAGTCATTTATGTTTAATTTTTCAACTTGATTGTAAGCATCTTAAGAGTAGGGATCATGACATTCATCTATGTATATATATAACCAACAGCATGAGATGAAATATAAATGAAAATTACTTATAAACTGCAAAGAGTTCTATTGACTTTATACTCCTTGTAAACTATAAGCAGCAATATACACTGACCTCTAAACTGTAAAGTACAGAAAGAGAAGGAATAGGTTCTCAATACATGTTGGTTAAATTTAAATTACTGGAACCAAAGGATCTTGGTTCAGAAAGTTATGTAAAATAAAGGTGTGATCTATATAACAATGAGTCTACTAAAGAATTCTGCTCACAAGTTCCTTCCAAAAAGTATTAACTTGGCAAAGATATCTAGAGTACATAACAGTCTTGTATCTCTAATGCTAATAATAACCATAAAGTGAAGAATCCTGCAATAAAAAAAGTTCATGAAAATAGAAAAAAGTAAGTGAAAAGCTACGTTGTGTAAGATGACTAAACAACAGCTGTTCCCTAGATTATCAACTCTTCATCTGTGTTTCTGTAAAATGCCTGAAAGTAAAACAACTGGAATTCATTTATGAGCCCCACTTTCCATAATCTCATATTTTGCCATTGTGTCAGTATTACAATGATACAAATATGAATTATTTGGCTCACTGTCAACATAAAATTCAAACAGGAAAAAAATGCAACAGAATGAAATGTTTCAAAAAGTAAAATAAAACTTTTTTTCTGTGTGCAAAAACTCAGTGTCCAATCTACCCCTGGCAACAATCTCTGATTATACAATTTGACGAAATTTATGTGGACTTTGTTTATGTTACCAGTCTCCCCAACAACATTTTAATTACTATAATTTTGAGTTCCTACTTACAATATTTATGTAAAATTCTTATGATTTCTTTAATTGATAGCCATCATTGGCTTGTTTTTTCCATCCTATCACTTTTAATTCCTAGTCTTGCAATTATTGCTAAAATATCTTCTAGAAAGAAAAGGGGGGAAAAGTAGCTGACTCTAAAATATTCATATAAACTGTTCAGTAATAGAATTCAACACGCTGAACATTTTTACAAGTAATTCTAATATTTTCCTATTTGCTTTATTGGGCACATTTGGGTGTTCAAAGAAATTTGCTAACAAAATGTCTGTTATAGTTAGACATAGTAAGTTAGCCTGTAATTTGGAGGTACAGGACCTTACCAGGCTTCATTGGAAATGTCTGCCTTTGATCTGTTTACTAGATGAGAGAAAGCAACCTGCATTAGGGGAGAAGTTCAAAATGTCAACTAGTAGAATGCACGTGATACCTGTGTAATGGCAATCAATTTATCATCAACCACTTTTTCATGATAACTTCGTCAACTGTTTATTCATTAGTTTCTCATGCACAAACACACAGACAGATACCAAATCATAACAAATGCCAGCTATTAAAGGGTAGGAGAGACAATGTAAACAAGACTTTCAAATAATAGAGGAATGTAAAAAAATTAAAAATTTAAAAATCTAAACATTTTTCTCGTGATACTTTTAGATTCCACACCTCAAAAATCCCATTTTAAAAATTTATAGCAACATTGCTATGGTAATTTATTATTACTAATATTATCCTTCTGATGAGTCTTGTATTAATGCTGTTAATCTTTATCTACATCATTAAAATAATCATCATATTTATAGAATATTCTACTGAAAGAAACTCAAAATAAATGGAAATAGTACTTCCAAAACCAATGGATTTAGAGAATATTCCCTTTAAGATTATAATATTTATAAGCTGGTTTGGGGATTATTTTTTAATTGAAAATTCTCCCAATGGATTTAGTATAGGATTTAACTTGAAAAGCATTTTAAATATAACTTATATATGTACTATTAAAACCAACATTACTAAAATTCATGATTTAGTCATATTAACTGCAGGTTTCCTTAGATCATTGCTCTCACCTAGGTCCTGTCCACCATATTATCCCCACAGCATAGCAAATGTCCACTTAATTAAAGATGAAAAATACTAGCTCTGAAAATTTAATGAGCTCTGCTCTGTAAAGTAAGTTTGAAGGACAAAGGGCTGTTTTTATTGTGTGTGTGTGTGCGTGTGTGTGCATGTGTGTACTTACAAATGTTGACTGATAAATATGTAGTGCTTATCCCATTACTATTTACCCAAAGGAAAATAGATCATTCTACCAGAGAGACTCATGCATTCATAGGTTCATCACACCACTATTCATAATACCAAAGACATGGAATCAATCTAGATGTCCATCAATGGTGGATTGGATAAAGAAAAGATGATACATATACACCATGGATTACCATGCAGTCATAAAAAAGAATGAAATCATGTCCTTTGCAGCAACATGGATGCAGCTGGAGGCCATTATCCTAAGTGAATTAATGCAGGAACAGAAACCCAAATACTGCATGTTCTCACTTTTTAGTGGGAGCTAAACATTGGGTACACATGGGCATAAAGATGGGAAGAATAGACACTGGGGATGACTAGAGGCAGGAGACAAGGAGGAGGGGAAGGACTGAAAAATTACCTATTGGGTACCAAGCTCGCTACCTGGGTGATGGCATCGTTCATACCCCAAACCTCAATATCATATAACATACCCATGTAACAAACCCGCACATGTACTCCCTGAATCTAAAATAAAAGTTGAAATTATTTTAAAAAAACCATAAATTAAAAATAAAATGATGACCAGATATTTTATATAATTTTGCCACTATAAATAAAATTTTACCATTTTATTTTCTATTTCAAAAAACCAAATATGTAATGCTTATTTTCAAACTTGCATAATCAAGATTTCTCAGGTACCCAAGCAAAGAGGAAAGAAAAAAAATGGAATTATCCCTAAACCTCATTTAACCATGTAATGTTAATGTTACCTTCTCCTACTAATACCTGCTAACAACTAGCTAAGCCAAACGTTACTCCTTCTTCTGTGGTGACCAATAAGAAATGAAAGTGACATCTGAAATTCAGAACAGGAGTTAAAAAAGTGCCCGTGAAGTATGGATAATCCAAAAATCCTAAATAACCTAGAGGTAGCCACATTTTACTAACTTCTGAGAAATACAGGTCTATTTCATTCTCATCTTTTATTTTTAGGCTGTGTGCATTTCTTCAAAGATAAGGAAGACAGAGTAATCTTATTATCAAAGACTAAAGGAAGAGGTGTTCACCTCTTCCATGGTGGTGTCATTTCATACAGTTTAATATTACAAGTTTACACCAACTTCTCTGCCAAACTCAAAATACATTGCAGCCTCCTACTTTTGCAGCAAAACCTCCTCCTTTCCATGATGAGACCTAAAATGTGTATTTCTGAAAGTCATTCCAAAGCTTTCTTTTTTTTTTTTTTTTTTTTTTTTTTTTTTTTTTGAGAGGGTGTCTCACTGTGTCGCTCAGGCACGATCTCAGCTCACTGCAACCTCTGCCTCCCCAATTCAAGCGATTCTCCTGCCTCAGCTTCCCAAGTAGCTGGGACTACAGGCGCCCACCACCAAGCCTGGCGAATTTTTTGTACTTTTAGTAGAGACAGGGTTTCATCATGTTAGCCAGGACGGTCTCGATCTCCTGACTTCGTGATCCACCCGCCTTGGCCTCCCAAAGTGCTGGGATTACAGGCATGAGCCACCTATATATGTGGCCACATAAATCAAATAACGTAAAGCAAAATCTGCATTTCTGGACATTCATTCCAACTGAACAAACATTCATTAAATGCAGTGGTTAAAAGCAGAGGGTTTTGTGATCAGAGACCTGGGTTCCAAGTATGACTCAGCCTTTTATTAATTACATGAGCTTGGACAATTTACTTAACTTCTTTGAGTCTCAGTTTTCTCATGTGTAATAGTGGAATAATAAGATTATTATTGTGAAGATTAGATAGAATAATGTACATAAGCTATCAGCATTTTCCTTCTTGACCTCTAGAATATAGAACTCCCACCCACTACAGGAGCCTTTATACAAGCTTAGTTTGTCATTGTTCTATGTGTCATATATTTGTACTTATAGATGTAAAATATACATATGTAAAATTTCTGATTAATCATATTTATCTTGGAAAGATATATATAAAAGTATATATATATATATACTTTTTCTTCTTCCCTTTTTGATTCATCTACTTTTTTCTCTCATTCTTGGTTTCTCCCTGACCACTTGCCAAAATCTTTCTTTCTCAAGTGAAAGTTGACACCTTAATGAGGTGACAACGAGTTAGTAAAAAAGTGATCAAAAAAATTTTAAGTCAATTAATCCCCCATTTCTTTCATCTGGTAAACAGATACTTACACATACTTACACACACTCACACACTTAGTACCTGGCCTCAATTCATTCAAATAACTCTAAGCAGCATAAGACTCTTAAGCTATAACATTGGCCCATATAGCAAAGTGACCAAATCTGAGTTACCAGTGTTGCATCCATATCTATCAGCAGACTTAAACCCTTGGCTCTAGTACCTCTTACCTTTAGCAACAAAACCTTCTCAAAATGAGACAACCAAAGAAGAAAAATCACTTTTGAGTTACCAAGTGAGGCTAAATCATGTGATTACAGTTAAATATGTAAAGACAGACAAATGTATATGAAATTAAATCCCTGGGCCCCTGTAGATTTCACATCAAGACATCGTACATGAAAAGATAGTAAAAATTGGACTATAATTTTTTAGAATGAGGGGAGGAATCAGAGAAAACCCACAACCTGCTAGTCACACAAACAGCAGCATTTGATTCTGAAACAACTTTCACTTTGATATATGAAGCATATATATCTACATATATAATCTTCTAAAATATTAGAATAATATAAACACTTTCAAGATAAATATTACTATTCAGAAATTTTACCATGGAAATACTCTAATAACAAGAAAAGAACTTAGCTCCCAAAATTAGCATGAACTGATTTTTATTAATTTATTGAAATACTCAATTCTACATTTTAGAAATACCAGTTATGCAAATTATTTTGGATTTATTTCTTCCAAAAATTGAAAGTATAGAATCTAAGTCACTTAGTTTCCTTCAAAAATAAAAATATAACTACTTCGATTAATATAATCTGCTCAGTCCAAAAGTCCTGGTAGAGAAGAAATGTTCTTTGATTTCAGATCATTGAAATAGAGAGTATGGGGATAACTGTTTTAATCGCCTCTTCACTTTGCTGCTGGAAGCACAGCTAGTATCTTCAAATAACCTGACTCAGAAAACTTTATCCTCTATGGCTCCAGAACATATTGGCAGATTAGTATTTTTTCTTGGTAGAAGCATACAAAAGTATCTATAATAAAAACCCATAATACAAGAATTATTTTGTAAATGCCATATCATGTTTCTATCCATGTGGATACCTTTAATGACAACAATGATGATATTATATTTAAATTAGACTTGATTGATTTAACACTTGTGTTGCTCTCTATTCCCTTACCTGTTTAGTAGATAAAGACTTGGGCTCTATTTTCAGCTTTGTCTGGTATGTTGACCAAGTCTCTTTATCTCCTCTACCTCTGTCATCTGTACAATGGATAAAATACCTTCTCTACATACATCACAAAATTGTGAATCTCAATTCATTTTGACAAACAGCTACTAACTAAAGGGGCAGAAGAGCTTTAACTATCTTGCGTATTCCACAAGAACATATCATCGTGACATCTACCTAGTAAGAGCCAAACAAAATCATTGTACACAGATTCCTATAGATCCAGAAACACATTTTCTTTCCTATAGGAATTCTTCAAGAGCCTTAGTTTTACAATGGTACTCCCTTATTTAATTCCATTTACATTTTGGTAAACACAGAAGCAACCAGATTATAATATAAAAATGGGTATCTCTTCCACAAGTTTTCTTTCTTAACTGTCATATATATGGATATCTTTTTTCTTCAGCTAAATAAATAATAAAATCCATCCTGCATAGACCATACTTTTTAGACCCTCACATAGTGCCTGACATATAAAAGTACACAGCAAAAATTTTTATTCATTTGTCAAATATTTATTGAGCACTTATTATGCGGCATCTCCTAAGTTGGCGCCAGGAATACAGCACTTGGACACAGATTCAGTCTCTCTATCCCTATAAAACTTACAGTCTAGGAGACTTAAAGCAAACAGTCACTCATCAAATATTTGTGGAGCACTCACTGTAGTTCAGGAACAAATGATTACTCAATATTTCTGTATTTACAACTGTAATCATTGTTCTTAATAAAGTAAACAAGGGGCCGTGAGTTCATATACGTGATGCATTTAGTTATCACAGCAAGTCTTTATGAATTCAATCCAGAAATATCTACTGATCTTACACAGGTGAGAGGTTTCACAGAGACCTCAACTGATCCTCTCTCCCAGGTGAGAGCTCTCCAGCTGCACCCATGCCTCTGCCAAGATGCCCTTTTACCCTACATGCATGCATTCTTTACCGTGACTGCTGCTGCAGTGATCCATTTTCTCTGTGATAAAATCAGTCTGAAAATCGTAAAAGCAAAATTTGGATATATGAGTCAGGTAACAAAACCTTGCTTTTAAAAAATACTGTTAAATTTTTGGCTAATTATTAGATGACTTAGAAAATATTTTAGTGGCAGATAGCATATGCCCTACTGAAACCCTCACCACAGTCTATTATGAAAGGAGGCAGCACGAGAAACAATATCTATATTAAGAAACTGCTTGGGAAGCTGATCCACTCAGCTTTGAGATATATCTAGTTCAATGAGGGAGAGGGTGGACCGAGGGCAGGCCCCTACAGATATAAAATATGATTCTAAAGTGAGCTAAACTGCTTCTAATAAAGACCTTCTATTAATAACCCTTCTGGATTTGATGGATCACATCAGTGGGACAAATAAAATGATGTTCTTGTGAATGAAAGGTGGTGGTTCTTCCTTCCTAAAAATCAAAAAGGAATGACCCAGCCTACCTAACCTGTCACTTTCATCCCATTTACAAGTGGGAAAGCAGCCTCCGGGGCCTCCAAAACAATTAAAGCTGGATCTGCTGTCTCAGGAAGGGAGGTCTGCAAGTGAGAGCCTGCAGGCAAGGCAAATCCCTTCCACCAGCCAAGTGCTGGCAAAAGGACTAAGCTAGGACATTACATGCTAGAGGACAAAGTCACAAAGCAACGTGGAGAAAAATTTAAGCCCTGCCCTCCTTTTTCATTCCTCCTTTTTCATCCTTCCAAAATCTAGCCTTCAGTTTCCCAAAGTGGAATCTTCAAAACCCCCTCCTCCCCAAAACACATTAAATGAGACAAAGAGGCAAGCAATGAGACTGGCCCACCATTGAGTGTGCACATGAAGACGGGCCAGAAGGGTATGTCGCTTCTTTGAGCTCATCTCACATGCAGCCAGCTGAATATAAATTTCCCTCTATCTCATCAAGCTCTCACTGTTTGGCCTCCTCTGACTGATATTGGCTCATCATACTTAATCTAGGGTGAAATTTCCTCGTCTGAGCTAAATTACTTGCAGCCATCAAGGGAAGCGATATTTATTTTTCGTGGGGCTAATGACCTGTCCCCCAGACCCACCCACTGATGGTTATTTACTGGGGCCCAGATGCTTGAGCTCAAAATGAGTGCTAATGTCAGCAGGTGCCATCCCTCATTCAGCTCAGTGATTGAATTGGAGCGATCCCATTGACATTGACTCTGTGACTTTTAAGGCCATTACCCTCAGCCAGAGATGAACCTCTCATCATGGTGATGACAGTGACAGCTGATTAGCGACAAATTACAAGCAGGAAGGTGCAGAGGCTTTATTGGGCAGGGCAGGACCAGTGGTTAAGGGTGAGAGGTGTGGGGATAAAGAGCAGAAAGGAAAGAGAGAGACATGAGGAGTATGAGGGGAAGCAGAGAGAAAATAACACACATTCTTTTTCAGTGTATTGTTTGATCAATTCTTAACTGTGGCCCCATGAATATTTATATTTTATAACTATTTAGTACAGTTAAACACACAGAGATTCATATTGCTACAGACACTCATGGCTCAGCACATAATCCTTGAACAGGCAGGAACTCATATCTAGTGAAATTTAGGCTGTAAAAAGAATATAACAGTTTAGTATATAGACTATTCAGGCACAAAGAATCTTTGAACAAAGCAAATAATTTTTTCTGTCTATTCTTTTTGTGTATTTGAAATCACACTGACAAAAAAGTCTTACGGATTTTTTTTTTTTTAATTTTCGTGGGTACATAGTAGTTGTATATATTTGTGTGATTCATGAGATATTTTGATACAGACATGCAAAGTGAAATAATCATGATGAGAAACGGTATCCATCCCCTCAAGCACTTACCCTTCGTTTTTAAAACATTCAGACAGATAACTGAAGTAAAATTCTACGTGGATTGGTGTTTGAAGAACATAAAATGCAAAGTTCTAATATTATCTTAAAACAGGCTCATTTTTAAAAAAGCCACTCAGTTCCTCAAACTGTCTACTCAGTAGACTTAAAATCAAAGTCTTTTTGATTTTTAACCTAAATATAAGAATTAAAAAATATTTCCTGAACACTCAAGTTGAAAGCATTTTTTCTTTGCTTTGTGTTGGGGGGATATGGATTGGCTTGAGATGTTTTATAATCGTGCCCATGGTTAAAATCTTAACATGCTGAGTGTGAATGTCTGATTGAGAATTATAGGTAAGTAACTTGGGATTCTGGAAAAACAAAACCTGAAGATGCCAAACACTGAATTGATTTTTGAGGTCTGGACACTTGTTACTAAAGAGCAATTGGACAAAATGCCCCGGGTTCCAGCACTACATGGAGCACCCAGAAAGTGGATCTCGACAGCAGCTGCAGCACCTGTGCGGCACAGTAGCCCAGCCAGCCGCCTTATGCTCAGCTAGTTCACCAAGCAGTGGCAGGCAACAGCCAGTCTGTTGAGAAACATCAACGCCCACCAGCTCATGCAATGCAAGGCACTATGAAAAAAATTAAGGAAAAGGATAATAGTATCTATCTCCCCTGCCTCTCAATGCCTATAATTAATCTCTCCTTTTTCAACCTTTCCTCCTTCCACAACTCATGTCCTCCTTGAATGCAGTTCTTTCTTAGAAGTACCTTCCTCCTGTCTGGGACCACTCCCAACATATCTGGTAGCAAATATGGCAAAATCCTTTTTTTTTTTTTTGGTCAAAAATACAACAAAGTCTAACATCTCTTACAAGATACCATTGTGCATGGTCGAAGCTGGCTAAACATCTTTTCCCAGCTCTGTGATCAATGAAGTCAGACTGGAAGCTTGAAATTGGCCAATGTGCCATCAGAGAAATGCAAATCAAAACCACAATGAGATACCATCTCACACCAGTTAGAATGGCGATCATTAAAAAGTCAGGAAACAACAGGTGCTGGAGAGGATGTGGAGAAATAGGAACACTTTTACACTGTTGGTGGGATTGTAAACTAGTTCAACCATTATGGAAAACAGTATGGCGATTCCTCAAGGATCTAGAACTAGATGTACCATATGACCCAGCCATCCCATTACTGGGTATATACCCAAAGGATTATAAATTATGCTGCTATAAAGACACATGCACACGTATGTTTATTGCAGCACTATTCACAATAGCAAAGACTTGGAATCAATCCAAATGTCCATCAGTGACAGACTGGATTAAGAAAATGTGGCACATATACACCATGGAATACTATGCAGCCATAAAAAAGGATGAGTTTGTGTCCTTTGTAGGGACATGGATGCAGCTGGAAACCATCATTCTTAGCAAACTATCACAAGAACAGAAAACCAAACACCGCATGTTCTCACTTATAGGTGGGAACTGAACAATGAGATCACTTGGACTCAGGAAGGGGAACATCACACACCGGGGCCTATCATGGGGAGGGGGGAGGGGGGAGGGATTGCATTGGGAGTTATACCTGATGTAAATGACGAGTTGATGGGTGCAGCACACCAACATGGCACAGGTATACAGATGTAACAAACCTGCACGTTATGCACATGTACCCTACAACTTAAAGTATAATAATAATAAATAAATTAAAAAAAAAAAAAAGAAATTGGCCAATGTGGAAATAGTGACACCACTGACATTGGCAAATGCTACAAAGACTTGTTTAACATTTTGTTTTGTTCTCTCAGGGAGCCAGCTGTTTAACATTTACCAGAACACTGCATGTAATGCTGTCTGTTGTTTAGAAACATATTTGAATGTTGGGGCAAGGCCGACCTTTCAGAGGCTGGGAGCATAGGTAGAGAGAAATATGGGCCAGCTATATGCTTTTCTATCTGCTTACTGATAAATCTTCATTGTGAGTTTCCATGGCAGATGTATCTATTTAAGATTGATCGCCAAAAGGGCAAGAAGCATGCTTTATGATTAAGTACTATTACACAAGTATCCATGGTGGAACCAATACATACTTAATAATCATTGTCTTATAATAAAATATAACATTTATTCATATCAGTTTGTAGTTTGTCTCATATTTGAAAGGAGTCTTTCCTATTGCGAATGTTCAATGTATTCAAATAAAAAACACCACCTCGGCTATCCCTAGGCAATAAAGGAAGCTGACTAATCCACTGATCTTTTTGAAAATGCATGAACTGATAGTGAGATTAGAAATCTTTTGTTCATGTTAAAACACAGAAAACATTTAAGCTTTCATCAAAGAGTAAATATTATTTTCCATTACTAAGGAGACTAAAAATTACCTGTCTCTCTGTACACATTCGTTCTCTATCATATCCTCTCCCATGGCTTCAACTGCCACCTGTATGCTGTGGACTGCACAAGCCCCTCTCCAGTCATATCCAGCTGCTTACTGGACAGGTCCATTTGCTGATCTCATGAGTACCTCACACTCAGCACATGCCACTCAAAACTCAGTCATGAGATTCCCCCAGAAATCCGATGCTCCTCCCATGGTCTCTATTTCAGGAAATGGCCGTATCATCCACTCAGGTGCCCAATCACTACCCTAAAAGGCATTCTTAACACTTCATTTGCCCTTGGCCCTTGATGCACATATCCAGTGAAGAGTGGAATCCTGCAGCTCTTATCTTCCAAATAGTCCATCCACTTCTCTCTTCATGAAGCTAGTACTCTAATTCAATGCACTGTCACATCTCATCTTGATTAATCCACAACCTACCACTGGTTTTCTAGCCTCCAAACCTGTAGTTTTCCACACTGTTCTGTTCTCTACTAAGCAGCCCCAGCAATCGCTCTAAAACAAAAAGTTGACCAGGTTATTCTCCTGCTCAAAATTCTTCAGTGGTTTTCAAAACCCTTAACATGCATTACAAGCCCTAGATGACCTGACTCCTGCTTTCCTCTTCATATTAAATCCCTCACATTCTCCATATCACTCTAGGATAAGGCCACACTGAACGGCCTTCAGTAACTTTAGTCTACCTTGGTCTCTTTTACCTTTGCGCTCACAAGCATTTTACCTGGAATACTCTTACTCCTCTCCCAAAATTTTGCTGACCCCTACTCATCCTTCGAATCTAAGTTTAGACATAATTGTCTGCAGGAAGCTTTCCCTGACTTCTCAAGGACAGCTGGTGAGATGTCCCTCCATCCTTGATATTCCTACTATGCATGATGAAAATCACATTGTATTTTGATGGCTAATCTCCTTATGTTTTCGGCACTAGTATGTAAAGTTTGTTCATTATTATATCCTCTACTCCATGCTCATGCTGTGTACACAATAAAGACTCAAGAAATATTTATTGATTGCTTAGATGAGCAAAATGAATTAAAATTAACAGTGAGTCCTGGTAGCTAGGAGATGGTTGTCAGACTGCACATTGAGAGGGCTGTGCCTTCAAGACAGAAGAGGTCCCAGATTTCAAAAGAGCTCTTGAGGCTCTTCTGCTTTCAAGAACTTCCTCTTCATGTATTTCTGCTGTCTTTAACTGCATACTTTCCCAAGCTTTATTCTGATGTTTACCCACGTGAAACTGATTTCTACGTTGGACTCACCAACACAGTGACTAATGTGCTTACACCCTGACTCATTTTTGGTGCCCTCCACATTCTCCCTGATTTAACTCTGAGTACAGATATCCTAGCCTCACTTTGACTACTCCTACCTATGCACCAACTGCAGCGCACAATCATCTACTGGGCCTTTTTCTCCAAAAGACAAAAAGTCATTGCTTTGTAAATAAAGCAAATTTCAAAAGGCCATCTCAGAGGAGTACTTTCTGACTAGAGAATCACATAGCTATTTTGAACACTGCATATATGAATTTACTGTCTACAAACCCTTTGAATTGCATTTCTCTCCTAGGAAGAAAGAGAGAAAGATTAAGTTCTGAGGAACCAAAATTGCAGCTGCTATGGTTCGAGTGTGTCCCCCAAAACATGTTAGAAGCCCAATCCCAAACGCAACAGCATTGAGAGATGAGGCCTAATGAAAGATGAGTAGGCCATCAGGGCACAGTGAATGAATTAATGCCATTGTCAAGGGAGTGGGTTCATTACTGCAGGAGAGAGTTCCTTATAAAAGATGAGCTCAGCCCCTTTTTGTCTGTCTGTCAGTCTGCCTATCTGTCTGTCTCTCTCTCTCTCTTTGCCCTTCTGCCATGTGTTATCTTCTTCCATGGGATGACAGTGAAAGAACACCCTCACTCACCAGATGCCATCACCTTGACATTGCACTTCCCAGCCTCAAAACCTGTGAGCCAGTAAGTTTCTGTTTTGTTACACATTACCCCGTCTCAGATGCTCTGTTATAGCTGCACAAAACATAGTAGGACAGTAGCTGATATTTATAACCAAGGTAACTTGGACTACAAAGCCAAGGAAATAAGCAAGGTAAAATGCTGCACGGCAAAGCTAAAGTGTAAAAAGAAACACGCAGAGTTCAGAGGATCATCAAAACAGAGCAGGATGAAAGGCATCTATCCAGGTCCAGGTATGAAACCAGAGAGGAAGGGAAGCAAGCACAAAGGAATCAAAAGGAAGGTGGAAGCTCTTTTAAGGCAGTGTCCTGGAGTCTTCATTTTTATAAGTCACTAGGGAACACTGACAGTGTGGGTCAACCCAGCCTAAAAAGACAGATGCACAGGTGAAGCATATAAGAAACTGTGGGGTATTTATGATTATTTATTAAAAGTGTGACCCTAAACAAGCCATTCAACCTGTCTAAACCTCTCCCTTTTTACCTGAAAAAAACAGGATTATCGTATATACCAAGTAGATTTACGGTAGGAACTGAGACAATGTACATAAAGTGCTTAGGTCATAACCTGGCACATAAGTGTTTAGTTATTAACAGTAATTATTGTTACGATTATTACAATTTAGTTTGAAATTAAGAAAGTTGCACAGATCGCACCCACATAATGTGTGTCTCCATGTACCAACAGTAGTATTAGCTACATAATTAAGATTCATTACAACAGTTCTTAGGCCTGTTGAGATTTGGTAGGTCAATAATGAAATCACCCTGTCCCCCTTCTGAATTTAGAACTAATAGAAAAAAAATGATGCAAAATTCAAACAGATGGAGATCAAAATGTCAATTGTGTTAGTGATAAAGTTGGGCTAGAAAACTTGGGCGAGGTTTGCAGCCACAAGGCTGGCCGACACTCCCCTGAATCAGACTCAGGCACCTGGGCACCTGCACCTGCACCAGCACAGCTCAAAGCTGTGCTGCCAGGTTCACGCCGGGCAGGAAAGCTGGCTGGACTGCATCCTCTATGTGGGCCTGAGAGGGACTGGGCCACACTGCTCACTTCTCCTCCCAACTTAACCATCAGGCCAGGCTCTCCTCCTGCTCCAGGGGCAGAGAGAGGCTGGTAGGGTTTATCTGATCAAGTTCTTCCTGAGGGACAAGAGAAGTGGGGATTAAATTCTCCTATCTAGGATGGCTACAGCCACTGTGCCCTAAAATGCTTGGTTCAGAACTTACCTTAGAACATACATGTCTTCAGTCCACAAAAGCTCATGGAACTGTGGACTTCACTAACCTAACTCTGCTCTCTCGAAAGAGCACTATTAAACTGTTTAATTGTATACATTAGTGTAAGACATAAAAGACAAATAATATTCCACAGTGGCCCTTTCATAGCCTTGTCCCCTCAAGTTGTTTCTCCCTACCCTTCTGAGACACAGGCTTAGTCTCTGTTCTTTCCAGCCCTCTTAAAAGATTCAGATTGCCTAATAATGGTTGTTCATTCAGAGAACAATGTTTACCTCCTCTAAGAACCATCCTTGACTAAGTCTTCCAGAAACTGGCTCAACTTCTGTCGGCCTCATCCTGCTAACATCCCACATCTTTCTCTAAGTTAAAATACTCCTTCAGAGTTTCCTCAAGCCCAGTGTTCTCAAATAAAAGCTTAGACTAATGGAGCTCCGGGTTTCTTTTTCCACGTTGGTATTCTGTGTGGGATCAATCTATCTGACTCATGGGCTCAAACTGGCCTGTGGTGCAATATTACTGCAATGCATCTTAAACAACTGCTATATGTGAACCTATCAAACTAAGGCATCCTAGAAATTAAAAAATTCTAGCACTGAGAGAAAGGGGCTGTTGGCCTCACAATAAACTGAGTTTCCTTAAATGGTCTTTACGGTCTGAAGCTGTTAACTGCTTATTTAATTGTAGCCTTCTCAGCAAATTCAGGTTAATCTATCAATCTCAGTGTAATTTTAAGTTTGGTATGGCAAGATTATGTATGCTAGGAAATGCACCAAAACTCAAGGATGATGAATAAAAAAATAAATTTACTTCACCAAACAACAGAATCCCTTTATCCACAGTACTCATCTTTTCAAATAAGTCAAAATATTACTTGCTCAGAACCTATATTGTACAGTAAAAATCAAATGGTAGAAAACGATGACGGCAATGCATTTTCTAGTGCTTCAGATAGTCGTGCAGCCAAACTGTCCCTAAGTCTCTGAATCCAGTCTGCTCTAAGTTAAAACAGTAGTATTATCAGAGAATGAGGAAAGACAATGAGCCTATGATCCCACGAGGGGCCCATTCACCATGGTAGGTTTGTAAGATGCAGTATTTGAACAAGATAATGTTCTCCTCACCATTCTGACTGGTCAATTTGGATGACATATTTTGGGCATCTCTGCTGATTCCATGACTGCAACTTGTACACCGTCCACAAATCCCCATCTGCAGCTACAGATGGTCCACAATTTTTTCCAGTGTTTATAACAGCTCTTGGAGGTGGGGGTGGGGAGAATGAAGGTTTCACAGCCAAGCTGCCCTAGTCAGGTGAGTGCTCAGGCCTGTTGAACTACAGGGCATCCAAGCTACAAATTGACAGAGCTATACTTATTCAGTACTGGCAAGCCATGTCTCAAGAAATATGCTGTAAAATATACACTAACACTGCCTAACAGAAAATCATCTTTGGTTCACTGCATACTATTGATCTTTAAAAATTGTTGAATTATTCTTTTAGAATAATTTACACCTCCAATTACAACCTAGGTGCCACAAGGCTATGCTCTCCAATATAGTAGCTACTAGTCAGGTGTGGCTACTTAAGGTAACTAACATTAAATAATATTAAAAATTTAGTTTCTCCATTATGCAAGGCACATATAAAGTGCTCAATAGTCACATGTGGCTAGTGGCTACTGTATTAGACAGCACAGAAATGGAATACTCTATTATTACAGAAATTTCCTCTGAAGAAAATAGATTTATCAACAGTGGATATTTTTGCCATAATTTTTACTGACTCTTAACATCTTCAAACTTCCACAGTGCTTTTTTTTCTGTCCCACAAAGATCCTGCAAGACATTTTTACAAGAAGATCCTTGGCTCCCTTTTAGAAGGCACCATAGTGACTCTCCTAACATATCTTGAAAATCTATGGTGACCCATTGTCTCTAGGCAGTTAATTAACCGAATTTTACATTTTAGACTCTTGTTTCCTCTGCAGAATTGAGATGACATATAGACTTAGAACAAATGTATTACTGCATTAACTTTCTAAACCTAGTCTGGCCAGTTTACATTTGTAAACAACTAACTGGGGAAAATTTCCCAATTTATCTCACTTAAGGAACATAATAGGTAGCAGAAATGCTAATCATTCCCTATTCTAATCCAAGATTAAGAAATGCACTCAAAATCACACAACTACATGGAAACTGAACAACCTGATCCTGAATGACTCCTGGGTAAATAATAAAATTAAGGTAGAAATCAAGATGTTCTTTGAAACTAGTGAAGACAAAGATACAATGTACCAGAATATTTGAGATACAGATAAAGTAGTGTTAAGAGGTAAATTTACAGTACTAAATGCCCACATCAAAAAGCTAGAAGGATCCCAAATCAACACCCTAACATCTCAACTAAAAGAACTAGAAAACCAAACCCCAAACAAACCCCAAAGCTAGCAGAAGACAAAAAATAACCAAGATCTGAGATGAACTGAAGGCTATAGAGACAGGAAAAACTCTTCAAAAACCAATGAATCCAGGAGCTGGTTTTTTCATGACAGGTGTATTCTTCTTATTGTATCCACATCCCATTGTATTAATGAGAAAATTAACACTTAGAGGGGTTAATTAACTTGTAAAAATAATTCAGCAGAGCCAAGACATGAACCAGGTCTATCTGACAACAAACTTGTTGCCCCCAATCGCTACACTAGACAGCTTCTTGCTGAGTTAGGTGCCTTATGAAAGCTCATAGGAGCTTATCCAAACAAAGGATCTGTGAGCACACCTATATTATGATTTCTTAAATCTTCCGTAGAGTTTATGATGCAAGAAAGAAACATGCTTTGGTAGATATATTAGTCATTGGCTCCCAAACCTTATAACTGTTATCTGTAACCAGAATCATGAGTAAGGAAAACTTCCTGTAAATACAGGGAGATTCTTAATTGGTCACCTGACACAGCAAATGACAATAGTTTGTTTTCATACATACGAACAAAAAGGTTTGGCAATCAATGCTTACAGGTTTTACCTTTTCTTGGTGAGTTGTTTCCCCTATTCCCTTCTGTGCAAAAAAGTAATATTGATAGTAAAATATATGTAAGAAAGACTAATATGTATGTTAAGACATGACTGAAAGTTTGCCATTTCTCCATCAAAAATTTAATCATGCAGTTTTTCACAAGGAAATTGACTCATATTGTTGGTGTCATTAGCAAAATTTCCTTTCAGCCAACTGTTGTACTTCCTGTTATGTGCCACTTGGCTGCTATCTTCCATAGCTGAGGCAGCTGCATTTCAGCAGTGAAAGAGGCACAAAGAAATTGAAAAGCCTACTGGGATTTCTTATGAAGAAAGGAACTGTATGCCTGTGTGCATGCACAGAAGAGGATATAAACAAACCTTCTTCAAAAAGAAAGTACATATAGGATAGTTGAAAACCTTAAATAGAAAACTTTTGAACAATTGCCCTACTCTTAGTGATTAGGCCTATCATCTTCATATGACAATGAAATATTTTTAAATTTTAATTTGTTTTATTTCCAAATTTTATTTTAAATTCAGGGATACATGGACAGGATGTGCAGGTTTGTTCCATAGGGAAATGTGTGCATGGTAGTTTGCTGTACAGATCATTCCATCACCTAGGTATTAAGCTCAGCATCCATTAGCTATTCTTCCCGAGGCTCTCCCTCCCTGCAACCCCTGCTCTGACAGGCCCCAGTGTGTGTTGTTCCCCTCTCTGTGTCTATGTGTTCTCATTGTTCAGCTCCCATTTATAAGTGAGAACATGCAGTGTTGCGTTTTCTGTTCCTGCGTTAGTTTGCTGAGGATAATGGCTTCCAGCTCCATCCATGAACCAGGTCTGCAAAGGACATATCATTCCTTTTTATGGCTGCATAGTATTCCATGGTGTATATGTACCACATTTTCTTTATCCAGTCTATCATTGATGGGCATTTAGATGGATTCCATGTCTTTGCTATTTTGAATAGTGTTGCAATGAACATACATGTGCATGTATCTTTATAAGAGAAGGATTTCTATTCCTTTGAATATATACCTAGAAATAGGATTGCTGGGTAAAATGGCATTTCTGCCTTTAGGTCTTTGAGGAATTGCTACACTGTCTTCCACAAAGGTTGAACTAATTTACACTCCCATCAGCAGTGTAAAAGTGTCCCTTTTTCTCCACAAATTCACCAGCATCTGTTGTTTTTTGACTTTTCAATAATAGCCATTCTGCCTGAAGTGAGATGGTATCTCCTTGTGGTTTTGATTTGCATTTCTCTAATCATCAGTGATGTTGAGCTTTTATTCATATGTTTGTTGGCTGCATCTATGTCTTCTTTTGAGAAGTGTCTGTTTATGTCCTTTGCCCACTCTTTAATAGGGCTGTTCGTTTTTTTGTTGTAAAGTTAAGTTCCTTATAAACTCTCAATATTAGGTCTTTGTCAGATTGGCTAGATTGCAAAAATTTTCTCCCATTCTATAGGTTGATTGCTCACCCTGATGACAGTTTCCTTTGCTGCGCAGAAGCTCTTTAGTTTAATTAGATCCCATTTGTCAATTTTGGCTTTTGTTGCCATTGCTTTTGTCATTTTCATCATGAAATATTTGCCTGTGCCTATGTCCTGAATGGTATTGCTTAGAGTTTCTCCTAGGGTTTTTATAGTTTTAGGTTTTGTACTTAAGTCTTTAATCCATCTTGAGTTAATTTTTGTATATGGTGTAAGGAAGGGGTCCAGTTTCAATTTTGTGCATATGGCTAGCCAGTTCTCCCAGAACTATTTATTAAATAGGAAGTCCTTTCCCCATTGTTTGTTTTTATCAGGTTTGTCAAAGATCAGATGATTGTAGGTGTGCAGTCTTATTTCTGACTTCTCTGTTCTTTTCCATTGGTCTATGTGTCTGTTCTTGTACCAGTACCATGCTGTTTTGGTTAATGTAGCCATGCAGTATGGTTTGAAGTTGGGTAGTGTGATGCCTCCAGCTTTGTACTTTTTGCTTAGGATTCTTTTGGCTATTCAGTCTCATTTTTGGTTGCACAAGAATTTTGAAATAGTTTTTCTAGTTCTGTGAAGAATGTCAATGGTAGGTTCATGGAAATAGCATTGAATCTATAAGTTACTTTGGGCGGTATGGTCATTTTCACAATTATTGTTTCTTCCCATCCATGAGCATAGAACACTTTTCCATTTGTTTGTGTCCTCTCTGGTTTCCTTGAGCACTGGTTTGTAGTTCTCCTTGAAGAGGTCCTTCACTTCCCTTGTTAGTTATATTCCTAGGTGTTTTATTCTTTTTGTAGCAATTGTGAATAGGGGTTCATTCATGATTTGGCTCTATGCTTGCCTGTTGTTGGTATAAAGGAATGGTAGTGATTTTTTCACATTGATTTTGTATCAGACTTTGCTGAATTTGCTTATAAGCTTAAGATGCATTTGGGGTGAGATTATGGGGTTTTTCTAGATATAGGATCATGTCTTCTGCAAAAAAAAAAGATAGCTTGACTTCTTCCGTTCCATTTCAATACTTTTTATTTGTTTCTCTTCAGTGACTGTCTTGGCCGGAACTTTCAATACTATATTGAATAGGAGTGGTGGGAGAGGGAATCTTTGTCTTACGCCAGTTTTCAAGGGGAATGCTTCCAGCTTTTGACCATTCAGTATGACATTGGCTGTGGGTTTGTAATATACGGCTCTTATTATTTTCTGGTATGCTCCTTCAATATCTTGTTTATTGAAAGTTTTTAACATGAAGGGATGTTGAATTATATCAAAGACCTTTTCTGCATCTATTGAGATAATCATGTGGCTTTTGTCTTCAGTTCTGTTTATGTGAGGAATCACATTTATTGATTTGCATATGCTGAACCAAACTTGCATCCCAGGGATGAAGTCAATATGATCATGGTGGATAAGTTTTTGATGTGCTGCTGGCTTTGCTTTGCCAGTATTTTATTAAGGATTTTTGCATCAGTGTTCATCAATGATATTGGCCTGAAGTTTTCCTTTTTTGTTGTATCTCTGCCAGGTTTTGGTATCAGGACGATGCTGGCCTCACAGAATGAGTTAGAGAGGAGTCCTCTAAAATTGATCACATAATCAGAAAACACTCCTGAGCAAATGCAAAGGAACTGAAATCATAACAAGCAGTCTCTCAGACCACAGCAGAATCCAATTAGAACTCAAGCTTAAGAAATTCACTCAAAATCACACAACTACATGGAAACTGAACAACCTGATCCTGAATGACTCCTGGGTAAATAATAAAATTAAGGTAGAAATCAAGATGTTCTTTGAAACTAGTGAGGACAAAGATACAATGTACCAGATAAAGTAGTGTTAAGAGGTAAATTTATAGTACTAAATGCCCACATCAAAAAGCTAGAAGGATCCCAAATCAACACCCTAACATCTCAACTAAAAGAACTAGAAAACCAAACCCCAAACAAACCCCAAAGCTAGCAGAAGACAAAAAATAACCAAGATCAGAGCTGAACTGAAGGTGATAGAGACAGGAAAAACTCTTCAAAAACTAATGAATCCAGGAGCTGTTTTGAAAAACTTAATAAAATAGATAGACAGCTAACTAGGCTAATAAAGAAGAAAAGAGAGAAGAATCAAATAAACACAATAAAAAATGATAAGGGCGTTATCACCACTTACCCCACAGAAATATAAACAACTATCAGAGAATACTATAAACACCTTTATGCATATAAACTAGAAAATCTAGAAGAAATGGATAAATTCCTAGATACATACACCTTCCCAAGACTGAACCAGGAAAAAACTGAATCTGTGAATAAGCCAATAATGCATTCTGAAATGGAGGCAGTAATAAATAGCCTAACAACCGAAAAAAAAAAAAGAAGAAAAGAAAACAAAACACCTCAGGACCAGACAGATTTACAGCTGAATCTACCACAGGTACAAAGAAGAGCCAGTACCATTTCTACTGAAACTATTCCAACGAATCTTTTTAAACTTTTGATTGAAAAAATACATATAAAGACATGCCCTTTTGAGTCAAGTTATAAAAGCTGTCAACCATAAAATTGCTCATTTATTAATTTGTTCAAACCACAGATATTTGTCAGATGTCTGTTTTGTGTCTGGAAACATGTTAGATACTGGAAATTTCACAATAATTAAAAATCGAGGTAGCCTTAAGTCAATCATGAATGCAAAGCAACACCAATAAAAATATGAACAACATTTTTTACAAAAGAAGTCTATATAAAAGTTCATATTCAAAATAAAATATGCAAGAATAAACATGCAAGAATAACCACAAAAATAATTAAAAATAAAGCTATCAGAGGAAGTAGACATATGAGATACTAAATATATCATAAATAAAGAGTAAAGGCCTAGCACATGAATAATTAGACAAGAAAAACAGAACAGAAAGTTCAAAAACAGGCTCAAATACACATGGGCATTTACTACATAATTTAAGTAACATCTCAAGTCATGGAAATAAAAAACTCTTTTTGTAAATTATTTTGATACTACAAAATATCTATTTGAAAAAAGATAAAATAGGATCTATTATCTCACACCGTACACAAAAATAAACTCCAATGCATAAGACATGTAAATATATATAATGAAACTATACATATATGAAAAGAAAGCAGGTGGGGAAAAGCTAACTTATGACTTAAAATCCAGATTCCATAAAGGTAAACAGTGATAAATGTTAATACATACAATTTTAATGAAACAACATAAGCAAAATCAAAAGGCAAATAAGAAACAGGGAAATATGTATATTTGTAATATATAAAATGGAAAAAGAAGCTACCATCCCTAATAAACACAGAGCCCTTACAATTCAGGAAAAGACCCAGCACCTGATGGAAAAGTGGCCGAAATACACAAGTAAACAATTCACAAAACATAATATAGAAATGGCTCACAGACATATGAAAAGATGTTCCACCTCACATATTTTTAAAGAAAGGAAAATTAAAACTATGCTGATATTTCTCACCTGTCAGATTGGGAAACATTCAAAATCTCGAATATACTTTGTTGATGAGGCTATGGGGAAATAGACATTCTAATACATTGAGAGTGGGAATGCAGAATGGTACAATGTGGGAAGGGAAGTTTTATGATATTCATGAAAACTGCATATGCATTTACCCTATAATTCAGCAATTAGACTTCTCAGAACTTAACTAGAAGACACACCTTCAACATTGCAAAACTATATATCTAAAAAGTTATTCATTGTGTCCTTGTCTGTAATTTTGAAAAGTGGAAATAGCCTAAATGTCTATATATAGAGAGAAGACTATTGAATAGACTATGATAAAACCACTCAATGCAAAAAGAGTAAGATTTCTATGAGCTTATGGGAAGTGATTTGCTAGCTATATTGTTGAGTGGGGGAAAGGATATACAGTAAATAAAAGGGTATAAAGTATATGAGATGTGCTGTCTTTTGTGTAAGAAACGTGGGGAAAATTTTATACACACACACACACACACTCATTTTTCAAAAATAAAAGGAAGAGAAACAAAAACAAAAACAAATTAGTTAGCAGTGTGTGGGGGCAGCAGGTAAGAGAGCATGTCAAGAACAAGGTAAAAGGGATGAAAAGAAAGGGGTAACTTTTATGAGTATTTCTTTTGGTATAGTGTTGATATTTGGAATCATATTTGTGTTTTATATATTCAAAAATATATTTAAATCAATAAGAATAACAGAAAGTATCAAAAAATAATTATAAACTTTATTCATTCAAAAATTAATACCAGTTCTACTTAGATGAATAACAACCACACCAAAGTAGGAGGAAAAAAGTCCAAAGAGCATTTCATCAAATCAATTTGCCTTATACTCTCAGTCTAAAAAACAGAAAGAATGATTTAAAAATATTGAAATCTACTGAGTAAATTTGATGTCAGTGGAGGTAAGGAAGAAGGCTTCTAAAATTGCTTAATCTGTATTGTATAATTAAGCAATTGAATAAATAGAATAAATAAATTGATATTTTGTGGAGTCAGGGCTTTCAGTGTGGCAGAAAAGACATATTATACAAATAAGTAACAGGTAAATGTAGTGAATAACCTTGTACTATTGGATTGGAATTCAAAGTATCAAGATGAGAGAAAGAGAAAAAGAAATAGAGAAAAAGGCAGAAATAAAAGGAGAGATAAATACCCTAGCTCTTTCTGCAAAAAATAAAAAAAGTTTGGGGGTGGATCTAAAAATGATACTGCAATAGCCATGAGCATATCTGGTATCCAGATCTTGGTTTCTAAATATCATTCCCTACTGAAAAGAATCAAGATTCCTTAGAACGTGACATTCCAAGAGTATCTTTTTGTTGCAGAAAGCAATAAAGTCCTGAAAAACTAGGGAAACATAAAAAAAGAGTCGGCTCAAAGGAGCTCTCATTGGCCAAATGTGGGACAATTTGAGCATAAAAGTGAATAGTGATCATAATTAATTATAACCAGTTTAATTATAAAAAATACCTAAGACCATATTGCTATAATAATTACTTAAGATGGTATAAGGAAATTTTTTATAATAAAATGCCAACTAACAAGTGTAGAATAACTGATATAGTTAGAAAACTAATTATTTTACAAACATCATAGCAATAGTTGATTCAGACAAGAACCACAAATAGATGCTAAAGCCACTGAGTGAAAGCTTGATGGGAAATAGAACACTACACAGTCTTAGACTATTTCTCCACAGATCAGTTATTATATTGAAAAGGGAAAATCATAACTATACAGTGGAAAAATTAGTGAACAACATGTAAACCCAAGCAATCAAAATTAACATAACCAATAATGGAGCAAACTGACACTATTTGCCCTTGATGAAATACACAAGAGGGACATAACATTACTTGTGTCCTATCACTGACAAAAATGCATAACTTAATCATGAGGAAACAATCAGACAAACCTCAACTGAAGAACATTTTACAGAATAACTGGCCTTCATCCTTAAGAAAAAAAAAAAAACAAAACTGTTGTGACAAAGAGACAAAGAAAATCTGAGTCCTGAATCAGACTCCATCTTGAAAAATAAATAAAGAAAAATAAATAAATAAATAAATAAATAAATAAATAAATAAATAAAAAAGAGGCTGAGGAGATCTAATCACTGAATGCAATGTGAGATCCTGAACTAGATCTTGAATTGGGGAAATTAAGATATTATTTGTGTAAGTAATAAGCATGACTATGTTAAACATTAGCACTGCTTCAAAATTAAATTTCCCGAATTTGATCATTTTTACTGTGTTTATGTAAAAGAACTTCATCATTCCTGAGGACAGGCAGAAGTTTTTAAAGATGAAGATGAATGACATCTGAAACATATTCTAAAGTTGTTTAGCAAAAACATAACAGTAATAATAATATGTGTGTGTAGAGAGAGAAAACAATAAAGCAAGAGGAAAAATTATAAAAATTGATAATCTAAAGGAAAAGTATATAGTAGTTTATTGTATTATACTTTCAAATTACTTAAGTTGAATTTTTTATAATATGTAATTTTTTTAAGTGGGCATTTTTTCTGTCCAAAAAGATCTCAAAAATCATTCTAATGCAGAAAAGACATATTAATTAATTACACATTATGAATTTTGACTGAACAAAAATCTGCTATATGAGGAAGCCATTCTTCTACTTGATCTAAAAGATGTAAATGAAAACTTGTGATTGAGTTTTGTGCTCTCAAAGAATTGTAAAGGTTCCTCTCTATTCCCTCATAAGGAAAGAATTGAGAACTAGAATAAAAATATGACGAGATCTGATGTTCTAAATTGTATTGTGTCCACAAGAGTCACCTGCAGAAATTAACTCAAGGCTCACTTCACAGGCTCCACCAACAGATTCTGATGTAGGTCTAGGGCAGAGAGTAACAAACTACATTTGTAAAAAGTGCTCCAGATGATTCTGATAGACTGTCCAGGAACCATACTTTGAGAAATACTGCATTTAGGAGCTAAAAGAGAGAGCAACTGGAATATTGATAAAAGTCATGATTTACACTGTGGGTTTTAAACACCAAGTCTGAAGACCATTCTAAAAGTGCACGTGGGTTGCAAAATCAAAGCAACTAAGTGAGAAAGCAGATGATGTTCAAGTGCCTGTTAGATTGTTTTTATTGAAACGATAAAGAATAAAAAGTTAAAATACCAAGAATCCTATGAGATAATATTTAAAGAGTGATCTAATAATCAACAACACTAAAGGCTGGCTCTTTAAAACAACTGATAAACACTAAAAAATAACCCATGCCACAATAAATCAAGAAAAAGAAAATTCTAACTAAATAATATCAGAAATGAAAAAGGGACTTGACTACAGAGAGAAAAAACAAAGAATACTATGAACAACATTATGCCAGCTTATTTGAAAGCTTTCACAAAATAGAAAACTTTAAAAAATATAACTCACTAAACATAAAAGAAATTAAAGTTGTAGCTGAAATACTACCCCTGCCCTACTCCCCCTCTTCCCCACCACACACATGCAAACTAATATTCCCACAATGTTTTATAGGTGAATTAGATCAGAATATCAAGAGATGGATAATTTCAATATTTAAAATTTCTAGCAAATAATTTAAAAATAAGGAATACTCCCTAATTACTTTATGAAGCTAATACAACCTTGAAAGTAAAGCTATACAAAGCAGTATAAGAAATAAAAATGTATGCTAATGTCACTTAGATTATTGTTGTATATGTGACAAACAGAAAAAATTTTAAGTAAAATATTAGCAAACTGATTAAGCAATGCATAGGCAATGGAAGGTTGGCCCAACATTTTTAACAAATGTTAATGTAATTTACCACATCAACAGATTAAAAAAGAAAAAAATATGATATTAGTAGATGCAGAAAAACCATGAGAATATTTTTTAACTATTGTGAAGGTTGTAATGACTCAAATAAATGGAGAGATATTTTGTAAGTGGATTGAAAGATTAAATATTATGAAAATGTTAATTCTTTAAAAATTAATTCAGGAATTTAATGTAATTCTGTCAAAATATTGACAGGCAATTTCAAAGAACTTTACAAACTGCTCAAAAAGTAAATGGAAGAACAATGAGTGAGGCTTTTTCTTCCAATGATGTTACATTAGCACTTTGGGGCTAAGTGAATCAACTAGAAAACTAGACAAAATATTTTTTTAATTTCTTTGAAAGCACTGGAAAGCTAATAGAAAGAGTGAGGGATTACTTGGCTCAGAATCAGGTATGGAGACCCTGGAAAGCAATTCAGTTCTCACGGAATAATTGAGAGGCTCAGCAGAGTTTTGACAGAGACTCGTGGGCAGGCAGAACTGATACTGAAATCTAAAATCAATCAAGAGGGTCTCTGTGAAAATTCCCTCATCTGAGTAACCTATAAATATTCAAGTTCTTCCTGCATGTCTGATTATAAAATTATATTAAAGTATCCTGATTGATAGCATTCTATGTGCTTAGGAAAAGCAAACAGAAATCCTCTCTGAAGAAAATTTCATCCGAGTCATTAAGATAGTTGTACAATTTTGCAAATATGTTATCTGGCACAAAATTTAAAATAACCCACAAAATTAAGGCAATATGCCTATAAGGTATTATGTAATTTGAACCAAAACCAAGAGAAATGACACACACAAAAATTTGAAACGAACCCACAGGGGCTCCAGATGTTAATGATTTTCAGGCACATGCTTTATTTTTATTTTATGTTAAGTTCTGGGATACATATGCAGGATGTGCAGGTTTGCACCATAGCTAAACGTGTGCCATGGTGGTTTGCTGCCCCTATCAATCTATTACCTAGGTATTAAGCCAAACATGCATTAGCTATTTTTCCTGATGCTCTACCTCCCTGCACGCCACCCCAACAGGCCCTAGTGTGTGTTGTTAATCCCTGTGTCCATGTGTTCTCATTGTTCAGCTCCCACTTATAAATGAGAACATGCAGTGTTGGGTTTTCTGTTCCTGCATTAGTTTGCTGAGGATAATGGCGTCCAGCTCCATTCATATCCCTGAAAGGACATAGTTGCTTTCATTTTATGGCTACAAAGTATTCCATGGTGTATGTGTACCACATTTTCTTTATCCACTCTATCATTGATGGGCATTTGGATTGATATCGTGTCTTTGCTATTGTGAATAGTGCTTCACAATAAACGTGCATGCATCTTTATAATAGAATGATTTATATTCCTTTGGGTATATACCCAGCCACGGGATTGCTGGGTCAAATGGTATTTCTGGTTACAGGTCTTTGAGGAATCACCACACTGTTTTCTACAATGGTTGACCTAATTTATATTCCCACCAACAGTGTTAAAAGTGTTCCTATTTCTCCATAGCCTCGCCAGCATCTGTTGTTTCTTGACTTTTTAATAATCGTCAGGCACATACTTTACATATCTAAGCTTACTACGTCAAGAAAATAAAAGAAAAAATTGAAAATTTTGGCAGAAAACTGAAAACTATTAAAAACAAATGGAATTTCAATAATATAAAAATACATAAACTAAAAATAAGATTAATAGATTTAGACAGATGAAAGGAGAATTGTTGGAGAAGAAATGGGTCAGAAAAAATCTAAACTGAATCAAAAAGAGAAAAACTATACAAAATGCAGACAACAGTTTAAGACACATGGAGAATACAATGAGCGGATCTATCCTATATAATTGAAGTCACAGAAGGCAAGAAGAGAGAAAATAGAACAGAAGCAATATTTAAAAAGATAATAACTAAAAACATTTAAAAACTAATGAAAAACATGACATCATAGATTCAAGTGAGATTTTATCCCTAAATGGGATACAAAGAAGAGATTCACATCTATGCATATTGTGATAAAACTACTGAAAATCAAAAATAAAGATAAAAATTGTAATAGCCAGAAAAAATGAAAGGTTATCTTACAGGAGCCAAACTTCAATTTTCAGTTGAGTGTTTTCAAAAGAACAACATGTAGATTTACAACTCACTTTGCAATAAAAACACCAGGAAAAGATAACAAGGGAATGATATCTTTAACATACCAAAAGGAAATAATCCAGAATTCTAGACACAGTAGAAATATTCTTCAAGAAAATGTGTGAAAGGATATTTTCCAGACAAAATATTTATCACCTGCAGGATACAATAAAGGAAAATGAAAAAATAAAAATGACCAAAAATGGAAGATTAGGGAGGCAGGAAGGAACAAAAAACAAACTATTGCAAATATATGCATAAATTTAAATAAACATTGACTATATAAAACAATATTAACAGTGTGTTTTGGCCTTTAAAATATAAAAATAATTAAAACTGAAGTTGCAATGGTATACAAGTTGGGAGTGTTATAAATAGAGCCAAAGTTAGAAGGTCCTTCTATTGTCCAGAAAAATGACAACAGTACAAATTAATAGTATATATTTATATCAAGTATGCATGACATAATTTTACTAATAGTAAAAGAATATAACATTCAAGCTAACATAGAAAAAAGCAGAATAGTTTTCTAAATTCAATTTAAAAAGCAAGAAAAACCAAAAGCTGGTTCTTTGAAAAATATTAATAAAATTATTAAATTTCTAACTATAATGATCAAAAGAAGGCAATAAATAAAATGAATCGTTTGAAAAGGTAAGACAAATAAGAAATACTTAATAAGATATATTTAAATACACACACATACATGTATTAATATAATGTAAACATACTAAATACTCCAATTAAAATATATTAACTATATGTTATTCATGAAAAAAATCTGAAACATAAAGTTTAAAAGTCAAATGGGGGCTGGGCATGGTGGTTCACACCTGTAATCTCAGCACTTTGGGAGGCCAAGGCTGGTGGATCACTTGAGGTCAGGAGTTCAAGACCAGCCTGCAAACATGGTGAAACCTCATCTTTAACAAAAATACAAAATTAGCTGGGCGTCATGGCATGCATCTACAGTCCAAGCTACTTGGGAGGCTAAGACAGGAGAATCACTTGAACCTGGAAGGCAGAAGTTGCAGTGAGCCAAGATTGTGCCAATGCACTCCAGCCTGAGTGACAGAGCAGAATCCATCTCAAAAAAAAAAAAGTCAAATGGAAAAGCGTCTATAAAGAAACTCAAACCAAAAGTAAGTTGGTAGGGCTATTTAGCATAGGAGGCCTCAAATCAAGGAGTATTACCAGAGATGAGAAGGAGCATTAATGGTAAAATGAACAGCGCACCAAAAAGACATAACTGTCCTAACACTGTATGTACGTACTAGCATCAAAATATATGAAAAAAAATTGACAGAACTGAAAGGAGAAACATGCAAATCCACAATCACAGAGGAAGAATATATATCTTTTAGTAACTGAAAGAATTAGACCAAAAATTTCAAAAGCATGTAAAAAATAAAACTTAAATTTCAAATTAATACATTTGACCTAATTGACAAAAATAGAACATACTATTGCAAGTATGCTATTTGCATATCAAACACATATTTTTTACAAGAATAAACGTTTACCAAAACTGTCCATATGCAGGCCCATAAGCCAAGTCCCAATGAAAGGTGACAATGTGCTAGCAGCCCTCACTCTCAGCACCTCCTTGGCCTCAGCATCCACTCTGGCAGTGCTTGAGGAGCCCTTCAGCCTGCCACAGCACTGTGGGAGCCCCTCTCTGGGTTGGCTGAGGCTAGAACCTCCTCCCTCTGCTTGCGGGGAGGTGTGGAGGGAGAGCCGGCGGGAACAGGGGCTGCGCTCAAGGGCCAGTGTGAGTTCTGGCCCGCACTGCTGGCCCAGGGCAGTGAGGTGCTTAGCACCCAGGCCAGCATCTGCGGAGGTTGCCCCCGGTTCCCCAACAGTGCAGGGCCTCCGGTGCCACACTCAAATTCTCACTGGGCCTTAGCTGTCTCCCAGCAGGGCAGGACTCAGGACCTGCAGCCCGCCATGTCTGAGCTCCTCCCCTGCAGTGGGCTCCTGCAGGGCCTGAGCCTCCCGGAAGGGCACCATCCCCTGCTCCGTGCCACCCAGTCCCATCTACAGCCCAAGGGCTGAGGAGTGTAGGCATGGCTCGGCACTGGCAGACAGCTCTGCCTGCAGCAAGGGGTGCAGGATCCACTGGGTGAAGCCAGCTGGGCTCCTGAACTGGATGGGGACTTGGAGAACTGTTATATCTAGCCGGAGGATCATATATGCACCAATCAGCACTCTGTGTCTAGCTCAAGGATTGTAAATACACCAATAAGCACTCTGTGTCTAGCTCAGGGTTTGTGAATACACCAATTGGTACTCTGTATCTAGCTAACTAGCACGCTGTGACTCTGTCTAGCTCAAGGATTGCCCTAATCAGCACTCTGTCAAAATAGACCAACCAGATCTCTGTAAAATGGACCAATCAGCAGGATGTGGCTGGGGCCAGATAAGGGAATAAAAGCAGGCTGCCCAAGCCAGCAGTGGCAATCCGCTGGGGTCCCCTTCCACATTGTGGAAGCTTTGTTCTTTCGCTCTTTGCAATAAATCTTGCTGCTGCTCACTCTTTGGGTCCACGCTGCCTTTATGAGCTGTAACACTCACCGCGAAGGTCTGCAGCTTCACTCCTGACAGCAAGACCACCCACCACAAGGAAGAAGCTCCAGACACATCTGAACGTCTGAAGGAACCAACTCCAGACACACCATCTTTAAGAACTGTAACACTCACCGTGAGGGTCCCTGGCTTCATTCTTGAAGTCAGTGAGACCAAGAACCCACCAGTTCCAGACACCCCGATAAATATAAAAGGACTTAAGTTATAAAGAGTAGTTGATTAGTCAGAGTTGAAATGAACTGGAAGTGAAAAACAGATATTTAGAAAACTCTCATATGCTTGAAAATTAAGCAATACACTTATAAATAATCCACAGATAAAGTATAATTCACAATAGCAGTTAAACAATATTTTGAAATTGAAATTAATGATAATTAAAATTTAAAAAATCAAAATTTATGAGATATGGCTAAATCCGCACATTTAAAAAAAAAGTGTTTAGCTTTAAATGCATGTTGGGAAAAAAAAAGAAAGACTGAAAGACATTGAACCGAGACCGATTTCAGGAAATTATAAAAAGATAGCAAAGATAATACAAATAACTTAAAAGATAGGAAATAAAAACATAATGAAATAAAAATAAATATACATTAAGATCAACAAAGCCAAAAGTTAGTTCCTAGGGGAAAAGAACCTATTAAAATTACTAAACTTCTGCTAAAAGAGCAAGAAAAAAAAGGGAGGAAAATATCTTAAGTCAGGAATAAAAGAAATGACAGTACTATAGATCCTACAGATACTACAAAGCTGAAAAGAAGATATAGTGAACAAAATATTGAAAAGAAATTAAATTAACAGAAATAGATTTCTAGAAAAACACAACTCACCAAGATTAATACAACAAAAACTTTTTAAAAAACTGAATATCCTACAAGTGACTAAATCTACAATTTATTATTTCCAGGAAATAAAGATGGGAAACATGTTAATTAAAAGACCCCTAGGGATCTATCAACCAATCACAATGTATGGATAAAATAAGTTTTAAATAAGATATTTATATGGCAATGTAGAAAATGTGAACATTGTGTTTATATCGGATAATGTTACCAAATTATTGTTAAATGACCTTGTTTAGGTGGGATAAGATATTGTGTTTATGTTTCAAAAATATTCTTTGCCTTTATTGATCTATACTATAATATGCACAATTGAATGAGGCATAGAAATTTACTTAAAATGATCAGCTGTTATGCACTGGTAGGGTTTTATAGTAAAATAATATTTGATATGCTTTAATAATTGTTGAAGGTAGGTCTTGGTTATACCAAGTTCATTAGAATAGTTGCTCTACTTTGTATATATTTGAAATTTTCCATAATAAAACCTTTAAAAAATATTCTCCAGAACCAGATAGATTTACCAAAGAATTCTTCCAAACATTTAGATAGCAATAACATCAGCCTTACACAGCCTCTTCCACAGAAGAGTAGAAAGAGGGAGCAGAAGGATTCTGAGAAGAGAGACCTCGGGCAGGATCATATTCTTTTTTAATTTACTCTAATTTTCTTGTAAAAAAAAATAGACACATAAAATAGAGTACAAAACCAAAAACCCACATAAAACATCTATAAAAACTAAGTGATATGTTATCTTCAGAAACTTCAAAATATAAGTTGGTATAGACAAATCACCAACCACTGTAATATCAACTACACGACCATTGTAGTATTAGAAAAAGCCTGTGAAGAAACAAAGAGAAAGCAATAAGGATTCTGATAGCTTCAGACTAAGAGACTAAGTCTCAAATTTGCCTTAGCCCTAGACTAACTCTCAAGCTTTCCAACAATTACTCCCTGGTAAATGCAGTGAGGCAATATGAGAACAGCATCTGAAACTGGAAGGATGTTTTATAGGCTCTAATACATGGGTGAATTCAAGTGGACAGTGATAAGATATGGCAGTACTGGAACAGTCTTGGCTCAATAAACTATCAAAATTTGTATACTGACTCTCATTTCTAGAACAAAATAAGAAAAATCTGCTTGGAGTATAATCTAATGGAGCAGAATAGAAATAATAGGAAGAAAAGATAAAGAAGGTCCAGATAAAAGTGTGGGAGGAAGCAGAAGAATTCAAGATGTACAGAGACATCATGGTATGAAAGCAGTAGAACAGAGAGATCTAGAGCAGTGGACCTAAATAAAAGTATCCTGGCTCATCATTCTTTCTTAAAATTATGATAAAACTCATAAAATGAGCAACAGTAAAGGGTCATATTCAAATTTATCACAAAGTTATTTACAAAAGTAATAATCAACATCAAAATAGCATCTCTCCAAAAATTGAAAGCATGCCAGAAAGATGTGTCACAAA
Organism: Macaca thibetana thibetana; assembly: GCF_024542745.1. Classification (NCBI taxonomy): domain Eukaryota; kingdom Metazoa; phylum Chordata; class Mammalia; order Primates; family Cercopithecidae; genus Macaca; species Macaca thibetana. Next base: position 131,121,588 of record NC_065582.1, on the reverse strand, counting down.
ACAGGTAGAAACTGCAACCTTAATAGAGCAAAAGGATGAAGATAAGTGACATAAGCATAACTGAAAAACAAATTAGAATTTTAAAAAAATACATATGAGGTCATTGATGGAACATTTGAAAAGAGAGGGAACAGCAACTTTAGAAAAAATAGAAATAAAAGAGAAAATTACCATTTTTAGATTTTAGGATTTTAGAAAAGAAAACCAAATTTTAAAGAACACAAGAATGAATATTCCCATTTGGCAATGCCCTAGTAGAAAATGGAAAGAATGAAAATGTCAAAAATCAAAAAGAAATACGGAGTTTTTTAAAAAGGTTACTTTTTTTTAAAGGTAAAGGAGATCCAACATGCATATAATAGCAGTCTCTGGAAAAGAAAACCAAAGCATTGGAATGAAACAAATACTAAAAACCATAAACCAAGAAAAATTTCTTGAAGTAACAGGTGACCTGAAGTTACATATTGAAAAGACAAAGTATTTGCTGCTGAAAAGTCTGATGACAGTCTGATTTTTTCCTTGTAAATAACTCATGAACGCTCAAAAGATAGTTAAATATACTCAAAAAATAGTCTTAAAATATGAAAAAATTAAAAGAAAACTAATAATATAATTTTATATCTAACTTGTGGGGTAAACCTTGCAATAAACAGTCTGACTCCATTTGTTAAGTATTTGACTGCTGACATATTTTAAGCTTCACTCCTCCCTTGTCTTTCGCTCCTTGTCTATCTGCCCTACATCTGGACAAATGACAAAAAAAGCTCAGGTGCTTCCTCCTTAGGCACCAGTGGGCGGTTTAAATCCTGCAAAATCCTACCCATGCATGGAAGCCCTTATACCTGCCCACTCTCTAATCACCATCAAAACTCCAAGCCAGTCTTCTTACTCTTTCAAGTCATTTTTTGACCAGCTTGGAAAGACTGCTCTACTCTCTCAAAAAAACTTCATGAGAGTGCCAAGCCTTTTTATATTCTCTTGGAGTACATGTAGTTTTATTAGTCCCAATACCCAAACCAAATTTTGGATGGAGATCCATCTCATGTTTAAGGAATGGCCACAAAAACCTCACAAGGAAGAACTATTACAAGTGAGGTTAAAACATACCTTGACATACGTCTCTACATCATATATCCTAACTGGGAAGACAGCAAAATCAATCAATGTAATCTTTTTGTTTTGTTTTGTTTTTTGAGATGGAGTCTCGCTCTGTCGCCCAGGCTGGAGTGCAGTGGCGCGATCTCGGCTCACTGCAAGCTCCGCCTCCTGGGTTTACGCCATTCTCCTGCCTCAGCCTCCTGAGTAGCTGGGACTACAGGCGCCCGCCACCGCGCCCGGCTAATTTTTTGTATTTTTAGTAGAGACGGGGTTTCACCGTGGTCTCGATCTCCTGACCTCGTGATCTGCCCGCCTCGGCCTCCCAAAGTGCTGGGATTACAGGCATGAGCCACCGCGCCCGGCCTCAATCAATGTAATCTATATTAACAGAATAAAGGAGAAAAATCACATGATTGTCAAAGAAAAACAAAAGGCAATGACAAAACTTAACATCTGATCATTATTTTTTAAAATATAAGCAAAAAGAATAGAAAGAAACTTCCTTACATTGACAAATGTACTGTATTAGTCAGGATCACAGCAGAAACTAGCACAGTCAATGAGGTTAACAATAGGAAATGGGAAAGAGAAGCTGTTACTATTCCTGCAATAATGAGATGAGCTTGTAGCTGCAGAAGAGTTCTGCTGAAAGGAACTATGACTTTGGTAGATAAATGCAGTTACTGCCTCCTCAAACCCAACAGGGAGGTCTCTGAAAGGATGAAGACCATACTGTTTTCCTTTCATCCTCCTGATTTTCTGTCACTGCCTATCCTCAGCCAAACACAACTAGAAACCAGTAGACAAGGGGTCCTGTAGACACAGTGTAGAAATGAAGATCAGTCTACTGGGGAAAATCAGAGTGAAGGAACATAAATGAAAGAAATGAAGATTTAAGCTAACTACAAAATATCTACAGCAAACACTACATTCAAAATATTGATAGCTTTCCTTGCTTAAATCAGAAAAACTATAAAAATTTCTGTTATCATGGCTCCTATTTAACACTGTCCTGAAAGTCCCAACCAGTACAATAAGATGAGAAGAAAATAATAATACGTGAGTATAACTGAAAGTAACAAACAGAATATTATTTTTAAAAGATGCACTTGTATATTTAGAATATCCAAAGAATCTACAGATAAATTATCAAAATAAATGAGTTTAGCAAGTTTACTGGATTCAAAAACAATATTCAACAATTAATTTTATTTTATACGCCAGTAATGAGCTAAACATTATTTTCTTTTAACAATCTGAAAAAAGGGCCAGCTGCAGTGGCTCATCCCTCTAATCCCAGCATTTTGGGAGGCCGAGACAGGCAGATGACTTGAGGTCAGGAGTTGGAGATCAGCCTGGCCAACATCATGAAACCATGGTGGCACATGCCTGTAATCCCAGCTGCTTAGGAGGCTGAGGCAGGAGAATCGCTTGAACCCAGGAGGTGGAGGTTGCAATGAGCTGAGATCGCACCACTACTCCAACCTTGGTGACAGAGTGAGCTCTGTGTCAAAAAAAAAAAAAAACTTCCCACTTACAATAGCACCAACACTATCAAACATCTAGGAAACATTTTTTTTTTTTTTTTGGTTTTTTGTTTTTAAAAAAAAGGAAGAAAGAAAGGCAACACACCTATACAGAGGACCTGCTCTATAAGATATCAATACCTTTCATAAAGCTAAAATAACTATGAAAGTACGGTATTGTGCAAGGATTGACACAAATAGATATTGGAAAGGAGGTATGTATGAATGTACACTTAATTTACAACAAATGTGTAAGGCATTGAGAAAATAAAAAAAAATAAGCAAATGATGTTTAGCCCATAAGACACCCACATGAAAAAAAACTAAGCTTGACCTCAACCTTACACCATACACTAAAAATTAGTAAGTAGAATACAGATGTAAATATGAATGATAAACAATAAATTTTCCAGAAGTTACTAGAGTCTTTTGATGACATCAGGTGGGGATGACTTATTAAAAGGCATGCAGACACTGATTTTTCATCAATATGACAATGTTAAAATTAAAAACTTCTGTTCACCAAAAAGACACCATGATGATGGCAAGTAGGCAAATATATGTATAAGAAGGTATTTTTTCAACAGTCAGAAATGAAAAAAGGCATATGTATCATTTGCATACAGAACTCCCTTATACATTAAAAAGACATACAGGCCAACAAAAAATATGAACAGGAAACACGTGCATGCATTTCACAAAAAGAGATATCCAAATAACTGGTAAACTTCTGAAAAGATGCGCAAATTCCAACTTAGATGGACAACAGCTTCACTAAATTTGAAAGGCTGAAAATACCAAGTGTTAGCAAAGATAGGTGAATATTGAAACTCTCACACATGGCTGGTGGGAATAAAAACTGGTACAACTACGCTGAAAGACTACTTCGTTATACCTACTAGTGTTAACCCATAAATTCTATGCCTGAAGTACACTCAACAGAAATTAATATATTTGTACATTAAAAGGCATGTAAAAATTTTTCAAAGCAGTGTTATTCATAATAGCCATAGATAATAAATAAAATGTCTATCAATAGCAAAATGAATCAATATTTCAAGAAATGGTATTGAAACCTGATCTGCCTGAAATGATTGCCCTCAGGTAGGCAGCAAAATGAAGTTTTGTTAGAGATACACAAAAACACATTTATCCATCAAACATGCACCATGCCTGCTGTTCTGGGTGTTGAGGGAAACCCTGATCTTCACAGCTGACATTTCCTTCTCAGTAGAGATGCATCCATTAGTGTAACATCCCCGGCCTCCTTCTGCTGCTCTCTCACTTCTCAAGGTAGGTGAGGTTATTTACCCAACTGATGAGTTTGGAAGGAGAAATGAAACATGAACAGCTTAGGCCCTTCCACTTTTCCTCCTGAGAGCTTGATGGCCAAGGAGAACTAACACTCTCTTCTCAGCACCCTAAGTTTACAGGTGCAGGCACCCACATGGGAAGCTCATGGAGCATTAGTACTGTCTGTGACAGAGTGTTCAGTCTAATTCTGGGATGCTATATTAAGAAGTCCATTGTTACTGCATATGTAAGTCATCCCTTCAAGCCAGTTTTTGTCGGTAATAAAATTTATATACCTATATATAAACTTTATATGCACATGCATACACTCACACACACACACACATTCATTGTGCAATTGGCTCTGAACTGGTTCTCAGGCAGGAAAAGGTGGTATTATTTTATTGGGATCCCTTCAGATTCAACACTGGACTCTGAGGTTGTGGGTAGGGAGAAGGGAACTCATTGTTCCATTTATAATAAGCTGACTCTTCACCAAGGTCTCAGCAAGTTCTCACAACGGTGATAGGTCAGTGCTAGCATTCCTGTTTTGCTGCTATGGAAAATGGAGCTTAGTTATGTGTCTGGAACCACCAATAACAAGCAGTAAAGCCAAACTCAACACCAGGTCTGCCTGCTGCAGAAACTCTTGTCTCCCTCTACATTACCCTATCTCATACAGGTAAATAGTAGAGAGTCCCTGTCCTTGAGGAGCTCTAGCTTAGCCACAACCTGCTATTTTAGCCTGGCTCCTGAAAGCCTGACACTTCTGCTATGTTCCTGGGAAACATCATGGCTTTATATTTCTTCAGAATAACAAACTGAAGTATGTAGTACTAGCTTCATATGACACATATATACTGAAATAATTTTAAATGTACTGAGGGAGAAGGATTGCTATTTACTTTATTTGTAAAGTAAAGCACTCTTCAGTAATTCAAATATTTATCATTTATGTTTTTATAAATTTAAATATTTAAATGATGGCATTCCTTTCATTAGGACATATCAATTCTGTAACTATTTTTATTGCACAGCTATTTTTTAACATTGATATAAAAACCGAAGTACTGTACTTTTTTTCATCTTTACAATTACAAGGTTGGACTTGAAATAGATGTTCGAAAAGGTTGCATGAAGCTTAAAAGTCCTATTTATTAATTTCTTAACTTTGCAAAGCAGTTTACACTTGTCAAAACATTTTAGCATGCATTCTCTTGTTAAATCCTGACAACAACCCTGATGAAGCAGAGTGCAGCTATTATTATCTCTCTGTTCTTAATGAGAAAATATGTTTCAGCCCATTCTGTGATGTAGCTCTGGTTGCAGATAAGAGAAGCTGAGAGCTCAGGTTTTGAAATGTATCTCTTGAATTCTGGATCTATGCTGAGAAATAGTTCTCTCTTCAACAGTTGGAAAAATGTAGATTTGCCAGCATATAGTGCTTAAAATCAATTTGGATACTGAGCTTAGACAGTCAATAGTCAGGACTGCTGAGGCAGAGTTTTTCTGTAGGAAGAAGAGGAAGAGGAAGAAGAAGAGGAAGAAGAAGAAGAAGAAGAAGAAGAAGAAGAAGAAGAAGAAGAAGAAGAAGAAGAAGAAGAAGAAGAGGAAGAGGAAGAGGAAGAGGAAGAGGAAGAGGAGGAGGAAGAGGAGAAGAGGAAGAAGAGGAAGAAGAGGAAGAAGAGGAAGAAGAGGAAGAGGAGAAGAGGAAGAAGAGGAAGAAGAGGAAGAAGAGGAAGAAGAGGAAGAAGAGGAAGAAGAGGAAGAAGAGGAAGAGGAAGAGGAAGAGGAAGAAGAAAAAAACAGGCTTTAAACAAAGACATGAAGCAAGATTTGGACTGACATTCGCATCAAGGTCCCCAAAATTTGTTCCACCTGCCCAAGCCCTGAAGCCCAGCACCCTACCCCATTCCTACACATACACACACGCGCGGGCACACACACACAGGTCATTGGTCTTGCAGACAAAGTTCTTTCTGCACCTTATTCAAAATGCAGTTCCAGGCCATTCTACAGAAACAGGAAGGAGTAAAGAGCCAAAGACACTTGAGGCATGCTGAGAGAATGTTAGAACCACTTAAGAACATTCAGTGCTCTGAGTAAAAAACATAGTGAGCAGCTTGGGAGTCAGTACAGAAGCAATTAAAGTTTGTTTTCTTCTATGTCCTTAAAAGCTACTGAGTGAATGCTGGAATGAATGATCAGGGTTCAGTGTATCTTCCACACAGAAGAAAGTATTTTAAAAGGTTCAGTTTGTGATAATGGCACTTAGTTTGAGATATTATGCATCTGATTGTATCTGGGAGCCTTTTTTTTCTTAACCAGTGCTCTAAATATAATGGAGTTTATTATGCATAAGTAGAATATAAATTTATTGGATCTTCATAATTGTGCTGGAACAAACAATAAAAAGAAAAATAGTAACAAAAGGTCAGATTAGAGGTATGCAGAAGGCAATACATGTGATCCTTATCCAAAGAGCTACATATTTTTGCAGAGGTTTATACCTAACATTGGAATGCATGTTATTTTTAAAAATAATTTCAAACACAGTTCCCCCAGTGATCTTATAACAAGCAGGCATTTGAAGCAACTTTTTAATTGAACTGAATATCATACATAATAATTTAATATACATTTAGAAAAGTACCCAGATCATAAGTTACATATAGCTTGAGGAGTTTTCACATAGTGAACACACCTGTATGACTATTACCCAAAAGAAAGAGACCATTGTCAGCATCCCAGAAGCCCTACAGCTACTAACACCTCTCCTGTCACTTCCTTCCTCCAAGGTAACCAGTATTCTGACCCCTCACAGCACATTTTGTTTTGGCATAAGTTCAATTTTCATCCTAAGGATGAGGAGCCAAGGGTTCAGGAAGCTGCCGTGACCCCTCCATGGTCACACAATTCTCCAGCCAGCCAGATCCAGGTCTCATTTCCAGTCCTGGGCCCTGTCTTCTATCCCATACTGCTACATTTCCCTTCAATCTTCTGGAAAATAGAGATGATTTTGTACCATACTTGTTGTTCATATCTATTTAATACTAACAGAAAGCTGTGATGATCATCCTGAATATGGATGTCCAAATAGGACTTTTATAAGAATATTCCAGGCAGCAAGCACCACTCCTTGTTGTAGCCTTTCTACCCCTTCTTATGAATGGAATCACGCTGCAAAAATCAAAGCTCTTACCAATTTTCAGTCCTAATGTCACACAGCTAAATAATTACATTCGTGTCATCTTTGGAATGCAACGTGTTGCTAATATTTTTTTCAAATCCTGGTGAAATAGCTCAAATATTGGTAAAGGGGAGAAACTTCCAAGCAAGTGGCTGCAAGAGACACATAAAAACAGTGTAATTCTGATAATTACCAGATAATAAAGTTAGTGGTGTCTATAAATAAATTATACCTTTCTTCAAAAAAGTTAATGCAAATGATTTTTTTTTTTTGCCTCACTTTGTTTTCTCTAATTAGCTGACATTTAAGTGGGTTGACCTTACTCTCCACTTTCCCTTTGACCTGGAGAAAAAGAATTTGTCAGACACTGCTGATTTTTCAAAGTTATCACCTTACAACTTCCAAATTAAGCTTCTGGATTAAGCTTGGTCCAAAACTCACCTTAAAAAAACAAATTATTTATTTTCAACGTAGAGCAATTCTGATACTGAGCTAAGATCAGAATTTATATGAGCTATGTTTTCTAAAAAAGAGAAATGATGGATATTTTGCTAATACATTGCATATAACTGTAGATAATGAGCCTACAATAGCTGAAGACTATTAAAATTATGCAGGAAAAAAAATCTCATCCCTAAAAGAATGGGTAAGCAAAAGCTTCTCCCCCTCTATAATGTCAGCATTAGAAAGCAACCGGAAAATAGAAAAAGTAAAAACTTCTGAATGAGGTAATACAGAAACACCATTCTCTCTATTGCACTGAATTATTCAGAAATATAATGAAATTCCAGGAAACATCAGATGCTGCAGGTACACGAAGATAATTTTGTTTTTTATAACCAATTTCAGGCAGATAAATACTAGAATCCTTTCCAATTTCTCCCTTATGAAACTGAAGTGTCACCAAGATTTACAGCCCCTCAAGTTCCCTTTTCAGAGGAACAATTCATTTACATAAACAGATAATCCTAGATAAAAATTTCCATTAGACAAAGGTGAAATGGATCAATTTTCTCTGCCAAGACAAATCTTAAATCTTGAACAGATAGGGTCATTATTACACCAGCCCCATTTCAGAAATAATGTATTTTTAAAAAATCAGCCGATAGCAGCCATTTCCAGCTTTCCAATTATCTTTAAGAAAAGCTTATTCTGTGGACAATAAAGCACATTACTGCACAATATGATACAGTCCATAAAGATCACAATGTTTTATGAAAGGTTAAAGAAAGCTCAGCACATTTAGGGGAATGTCATAACCCGCAAAGTCTTTCAAGACTTCAGCTGAAGCTGAGGGCATGCTGTGCAAACACAGTACAAGGCAACTCAGTATTCCTTTCGGTATCAAAACACTGAAGGAAAAAGCATATGCTAGGATGATTCTACTATGAATTCTGCGATTCCTACAGATAAGATGGGAGAGAAATCAAATCACAAGAAATATCTCTCTTTGTTTTTGAAACAACCGGATTCACTCATATGAGAGTTACATGTCCAGAAGAAGGCAAGTATATTTCTTGGTACTCAGTGTCTCGCTGTCTCATTGCTCTCTTTAAGCAACTCTTTCATGCTGTTTCATTAATATTAATAAAACTATAGAGAATTAAGAAGTTATCTGGTTTCCCCCCATTCTTTGTAAAATGCCCTAGTAATTTTAAATGACTAAGGAGCAAGGGATGTGTGCAATGATACTCACATAATAATTACACAAAGGAAGTCCAAATTCTTGGATGCCTCATATACACACACACACACACATATTAGTTTCAGTATGAGTCTGGAGATTTAGAGCTCACTCCATATTTTCTTCTGTACCAACCAACAACTGTATGAAACTGTTTCAGAGGCTAATGCTTTCTTATCAAATTAAGAGAGAAATAATTCACTGTGCCTGTAACAGGCAAGGCTACAAAGGGGTAAAAGATAAAGGAGACCCAGTCTCAGTCCTTTCAGGAACTTATGCGCACCATGGAAGGTGTGGGGTGCAGGTTGGGGGCAGACTACTTAAATGTGAAATTCAGATTAAAATTAGAATATAGAACTGGATGAAAGAAAATTCCACCAGATTCATTCAAATTGCCATGACCTTAAAAGAATGTGATTCTGCAAACTCCCAAAATTATAGTTTGAGGTGAATAACAGCTTTGAAGAAGCTTGAGACAGTTTTTTCCACGCTATCCAGAGATGGGGAAATACCTAAATTTTCTGAATACTATTGTATGAGAGAATCCACTGAAGTCCTGGTTATTATTTTTTAAATGATTTTTACATAAAATTCATATCAAGTACAGTCTTCTACATTATGTAACTAAAACAAGATTCAGTTCAGGAAATAAATTACCTTTAACACAATCATAAATTAAACAGATATTTAAGCTATATTCAAATATTTTATTTAAAGGAAACTAAGCAGAGGCAGAGTCAAATACACTGTTCATTCTTCTAATAGGACAGACCACCTAGGAGAAGTAAGAAGTGGAGGGAGGAGAGAAAATTAATCTGCCCCATATTTCCAAAGGCCAAAGTTTTTATGTAATAGGCCAAAATAGCAAGGGAAAAAGAATGTGGCTGCCTAGTTGTCATTTGAATAATAGAGATTTACAGGTCAAAAAATAGATGAGGTTAGATTGCATGGTTCTGGGGTTGAGCCAGGTAGACTGAATATAGGCAAATTCTTCTCCTGATTGCATGTTCTCATGTTACACCAGAGACAGGAAACTGATACACCAGCATTTCCCCCTCTAAAACAGTTGTCCATACTGAGCTTCTTATTAATGCTATTCTTCCTTGCTTGCTTCTTTTTTTCACCTGCCCAGAAGACACGAATATCAGGAGAAAGTTCAGAAGAAACTTCCCTTCCATGTCCACGTAAGAGGTGCATGCCTGTGATCAAAATACTTAGTAGGAATAGAAAATAAGTCTTCAGTCCTATAATGAGATGGGAAAAATAATTTTATACTTAAAATTGGCACCAGACTCTTTGTTGTGGGGTGGGAAGGACACCTTGATAACTACTTGGAATAGAAAATGAGACCTCAAAGGATTAGGCTATACTCTGAATATGACAAGGAAAGAAAAATATGTCTTTCTAACAATGAGAGGAAGATAAAGCAGGAGTGGGGAGCAGAAGCAGGTGGGGCTACAGAAATGGCAGAATGCTGTAAGGAACACAAAGTGACTTGCCACTAAAATCCACAACAAACTCACCAAATGTTTGATGTGAGTGAATTTCATACAGAAACCAATAAAGGAGCAAAACAGTAAATTCAAGTGAAAATAGCAAAGCCTCTTGCAAAGGCAGGAACAGACCACAAGCACATGAACCAATGAAATCAGTAGAAATCTTCAGGAAGCTTAGAACCCTAAAGGGTAGTGGGATTCGAGGTTGGAGGCTATCCTACCTTGCTGTCAAGTTTGGAGAATTCCCAGGTGTCTGTCTGGAACAAGATTTCTAAGCTACCTTTTGTTTGCAACGGGTCTTTACAAGTCAATAGAAGGAACATGAAGGAGAAACTTGTGGCATTGCTTTTACAAGCATACTTTTCTAAGTGTACGTGCACCTTAAATGTCATTTTAACTTTTTATGTGCATGTAAATAGCTATTATTTCAGTTGCTGGAATATTAGTCACAACATCTAATGATGTGGAGATTGTTGCCTTATAAAACTCACAGCTGGGTAGCTACATGGCTCAAGGCAAAAGCCTATTTTAAAATCCATTGCTTTAGGAGGAGAATGTTTATTAAAACATATATCTATTAAAAATATATGATGCCTCATTGGTCATTCTCTGTGTTGCAGTGCCAACCACAGTTTTTCCAGCAGGGCTGAGTTGATACCTGAAAACCTGGCAAGGTCCACAGCCTCATAATTTACCAGTCCATCAAAAAATAAATAAATCCCAATAACCAGAAAGTAAATCACCAAAGGTGCCTGCACAGCAGCCCATAAACTCATGTTTACACAGGCTCCATGGGGGTAGTCGTTGCTGTCAGTCAAATATTTCTAAGCGTGTAGGCAAGTGAATGCTCAAAAAGGAATAAATGCTTGATCTCCTTGTAACAGAAGTTAAATGAATTAATAATAAAGATACAGTAAGTGGGACTGATATTTGTAAAATGTAGAAAAGTGTGCTGGGGACAATAAGGAAGACTAATAACTGGTGTTACAAGGACTGAAAAAACATATAGAAAGACTGGTAACTTCATGTAATTAAGCTACAATCTACCTTCAGTAGTTCTCACAATGTTGCTTAAGTTATTAGAGGAAGATAATTTTTTCACCAACAGTAACAAACTAAGAGTAATTTGTAGGGATAAAGTATTTCCAAATAAAAACTCCTGCCTTTTAAAAATGTACCATTAGTCCAATGTCTACCCTTGTTTAAAAAGTAGATTACTTAATCTCTAGATATTCTATCATCTAAAATAAATAGTTGAATATATATATTTTGTCTGAACCCAGTAGAGGTTCCATAAACATATGGTTCACTGAATCCAAGTCCTTTAATTGTGCTTATTTTCCTTTTTGCCACCAACTTTGCACAATTACTTTGCCTTAATACTATTTCCATCAGGGTAAATCCCAAAAAAGGTAGAGATGGAAATGTTTAAAGAGGGTGAAGGTAACAACGCATCTGAAGATGTTTTTCAACAAAGTTGTAAAACTAGATTTAGAATAAGGCTTATCTTTGACTTTCAACTATTCTAATTCTCTGTTTTTCACCATCATCATGATATAGAAGCAATGGAAAGGTCATTCAACTGAAACCTAGAGAGCAATGGAACTAATGAATTGACCAAGTAACTTTCGCAAAGCCAGTGGCATAGAACCTCTAAATCTATCTTTCTGGAACCCAATTAAGGGCTCTATTTCATGCTGATCCCATGTCTCTGCTTTGCCTTTATGTACACGCATCCAGGGGTCTGTAAGAACCCTGGAGTACACCTACCAGCTCCTTCCAGCTACCCACTTTGAGGCACTCATTTCTCCAGTTGCCTGGATGTTCCAGGTGCCATTGGTTCACAGCTGAGTCCCTCCCTGGGCATTACCCTCAACAGAAGGGAGCTGGCTCACCCCAAATAAAGCAATTTCCCATGGGGCAGCCCCACAGCCAGTAAGTAGTCAGTATGGGCATACAACCCCCTAGAACCTGACCTATAATAGGGTTTCTCTTTTAACTTACAGCAAAATTTGACTGAAACCTGAGAGGAAAAGCCCCGTTGAAAGCTATCCAACGTCCATCCATTGCCAATTTTTTTGTGCGTAGTTGATCTCTATTGTTCCACATATGGAATGCTCTATTGTTAATAGCCGTCCCTTTACCGAGAGAGAGAAATTATATTAATTTTATAGAAAAGTGGGATTAACTCTCTACTGAACTCAGTAGAGAATTATTTCATATCTCCTATCAATACTACCTTATTCATGCCCCTTCCTCAGTCAATTGTGGCCATATTCCTAGAGTAGAAAGAAAAAATAGACCTGAAATTGAATCGTTTATGAATACTTCCATAGGAAATAGGCCAATTTTAACCAATTTTCACCTTTATAATTCAGTAACTCCCTTGAATGGAGATGTCTACTGTGGCCTACCTGGGATGTCACAAGAACTAGCAATTTTGAGGTTTTCTTACCTGTTGGAAGGTCTAGATCACCTCCACTCACCAAGTCTTTTCTCCAACTACCAGGTTGTAATAGGTAAAATTATTCTTCCATCCTTAGAGTTGTTCATCCAGACTTATTTGGAGAAATAATAAATGTTTCAAAATGTAGGGTTTTTACTTTGGTAGCCATGGTACATTTGTTTCCTATCACTGCTATACCAAATTTCCACAAATGTTGTGGTTCAGAACAATGCAAACTTATTATCTCACGATTCTGTAGTTCAAAAGTCTGAAATATGCCTTACAGGCTACAATAAAGGTGTTGGCAAGGCTGAGTTCCTTCTGGAGGCCCTAGGAGAGAGTTCAGCTTACCTTTTCTAGCTTCTAAAAGCTGCCCACACCCCTTGAATCATGGCCCCACCCTTCATCTTCAAGGCCAGCAGTGTAGCATCCTCAAAAGTCTGTCTCTCTGCTTCTGTCACAATTTGCTTACTCTGACTCTCCTGTCTCCCTAGTATAAAAGATAACCTCCCATCTCAAACCCTTAATCACATCTGCAAGATTCCTTTTGTTGTGTAGTTTAACATATTTGCAGATTCCGAGATTAGACCATGGACATCTTTGGGGGACCATTTTTCAGCCTACCTTACATGGCTGTTTATTTTTCCAAGGAAAAGAAAAATAATTACCTGCATTCTCTAGGAGAACGAGTTCTAAAGTTTAGGTCACAGTCACACCTCATAAATATTGGCTCAGGCTTTTCTCCCCAGTTCTGCAGCTGCATAACCAAACACCATAGTGCTAATAGAAGCTCATCCACTCAGCTGCATAACCAAACACCACTGTGCTAATAGAAGCTCATCCACTCAGCTGCATAACCAAACACCACTGTGCTAATAGAAGCTCATCCACTCAGCTGCATAACCAAACACCACTGTGCTAATAGAAGCTCATCCACTCAGTTGCCTGGTTTCTGCTAACTCAGCAGGGAGCCTATAAATTTGGTGAAGCTGTATTTGTGGGAATCCTTTCCCAGGTTTAGAGGGGTGGAGAGTTAAGACTACAACCTTCCTTTAAACAGGCAAAAACTGAAACTATTTAACTGAAAGTACTGTCAAATATTTTCTTGTGTAACTCAAGAATCAAAGAAAATGAAAATGTAGACTTTTATAACTTGCAGGGCTCTTAGGGGATCTATTTAATGAATTCTCTCATTTTACCAGCAGAAAGATCAAGTCAAGCTCACCAGCCTCTGAGTAGCAAACCTGAGACTTGGTCTCCTTATCTTCTGCCCCACCGCCAGGAAGGAAGAAAGGAAGGCAGTAAGTAAAAAGGGAGGGAAGGATGGGAGGGAGGAAAGAAAAAAAGGATTAAAATCATTTGGACATCCATCCTATACCAGATTCATACAAACCACTTTGCTGAATATTATATCATGTTATCCCTACAAATACCCTGAGCAATATAGGGGTGCTGACTTGATTTTTACACATCAGATAACCAAAATGCAAAGAGATCCAGTGGGTCCACTCAAGTGCAGACACCTGATATAGTCAGCTCTTGATTAATGAGGATAAAGGTGAAGAGAGATGAAAGTCATGTATAATTCAAAACCCTGATTAAAACAAAACTAGTCTGAATCTGGTACCAAGTAAATTTATATAAACATATTTTATTGTAATTATATCTAATATTTAGGAACACATTTACCACTCCACAGATGCCCAAAAGTGTAAAAATAACCCTAGTGCAACTCATTAGGAACACTAAACACCAAATGTGTCACTTGATGAGAAACTGCTAAAGGCTTTTTAATAAATAGTCTAATTTCTATTTGCTTCCCAGTTAATCTCTTTTTTAAAATGTTAGAACACAACTAAGTTGGGCAGAGGTGTAATCTCAATGTTTAGATCTTCCTCTGTTTTCTCCTTCTCACTTAATTTCTCAACCCTGTCTTTAGAGTTCTTGAATCCATGATCCTCCTAATTCTATTTGGTTTTGCTTATAGTAAGCAAAAACTTCCTTTTTGAGGGACCATTGACTCTGGGATGGAACCTAGAAATAACCTAGTGGTCTCACTAGAGGAGTTCTGATGATTACCAGGAACCTGCAATAGAAGCCTTCAGATATGTGGATGTTTGTACTGATTGGGGACAATTTTTCTATTTTATGCATTTTAATGCATTTTCTATTAATCAACAGACAGAGAACACAACCCCAAGTAACTGGGCAATGATCAGGGCTACAAAGCTGGAATGTGAATTCAGCTTTCCAGGATTCCCAAGCTTGTTACTGCCCATAAAGCAGGACACAGACACACAGAGATATGTGCTCAAAACCTGTCTTAAAGCCATATACAAAGACAGCATCACTTTGAATTATTCTACAAAACAGTGCCTGAAAGTTGTGCAAGAGGTAAATTTCCATTAAAAGAATCACAAATTGATATTTTATTTTGAAGCTATTTACAGAGGTGTGTTATACAAGTCCTGAAAATGTGTCTCCCTGACCATGTCACATGCATGGGTACAGGAACACAGGCACACACATGCACATATACACACGCCCCTTCACCTGGCTGACTTTTTCATCACTCCTCATCACTTCATCAGGCAAGCCTTCCCAAAACCCTCCAGACTCAGCTCAATCCCCCTCATCTTCTCATTGTCTCTGTAGCTCTTACCACAGTTGCCAACTGGCTCATTATTTGTTAGCAGAATAGGATAGTGTTTAAGTGTCAGATTCTCAAGCCAGTCTTCCTGGGTTCAAATATCAGTTCTGTCACCTACTGGTTGTGAGATCTTGAGCAAGCTCTTAACCTTGCTTTGCCTCAGTTTCCTCACCTGTAAACTAGAGATCAGAGTTCCATCTTCTGGGATTACTGAGTGGAATACATGAGATAGCACATGTTGTAAAATATTTGGGAAAGTGTCCAGTATAGAGTAAGTTCTATACAGGTATTTGCTATTATTATTTATCAGCTGTGAACATCACTCATTATGCTGTAAGGTGCACAAAGGCTGGAATTATTTCTGTATTTCCCACTCCTCGTATCTGCTTTCAAATAGTTTTTGGAGGAAGAAAGCTGTGAAATCCCAAAGTTTCCTCTGCCATCACTAAATGTCTTCATCTCATTCACAGCTCTTCCATATTCTCTATGGTCACCACCATTGGAGCTGCTGTTACTACAGCTACCACAGCCCCCTTACTGACACATCCAAATACCTTAAGTTCAAAAGGCTGTGGCATCAGATTCAGAAAGAAGAGTGCTAATTCTAAAAGATAGCCATTCGAGCAGCAGCAATGTAACAGATATTTTGTTGATTCAGCAATTATTTCAAAGGTAACAAAAACTCAACAATAGAGGAGGCAGGAGCTTAAGCTCCAGAAGAAACACACCAACAACTACAAATTCACAGCCACTATCCACCAAGGAGGTACTAAATAATAGTCAGAATAACAATAACAAAAACAACAATGAAAGCACGAAGACTCTTTCAAGGGAGGCACCATAGCAGAGTCATTACGAGCTCAAGACGTTGATCCTGCCAATCTGGGTCTCAAGCCCGTCTCTGTTACTTACTAGCTGTGAAACGCTGAGCTGTTTCTTAATTTTTACGTGATTTAGCTTCCTCATCTGAAAAATGAAGATAAAAATAGTATCAGCACCACTACAGTACTACTATAAGGACTAAAGAATTACCTTTTGTAGAGAACTTGGAACAGTGACTGGCACATAAAAAGTATTCAATTAATGTGGGTTATTTTTGTTAATTGAAAGTTTTTACAGACATATCTCAAAGGACCAGCACTGAGAGTTTCCACACATGTATTATGCAGACACACACATACCCAAGACCTCTTCCCCAACACCTCACATTAACACTGCACTTTGAGACAGTAAGTGTGTACCCTCTCAGGCCCTTTCCTCGGGCTCTTACACAAAGCCAAGAGTTCTGCCTGTTGCTCTTTCCCTTGATGTGACTATTAACTGTGTGAAGACAGGTATCTTAAATCAATCTAGGCATGGCTACCATTATTTCAATGCAGAACATGGACTAATAGTCCCAGCTTTACTTCTCAATCGAGGCTTTGTATAAGAAGAAGAGCTTCCTATCCAGGTTTTCTTATGAACACACAAAGACCAATCTTTTATCCATGGCCTACCCCAGTGTTTACCAAACTTGAATACATCTGAAGACTTGCAAAGCTCTATCACTTTCTGTCTGAGAGACATATTCCAACCCTTAAATTTATGAAAGACTCAACAAGCTGAAAAAGCAAGCAATACAATTTCGGAGGAGTAGTTTATCCAAGCATACACAGACAGTAAAAAGTAGAACTATGCTTTAAAACACTTCTTTTGACTTTAGTACAATGTTTTCTTTTAACATTTATTTATTCAAGAAGTTTGGAATTTAGAACTCGTGGAGATGATTGGGCAAACCTAATACTAAAGGAAAAGTCAGATAATCCATAAAATCATTGCTTTTTATCCCCTTAAGAAAGCTGAGAACACTAATAAAGCTAACTTAACTAAAATCTATATAGTTATGATCCCGTTCTATAAAAGATGAGACCAGTGAATTTTTCATCCCTGGTGGAGTAGCAGGAAACAGAATCTACCATAGAAAAGAAAATGAGAAACTACATGAATCCTAAACAACTATTAAGACCTGTGTGTGAACTGGCTTGACATGCTGGAGTCCCAAGGAACCCATCCACACCCTCAAGCTGTACTCACCTGCCAGAACTTTACCACAGGTCTTCACCAGGCACATAGGAGGACTATCCTGAAGACTGAGGGAAAGTCAAGAAATCTGACAGAGAGATCCTTGAGGCATGTGAACCTTCCCTAAGTGCAAGGCAGCATCCCAGTGAAGACTGGAGTCAGGGCAGAAGAGTTAAAAGAAATCTGTCTGAGAAAGACTAGGCCTTCACTAGGTCAAAACAGTTGCAACTGAGGCCAGAAATAAGGCAGAAGAACTAAGAACAGTTCCTCAGAGTGTTGTGAACTTTCATTAAGTACAAAGCACTGGATGCCAAAGGCTTGAACTAGCAGAGCAAAAAGAAGAGAGACCTCCTGAGATTAATAAAGTCGGAAACAGGGAAGGAAAAAGAACTCCCTAGCAACCAAAACAGTCTGTGAGCATACAGAGATCTCTGAAATCTTGCCAATGCTCAGATCACAAGCCCTAGTGACAGAAAAGACCTTATTTTGTTTTCAAAACATTTGAAGTCAGTCGTAAACTAATCCAACTAAAGCTGAAATAAAACCCACATACCTCAAATATACAACAGATTTCCTCAACTTTCCCAAGCCAAGGCCTAACAAAAAAAAAGTATGCACTTTTCTAGGGTAAAAAAAAATATTAATTTTCTCAATCTCTACTTTTTTCTCACAATGTCCAACATACAGTAAAAAATTTTGAGACACACAAAAAGAAAAAAATGTGAACAATAATCAAATGAGAAAACAGTCAACAGGCTGAGACTCTAGAAAGTACAGATGTTAGATTTATCAGGGGGTAACTTCAGCATAACTATGATAAATATGTCAAATAATTCAGTGGAAAAGGTGGATATACATGCATGAATATACAGAGAATTTCAGCAGAGTAATGAAAAGTATAAAAAGAAAGCAAACTGAAATGTCAAAAATTTTTTAAATACACTATCATTAAAAGTGAATACATATTAGGAGCCTAAGAGGCCACGAAACACAACAGTAGCCTATTAACAGCAGCAAAAAGAAGCAATAAACCTGAGGACAGGTCAATTATCAAAAATAAATAAATAAAAGGGGGAATGAGTAAAAAACTTGAGTCTATGATCTCTAGGACAATATTAAGTAGTCTAGTAAATATGTAATTGCATCCGTGAGAGATAGAAAATGGGTCAGAAGAAATACTTGAAAACATAATGACCAAGAATTTCTCAAAATCGATTAAAAATATCAAACTTCAGCATCAAGAATCATAGTAATCCCAAAAAAGGATAAACACAAAAACAGAACTAGGCATACCATATTCACTCTGTAGATAGCCAAAGACGACACAAAAATCTTAAAAGCAGTCAGAGAAAAAAGAAACATTACACAGACGAAAACAATGATAAAATTGTCTGATTTCTCTTCAGAAACAATGAAGGCCAAAACAATAGAATGACATCTTTAAAGAGCTGAAAGTAAAACATGTTAGTCTGGAATTCTGTATAGGATTCTAAATAGATTCTACATAAAATTGTAGCATAGTCCTATATCCTACAAAAATGAAAAATAAAGACATGTTCATACCCTTCTCCCCAAACCAGATTTTTTTTCTGGGAGATCTACACAAGAAATGCTAAAAGAAATTCTTCAGGGCCGGGCATGGTGGCCCACACCTGTAATCCCAGCACTTTGGGAGGCCGAGGCAGGAGGATCACGAGGTCAGGAGTTCCAGACCATCCTGGCTAACACGGTGAAACCCTGTCTCTACTAAAAATACAAAAAATTAGCTGGGCGTGGTTGGGGGCGCCTGTAGTCCCATCTACTTGAGAGGCTGAGGCAGGAGAATGGCATGAACCCAGGAGGCGGAACTTGCAGTGAGCCGAGATTGAGCCACTGTACTCGTCTGGGCGACAGAACAAGATTCCGTCTCAAAAAACAAAACAAAACAAAACAAAAAACCCAGAAATTCTTCAACGTGTACATAATAGACACATAAAATAGGTAAAACAAACCATCTGGCAAAATCCAACATCCATTCCTCATAAAATGACTCAGTGAAGGAGAAACTGAAGAGAATTTTTTCAACCTAAAGAAAGCACCTATGAAAATGTATTATACTGGAAGATAAAAGACCAGAACAGGACAAGAATTTCCACTCTCACCACTTCTATTCAACTTTGTCCTGGAGGTTTCAGCTAGTACAATAAAAAAAAGAAAAAGAAAAAGAACCACAGGAATCAGAAAAGAAGGAATAAAACTGTCTTTATTCACAGAGAATATGATTATTTGTATAGAAATATGATGGAATCGAGAATAAAAGTTACTTGTACTAATAAGTAAGCTTAGCAAGATTTTGGGATACAAGATCAGCATATAAAATCAACTGAATTTCTATATACTAGCAATAAGTTATTGGAAACTGAATGTTTTAAATGTCACTAATGATAACATAAAAATATATGAAATAGGGATAATTTACATAAAAGATGTGGAAAACTTATAAATAGAAATCTCAAAACATTGTTGAGAAAAAAATAAAGAAAAAACAAAATAAATAGATATATTAATTGGCCAGTATTATATAAAATATTACTCAATATTTTAAAGATGTCATTTCTTCCCAAATTATTCTACAGATTCCAGCAAATTCCAATTAAAATTCCAGGAGGACTTTTGTAGAAATTGACAAAACACACATGAAAATGCAAAGAACCTAAAATAGTCAACAGCAATGTTTTTTTTAAGCTCAGTGGCAAGAAACAATAGCAACTTTAAAAAAGAACAAACAAGTTGCAGGGTTAACACTATTTGATTCAAGACTTATTGTAAGTAATCAAGTAAATGTAGTACTTGTAACATACACCAGTAGATCAATGAAGAAATAGACCTGGCCGGGCTCAGTGGCTTGTGCCTGTAATCCCAGCACTTTGGGAGGCGGAGGCGGGAGGATCATCTGAGGTCAGGAGTTCAAGACCAGCCTGGCCAATGGTGAAACACCATCTTTACTAAAAATACAAAACAAACAAACAAACAAACAAACAAACTAGCCGGGCATGGTGACATGTGCCTGTAATCCCAGCTACTCAGGAGGCTGAGGCAGGAGAATCACTTGAACCCAGGAGGCGGAGGTTGCAGTGAGCTGAGATTGTGCCATTACACTCCAGCCTGGGCGACAGAGCGAGACTGTGTCTCAAAAAAAAGAAAGAGAGAGAGAGAGAGAGAAAGAGAGAGAGAAAGAAAGAGAGACCCACACATACATGAGCAAATGTTTTCCACAAGGATGCAAAGAAGATCCAATAGAGAAAGGATAATCTTTTCAAACACAATGCTGGAGCAACTGCATATCCAAATGCAAAAAAGAAACTTGAATCTGCCCCTTGTGCCACATGCAAAAATTAATTTAAAATGAATCATTGACTTAACTGAAAATAAAATGACAAAACTTCTTTTTAAAATAAGAGAATAACTTTTGTGACCTTATGATAGGCAGATTTTTTAGATATAACAAAAATAATCTATGAAAGAACAAACTGACAAATTGGACCTTATCAAAATTAAATGTACTGTTCTTCAAAAGATACGGCTAACAGAATGAGAAAATAAGCCACAGGATGGAAGGATATATTTCCAAATGATTTCTATGATTTAAAAAAAACTAGTATCCAGAATACATAATGATTCAAAACAAATTGAATCACTATATTCAAAACAAATAACACAATTTTTTAAAGGACAAAAGATTTGAACAGACACTTCAGCAAAAAAGATAATGAGTGGCAAATAAACACAAGAGTCTCAACATCATTAGTCATTATGGAAATGGAAATGGGAACCACAATAAGATGCCCCTTCATACCTGTGTAAATGGATAAAATTTTAAATATTAATAAACAAACAAATAAATAGAAATTGACCATAGAAAAACTGGAACTCTCATACACTTGATGGCAGAATTATAAAATAGTATAACCCATGATCACTGGAGGAAACAGAATAGATGTTCGTCAACAAATTGAAAATAAAACAACCATATGATCCAGCAATCCTACTTCCAGGTATGTATCCAAAGGAAATGAAATCAGTAAGTCAGTGAGATATCTGTACTTCTATGTTCATTGCAGATTATTCACAATTTCAAGACATAGAATCCACCTAAGTGTCTATTAATGGGAATAAATAAAATGTAATATATATACACAATGGAATAGTATTCAGCCTTAAAAAAGGAAACCTAACCATTTGTGACAACGTAGATAAACCTGGAGAATATTATGCTAAGTGCAGTAAGCCATGCACAGAAAGACAAATACTGTATGCTCTTACTTATATGTGGAATCTAAAAGAGTTGAACTCATAGAAGCAGAGAATTGAAAGATGGTTACCAGGGGCTTGCAAATGTGGGGACAATATGGAGATGTTGGTCAAAGAGTGTAAAGTTTCAGTTAGACAGGAGAAATAAATTTTGGAGAACGATTACACAACATGGAGACTATAGTTAATAATAATATAAACTTGAAATTGCTGAAAGAGATTTTAACTGCTCTTACCACAAAAAAAAAGCATGTGAAGTGATAGATATGTTAACAAGCTTGATGTAATCACTCCACAATCCATACATATATCAAAACATCACACTGTACATCATAAATGTATACAATTTTTATTTGTCATTTAAGATATAGATTTGTAAATTAAATAAAATCAGAAAATACTACAACTACTTTGAAAAATAGTAGACTTTTTTTAAGATTACCACAAAATCCAGCTGTTTTACTATTGGGCATTTACCCAAGAGAAATAAAAGAATATGTCCATATAAGACTTATTTTTATTTATTTATTATTTATTTATTTATACTTTAAGTTCTAGGGTACATGTGCAAAACGTGCAGGTTACATATGTATACATGTGCCATGTTGGTGTGCTGTACCCATTAACGCGTCATTTACATTAAGTATATCTCCTAATGCCATCCCTCCCCGCTCCCCCGACCCCACGACAGGCCCCAGTGTATGATGTTCCCCTTCCTGAGTCCATGTGATCTCATTGTTCAATTCCCACCTATGAGTGAGAACATCGGGTGTTTGGTTTTTTGTCCTTGCGATAGTTTGCTGAGAATGGTTTCCAGCTTCATCCATGTCCCTACAAAGGATATGAACTCATCCTTTTTTATGGCTGCATAGTATTCCATGGTGTATATGTGCCACATTTTCTTAATCCAGTCTATCATTGACGGACATTTGGGTTGATTCCAAGTATTTGCTATTGTGACTAGTGCCACAATAAACATACGTGTGCATGTGTCTTTATAGCAGCATGATTTATAATCCTTTGGGTATATACCCAGTAATGGGATGGCTGGTTCAAATGGTATTTCTAGTTCTAGATCCTTGAGGAATCGCCATACTGTCTTCCACAATGGTTGAACTAGTTTACAGTCCCACCAACAGTGTAAAAGTGTTGCTGTTTCTCCACATCCTCTCCAGCACCTGTTGTTTCCTGACATTTTAATGATTGTCATTCTAACTGGTATATCATTGTGGTTTTGATTTGCATTTGCATTTGCATTTCTCTGATGGCCAGTGATGATGAGCATTTTTTCATGTGTCTGTTGGCTGCATAAATGTCTTCTTTTGAGAAGTGTCTGTTCATATCCTTCACCCATTTTTGATGGGGTTTTTTTCTTGTAAATTTGTTCGAGTTCTTTGTAGACTCTGGATATTAGCCCTTTGTCAGATGAATAGATTGCAAAAATTTTTTCCATTCTGTAGGTTGCCTGTTCACTCTGATGGTAGTTTCTTTTGCTGTGCAGAAGCTCTTTAGTTGAATTAGATCCCATTTGTCAATTTTGGCTTTTGCTGCCATTGCTTTTGGTGTTTTAGACATGAAGTCCTTGCCCATGCCTATGTCCTGAATGGTATTGCCTAGGTTTTCTTCTAGGGTTTTTATGGTTTAGGTCTAACATTTAAGTCTTTAATCCATCTTGAGTTAATTTTTGTATAAGGTGTAAGGAAAGGATACAGTTTCAGCTTTCTACTTATGGCTAGCCAGTTTTCCCAGCACCATTTATTAAATAGAGAATCCTTTCCCCATTTCTTGTTTTTCTCAGGTTTGTCAAAGATCAGATGGTTGTAGATGTGTGGTATTATTTTTGAGGGCTCTGTTCTGTTCCATTCGTCTATATCTCTGTTTTGGTACCAGTACCATGCTGTTTTGGTTACTGTAGCCTTGTAGTATAGTTTGAAGTCAGGTAGCGTAATGCCTCTAGCTTTGTTCTTTTTGCTTAGGATTCTCTGGGCAATGCAGGCTCTTTTCTGGTTCCATATGAGCTTTAAAGTAGTTTTTTCCAATTCTATGAAGAAAGTCATTGGTAGCTTGATGGGGATGGCACTGAATCCATAACTTACCTTGGGCAGTATGGCCATTTTCACGATATTGATTCTTCCTATCCATGAGCATGGAATGTTCTTCCATTTGTTTGTGTCCTCTTTTATTTTGTTTAGCAGTGGTTTGTACTTCTCCTTGAAGAGGTCTTCACATCCCTTGTAAGTTGAATTCCTAGGTATTTTATTCTCTTTGAAGCAATTGTGAATGGGAGTTCACTCATGATATGGCTCTCTGTTTTTCTGTTATTGGTGTATAAGAATGCTTGTGGTTTTTGCACATTGATTTTGTGTCCTGAGACTTTGCTGAAGTTGCTTATCAGCTTAAGGAGATTTCGGGCTGAGATGATGGGGTTTTCTAAATATACAATCATGTCATCTGCAAACAGGGACAATTTGACTTCCTCTTTTCCTAACTGAATGCCCTTTCTTTCTCCTGCCTGATTGCCCTGGCCAGAACTTCCAACACTATGTTGAACAGGAGTGGTGAGAGAGGGCATCCCTGTCTTGTGCCAGTTTTCAAAGCGAATGCTTCCAGGTTTTGCCCATTCAGTATGATATTGGCTGTGGGTTTGTCATAAATAGCTCTTATTATTTTGAGATACATCCCAACAATACCTAATTTATTGAGAGTTTTTATCGTGAAGGGCTGTTGAATTTTGTCAAAGACCTTTTCTGCATCTATTGAGATAATCATGTGGTTTTTGTCTTTGGTTCTGTTTATATGCTGGATTATGTTTATCGATTTGCATATGTTGAACCAGCCTTGCATCCCAGGGATGAAGCCCACTTGATCACGGTGGATAAGCTTTCTGATCCTGGATTCGGTTTGCCAGTATTTTATTGAGGATTTCTGCATCAATGTTCATCAGGGATATTTGTCTAAAATTCTCTTTTTTTTTTGTTATGTCTCTGCCAGGCTTTGGTATCAGGACAATGTTGGCCTCATAAAATGAGTTAGGGAGGATTCCCTCTTTTTCTATTGATTGGAATAGTTTCAGAAGGAATGGTACCAGCTCCTCCTTGTACCTCTGGTAGAATGCAGCTGTGAATCCCTCTGGTCCTGGACTTTTTTTGGTTGGTAGGCTATTAATTATTGCCTCAATTTCAGAGCCTGTTATTGGTCTATGCAGGGATTCAACTTCTTCCTGGTTTAGTCTTGGGAGGGTGTATGTGTCCAAGAATTTATCCATTTCTTCTAGATTTTCTAGTTTATTTGTGTAGAGGTGTTTATAATATTCTCTGATGGTAGTTTGTATTTCTGTGGGATTGGTGGTGATATCCCCTTTATCATTTTTTATTGCATCCATTTGATTCTTCTCTCTTCTTTATTAGTCTTGCTAGCGGTCTATCAATTTTGTTGATCTTTTCAAAAAACCAGCTCCTGGATTCATTGATTTTTTGGAGGGTTTTTGTGTCTCTATCTCCTTCAGTTCTGCTCTGATCTCAGTTATTTCTTGCCTTCTGCTAACTTTTAAATATGTTTGCTCTTGCTTCTCTAGTTCTTTTAATTGTGATATTAGGGTGTCAATTTTAGATCTTTCCTGCTTTCTCTTGTGGGCATTTAGTGCTATAAATTTCCCTCTACACACTGCTTTAAATGTGTCCCAGAGATTCTGGTATGCTGTATCTTTGTTCTCATTGGTTTCAAAGAACATCTTTATTTCTGCCTTCAGTTCATTATGTACCCAGTAGTTATTCAGGAGAAGGTCGTTCAGTTTCCATGTAGTTGAGCGGTTTTGAGTGAGTTTCTTAATCCTGAGTTCTAGTTTGATTGCACTGTGGTCTGAGAGACAGTTAGTTATAATTTCTGTTCTTTCATATTTGCTGAGGAGTGTTTTACTTCCAACTATGTGTTCAGTTTTGGAATAAGTGCAATGTAGTGCTGAGAAGAATGTATATTCTGTTGATTTGGGGTGGAGAGTTCTGTAGCTGTCTATTAGGTCTGCTTGGTGCAGAGTTGAGTTCAATTCCTGGATATCCCTGTTAACTTTCTGTCTCGTTGATCTGTCTAATGTTGACAGGTCCACATAAGACTTATACACAAATGTCCACAGCAGCTTTATTTTTAATGGCCCAAACTGGAAAGAACCCAAATGTCCATGAGTAGATGAATGGATAAAGAAAGTATAGCATACCTATACAATGGAATATTACTCAGCAACAAAAATGAATAAGTTATTGGTATGTGCTACATTATAGCTGAGCCTCAAAATAATCAGGCTGAATAACAAAATTAGTATAATCTGGCTGGGCGCAATGGCTCACGCCTGTAATCCCAGTACTTTGGGAGGCCGAGGCAGGCGGATCATAAGGTCAGGAGATCGAGACCATCCTGGCTAAAACAGTGAAACCCCATCTCTACTAAAAATACAAAAAATTAGCTGGGCGTGGTGGCGAGCGCCTGTAGTCCCAGCTACTCAGGAGGCTGAGGCAGGAGAATGGTGTGAACTCAGGAGGCAGAGCTTACAGTGAGCTGAGACGGCGCCACTGCACTCCAGCCTGGGTGCGACAGTGAGACTCCGTCTCAAAAACAAACAAACAAACAAACAAACAAAAAGAGTATAATCTATATGATTCCGTGTGTATAACATTCGAGAAAATACAAACTAATATACAGTGATCCAAAGCAGATCAATGATTGCATAGGAACTGAGTAACGTACGGAAAGGCTAAAGGAAGGGATGACAAAGAGACCATGGAAAATATGAAAGGACAATGGACATATTCATTATCTTGATTGTGATCGTTTTGTGGACGTATGTATATCTCAGAACATCACACTGTACACTTTATGTGCATTTTATGGTAGGTCAATGTTATGAACTTAATTGTATCCTCCAAAATTCGTATGTTGAAGTCTTACCCACTGCTATATCAGATTGTTACTATATTTGGAGATAAGACCTTTCAAGAGAGAATTGAGGTGAAATAAGGTCATATTGGTGGGTCCTTATCCAATAAAACTGGAATTTTCTTGTTGTCGTTGTTTTGGAAGAGAAGATTAAGACACAGACCATAGGATGACCATGTAGGGACATAGCAAGTAGGTGGCCATCTGCAAGCCCAGGAGAGAGGCCTCAGAAGAAATCAATCCTGCTGATACCTTCAACTGAATTTCTAGCTTCCAGAAATGTGAATAAATAAATTTCTGTATGTTTAAGCCACTCAGTCTGTGGTATTTTGTTATAGCAGTCGTAGTAAAGTAATACAGTCAATTATATGTCATTGGGGCTATTAAAATGAAAAACAGGCCATGCATGGTGGCTCACACCTGTAATTCCAGCACTTTGGGAGGCCAAGGTGGGTAGGTCAGTTGAGCCCAGGAGTTTAAGACCAGCCTGGGTAACATGGTGAAATCCCGTCTCTACCAAAAAAAAAAAAAAAAAAAAAACAGCTAGGCAGGGTGGCATGTGCCCATAGTTCCAGTTAATAAAATAGTTTGAATACTGCTACAATAAAGAAACTTCCACAAGTCTCTTCGTGCACATGAGCTAGTGTATTTTTAGAGGCAAAAAGTGGAATTTGATGATCAAAGTGTTTGTACCTAGAGTCTATGAACACATAAGGCATTAGAAAAAATATATATAGCCTCTATAACACTACCGCAATTGATTCCCTTCTTAAAATATAATAAATACTTAGTTGTGGTTTTTTAAATGTCCACAGTATAGTGAGAAACACACATACAAATAATCACAAAATGACAGAGTAAAAATTACAGCATAGGTATATAAAGCTTTCCTATGGGTAAAAAGTAGGAAATTGCCTAAGAATGTCAAGGGAGGTTTGCAATTTTTTTTTTTTTTAAAAAAAGGTATTTGAAACGAATCTTAAAGAACATGTAATCTGCCAAACTAAGAAACAGATAAAGGGAAGTCTTAGAAGAGGGAAAGAGCACAACATATCATCAAAAGTGTGGCTGCAACTGTCTCTTCAGATACTATCTGGATACAGAGTCCTAGTAACTTCAGGAAAATCACAGATGTTATTCAAAGCTGGAAATATTCTTCAACCAGTTTTGCATTTTACAGATGTTGTATCTGAATCCCAAGCCCAGGTTGACTTTCACAAAATCATAAACTTGCTCATGAAAAACTCAAGGGCTCAATTTATGTCCACTTATTCTTAGTTCACTGCTTTTCTACTATAATAATCTGCCTCCATAAAGCAACAAGGATGGTTTTTTAAAAACAAAAAACCATTCCTACTGTAATAGATATGCCTTTATCCTAAATCTATTAGGTTCAAATAGACTGTTTTCAAACAATATACGAAGATAATTTTATGGTATCTCTCTAGCCCCCAAAAATTCTAAATAGTCTTCTAACTTAGAATAGGTTTTATGGTTAAATACGGCTTTTTTACTTTAATTATTTTAATTGACAAACCATGAGTCCTAAGTAGAATAACTCTAGGTTTACCAAAATGTTATTTTAAATTTTTTTCTTTTTGTAGGGACAGGGTCTGTCTATGTTGGCCAGGCTGGTCTTGATCTCCTGGACTCAAGCAATCTTCCCACGTTTGCTTCCCAAGGTGCTGGGATTATAGGCCTGAGTCACTGCACCCAGCATTACCAGATTATTATTAATAGAAGATTAATAAATTATTTATGAAATCAAAAACTCCATATTGAATGTACGCTATGTGAAGTACACTGTATTAGTCACACATTGAAACTGGGCACCCAGTGACCTATTCTGCAATTTATTTGTGTTACTTAGTAGTTTAACTCATAAGATATGATATCAGAAATATTTGGGTTTCTATCCTGGCTCCACTTACTTGCTATGTGATCCTGGCAAATTTTCAAACATCTATATAATGAGCTAATAATACTACACAGTTCATGAGTTGTAATTAATATTAAATAAAATGAATTCAAAACACTCAATATATTGCTTGATAAACAGTCAGTGGTCATCAGTAGGTATTAGTTGACATAATCCTAACCATCAGTTTTATCATCTTCACCTTGACATGATGATCTAGGTCAAGGGCCTTAGCTTAGGTTCTCTAGAAAACAGAGCCTGTATCAAGAATTAAGTGTTGATGCTTTCTCTGGGTTGTACGAACCAGGGGGGAAAAGGGAGATGTAGCAAAGAAGGATGGAAAGCCATGTAAAATGCTATTACCCTGCTGGTCACTGATTCCCAGTGAGCCATAAATAGGCATAGCAGATCACTCAGCAAAAGCACCTGCTTGGCCATACAGGACTTCAAATGAGCTTTGTGTATCTGTAATTGGAATAGTGCATGGGAAGGAGTAAAAAGGGGAGAGAGGTATTTGCTTTCTTCCTCCCATCTTCAGTTTCCCATAAGTCAAATATTGCTCCATGGGAATTAATACTATCACACCTCTGAGCTGTGTCATCTAGCTCTTCTGATGGCCACTTAAGATGTCAGTCACCACACCAAGTACTATGCAATTTCATCAGAGCGAATTTCAACTATGCATTTGTAAACTGGAATTAGAAGTTCAAAAGTCTAAAAAACTGATGGGAGGAGTAAGAAATTCTGAATTGTAGCCAGTAAACCTGGCTGCCCTGTAGCTACTGCCCAGCGACAGCATGAATCACTGTCAAACCATTGACAGCATGGGCTGAGAAACAAACCTGCTGAGGGAATCTAAAGCAGGACATAAGATCTGGGTCATATACACTCTGGTTCTCACATGTCAACAACCTGTAATTAGAGACCTATAATAAAGGTGTATTAGTCAGGTTTTGCTGCATAACAAACAACTGCCAAATCTCCATGGCTTAAAACAAAGAAAATATTCACTTCCACTTCTCCCTCAGAGGTCTGCAGGTCAGCAGTGATTTAGCTGGGCTCAATTGGGCTCAGGCTGGCTCAAATTCAGGTTGGTTTCTTGTATCTCTGATCCTGGGACCCCAGCAAAAGGAGCTGTGGCTAACCTTGGTGTGTCCTTCTCATGGCAGATGGTAAGAGCATAAGAGAGGCCAATGGAAACTCTCCATGCCTCCTAAAGCATTGGCTCAGAGCTGGCATGCTGGCACTTCTGTGAAAAACAGCAAGAACAACTCAAAAACTCAAGTTTATAATCCATATTCTTCTAAAATGCCCCTAATATAACAAACTTCCATCTTTGATATTTTCATTTTTTCAGGATAATCCATACTCATCAATACCTAAAGTAGCATGAGCATTTCTCTTAATTAATTTGGTTTTCACAGTCACATTCGGAATCCTTTGAGGTGTCTATTCTTCTAAGTCATCCTCCTTGTACTGAAATTTCATTTTTGAACACAAAAACAATTTTACTTCATTAAAAACACCATTTGTTCTTGTTAACATTCCCAGAGACAAAGGACATCTAGAGAAATGTAGAACTCCAAGTACTATGCATTCATAAACTGGAATTAAAAGTTCCTAAGCAATAGGGTTTTGGATACCAAGAATAGCCTAGCTGTTCCCTAGCCTTCTTCCAAGCCCCATGTGTTTGCTTAGTTAACACACTAAACTTTTTTTTTTCTTTTCTCTCTCTCTCTCTTTTTTTTTTTTTTTTTTTTTTTTTTTTTTTTTTTTTTTTACTACTGCCAGCATTGCAAAGTCAAAATAGCTGTGGAGGAACAAGCTGTTCTGCCTCATGTCTCATCAACATTCCTTGCTCAGTGTATCAAAACACAGAGAGCATACAGAGCAAATGCAACAACTCTTCAAAAAGTTCTCTGTTGGGGATTTTCTTCCCGGGAAACCATCCACAACTGCCTACTTAAAACATCAGAAGAAAGGTGGGTCTCCTACTCAAATCCAAGTGAAATCACGGCAAGCAAGTATGGATTTCAACTTGGGTTATAGATTTAAAGTATGGATTTTTGCCACTTGAAAAATAAATATATAGGCCTGCATGAACTAATATCAAGATTAAAATGTACAAACAAGTTTTCTTTCCAAAAGACCAATTTAAAATTATGAGGTAAAGTTATTTCACCAGGTCATTGAGAAAAAATGTAATTGAACTGACATTTTAACCCAACTTTCCTGGGAAGAATTTTGATTTCAAATAGCAAGTATATTGCAAATAGTACTAAGCCAACTATATAAGATGGGTCCATTTAAAGAAAGCTAAATGGAAAGGTTGATAAGATGATCAAAGTCATTTCCCTTCAGATCACAGATCAGCTAATCACCTTTGCCTTTTAAGAGAGAAAAAAAAATTAATAGGAGAATGATTAACCTATTTGTCCACATTTAAACATATATAAAATTGAGTATTCAATTTAGTCTTTCTCTTATTCATGATCTGACAATTAAATTAATACTTATCCTAAAGAAATAGTTTCTATTTGCATAGTTAAAACAAATGATATTTCATTTAACACAAAAATAGTTCACAGTCAGAATCTGGTTGATATCGGAAATGATACTTAATAATCACTACTACTATAACTTACAGATCAGTGGCTGCAACAATAGTCAGAGAGAACACTTGCTAGAAAGTAGTGAGTTTTGAGCAGAACTCTGGCAAGAAATTGCTTCCTTCTCAGTAAAAACCAAGACAATCTAAACCACCGTCCACTTCTACCACTGCCTCTACCTCCCTGTACCCTAAAGGGAAGAGTTTCCCAAGTATTCTTTTCAAGTGACAATTCAACAGACAATTGTGCCTAGACACATGGGAAGAGAGCCATATACCCTACATTCCAGCAAAGCAATGAAATAGAAAGAGCTATAAGAGGAACAACACAGTACGAAATGTAATACTTTAAGTCTAAAATGTGAGCCATTGCATTTAGATTATAGAAACTCATCATCCTGGGAGCATAGGCCATCCCTGAAACAACAAATGCCAACCTGGAGTAGATTATGAGGATTGTTATTTAGTACAGAAATTACAAGAGAAAATAGTACAGAGAAAAGAAGAGACTGTGAACAAGACGGACCTAAAGTTGTTCATATCTTCTTCTTACTTATGGCTGGGCACAGTGATTCGTGCTTGTAATCCCAGTGCTTAGGGAGGCTGAGGAAGGAGGACTGCTCGAGGCCAGGAGTTTGAGACTAGCCTGGGCAACAGGTAAAAAAATTAAAAATTAAAAAAATTAGCCATGTGTGGTGATCGCACGACTACACTCCAGCCTGGGTGACAGAGCAAGACCCTGTCTCTTAAAAAAAATCACTTATATTTTAGTAATGAGATATTAGAAGACAACATAGAGGTGACTGGCACAAAGCCTGGGCCTTTCAGGTCAGCCCCTCCTTATCTCAGGATGTTGCATTCCCAGCACCTTCTACAGTTTCTCTTGAGAACCACACACAAAAAAGGAGGGAGAACTGGGTGGATCCAAGGACACCTGGAGAACTGTCCTGCATGTGGTGGGTCAACAAATATTTTTTAAGTGCTTACAATGCACTGCACAGTGGTGAAAATGGGTAACAAGAATGACAGTGAGATAGGGAAACATCAGGCCTCATACTGAGTATAACACAAATGCATTTTTTTTAAGTTTGTTGTTTTAACTACTACATGAAGAATTCCTTGATTAGGGCAAAAGGCTAAGCAGCTAAAATAAAGACACTGAACCATACTTTAAAAACAAAAGTTTGTCTCTCTTCTCAAACAGCTCTGAGGAAAGCAATCCAATTTGGTGGGGTGGCTCTGCTCCACTTTGTCATTAGGGTTTCAGATTCCTTTCATCTTGTTCCACCCCCTTGGGCATCACTGTTACCTGCACAGTTGAAGCCCAGAGTTCAGCTGGAGGAAAAGGGAACACATGCAAGAGGCACTTCCACTGCCTTCAGGACTGGGATCAGGGTTTAGACGCCTCACTTCTCACATTCAATTGGTGAAAACTTAATCATTCCTGATGCAAGGGAGTCTGAGAAATGTGGTCTAGCCTCATTTTTTTTTCTTTCAGTCACTATATTGGTGGGTCTCCTTACTGTAGCAGCTTAGTCTTTTGCCCTAATTACAGGTACATGGAAAAAGAGGAGAACAACTTTTGTTGGACAACTGCAATCCAACAAAGAATTTCTACGGAATGTCATGAAAAAAGATGATTTTATATAGTACATTTTGAGTCCGCAACTGAAAAATTATTTCTACTCAGAATCTGGTCCTATCCTAAGAAAAAATTCAAAGACAATTTATAACTTCAGAAATAATCTAGAGTAAACCTCTATCACAACAGAAAAATGAGGCCCAGATAAATGAAATTGTCTACTCAAGCAGTTGGTAAGAGAAGCAAGACTGCAACCCACATTTACACATTCTTCTCAAGCTTGGCATGAATTCGCTAAATCATGCACTTGCTTAAGTCATATGAGCTCTCTAGACAGTCAACCAAAACGGCTTAAACTCTAAAGTGGATTTTTGTCCCCTGCCAAATTAGATGATTTGGCTTTCTAGCCAATTCCGAAGTCCCCGTAACTGCTAATGCTCTGTTTTATATTTTAACATAAAGAATGTATTTATGTGACAGAGGAAGTAGGAAAGATTTTTAAATATCCTTTCCTTGAAGAATCAGAACAATTCTGATGTAAGGTGAATTTCTATTCACCATTAACTCTCCCCATTGCAAAGCAGAATATTCTCTGTTCATTGCCACAAAAAAAAGGAATTTATGATGGCAGAAAGCAAAGTGGAAAGACATATCTTTCAGATTCTTTTTGTTTCAAGGATCTAGGCTTGTTTCTCAACAGTGGCACTAACAACATTTTGAGCCAATAATTATTTGTGATAAGGGTCTGTCCTGTGCACTGTAGGATATTTAGCAGCATCCTTGGCCACTACCCACTAGACGTCAATAAAACCCCTCAGCTCTCTAGATGTGACAACCAAAAATGTCTAGACATTGCTAAATGAGCTCCAGTTGAGAACTGTTGATTTAGGATGTTAAGGGAAGAGAAAAGAATCAAGACATAGACAAAAGATCTTAGAGAAAACATTATGAGTAGGCAAGGATTTGCCACTTCCCCACCCTACCTTCAAAACAAGGCTAGGAAAACATTCTTCGGCCAGAGTGATAGAAACAGAGTCACAGAGCAAGTAAGGAGAACATGCATCAGCAAGAAACCCAGAGCCATTCCTTGGACCAAGTCCTGAAGAGGTGGCAACACCCCCAGATAGGTTTGTGGGGTTCAAAAGCAGAGACATCTTGCAATCCATTGTCCTAGTAAAGTGCTGATTCTGGGAGATGTCAATATCCCAGACATAAGATAGTTGCTGAATCTATCTATATAAACCACAGTATGACATGGGAGCAGCAGACTAATTCCTGGTCACTCAAGAGTGGCCTGGAAATAGCGGTGAAAATGGCAGACCAGAAGGGGCCATGTCAGTGGGAGGAAAGGTCATCTCTGCAGCATCCAGGGAAGAGCACTGATGGTGAATCAAGCGAAGGATGCTCAGGGACACCAGGGTAGCTTAGTGATGTTAAGAATTTGTGGACCCTGCCCCAACATCACATCTTACTGCTACTTAACACAACTCCAGAGAAAGAGAAAGGATTGTCCAAATCAAATGAGATTGTCTGCCACTCTAATTTAAAAAGGGACTCTGAATTACCACAAATTGGTAACAACAGAAACTTATCCTCTCACAGTTCTGGAGACGAGAAGTCTGAAATCAAGTTGTCGGCAGGGTCATGCTCCCTCTGAAGTCTCTGGGGAAACAACTTTCCTTGCCTCTTCTAGTTTCTGGTGGTTGTCAGCATTCCTTTGTATTCCTTGACTTGTAGATGAATGTCTCCAATCTCTGCCTCCATCCTCTCACGGCTGTCTCCCCTGTGTGTCTGTGTCCAAACTCCCTGTTCTTATCAGGGCACACCCTGACCCAGTCTGACCTCACCTTAACTTGATTACCTCCACAAAATCTCCATTTTCAGATAAGGTCACAGTCACAGATTCTAGGTGGACATCAATTTGTCAGGGGTAGGGGGACGGGGAGGGGCAGATATTTAACGCAGTTCAAGCTGTAACAGAAGTTAAGCAAGCTTTAGAAAAATAGTTATATCTTTTGCCTGCCTGAGTTTGTAATTTAAAGTTTGTACCAATTGTAGGCAAAAAAGAACAGTGTTACCATACCAGCGATTACTAAAAATAGTATATTCCAGATCTTCAATAATAAACCATTCCTCTACTATGATTCTGAGAAAGATTTAGATTTTCTTTCAGCTATGCCATAACATGTGTTAAACCATCCACTATAAAGGAAAATCACTGACACATATAATTAGTACTTAAACCCTTTTTTGAAAAGAAAAACTATGTTCAGATAAAAAGAAGATAGTACAAAGAACTTCCACCTCACTTGCTAGGAGAAACTGTTCTGTGTCATGCGCTTTTCTTCTCTTGCGAAACTGGTCAGGTATATCACGGTATTAACACTAAGAAAGAGCATTCATGTTTAGTATGTAACTATTTTGAGAAAGGTAAAAGAGGAGAGGTCAAGAAAAAGAAAACAGTCTCATCGACAAAAAATAAAAAGTTATATGACTCATAAATGAACACCCAAATATGCCCACATTGATAGTAATTCACATTTCCTTCTATTTTAATCCATAGCAGTAAAATAGTCATCTAAAGCTGGGCACAGTGACTCACGCCTCTAATCCCAGCACTTTGGGAGACCGAGGCGGGTGGATCGCCTGAGGTCAGGAGTTCGAGACCAGCCTGGCCAACATGGTGAAACCCTGTCTCTACTAGGAAAAAAAAAAAAAAAAAATAGCTGGGCATGGCAGCAGGTGCCTATAATCCCAGTTACTCAGGAGGCTAAGGCAGGAGAATTACTTGAACCTGGGAGGTGGAGATTGAAGTGAGCTGAGATTGCAACACTGTACTACAGCCTGGGTGACAGAGTGAGACTCAAAAAAAAAAAAAACTCATGTAAAATAAGAAAACATCAGCAACACCCCAAGCTGATGTGGGAAATTCTGAAGGAAAAAAAGCACAGGGCTTATTATAGTAGTAACATGTCTTTTCTTAAAATCTATGTATCTATTTGCAGAAGGGAGGACTATCATAAAGAAGTTAAAACTAAAAAAGACAAAACTGTCCTTCCCCCACTGACAGGCAGGCTGGGTGGTGGCGAGCAGAACTGAGTAAACAAGCCACCCCTGGGTAAGGAGCAAAGTGAAGCCTGCGGTGTCACACTGTCCTTCCCATACTGCCCTGCCAGCACCATGACTACTACCTCCACCATCAAAGACATGCATTTACATATACTAGGCACAAATCAGATAGTGGGAATGTGTGTGAAGCAGGTTCACTGTGCACTGGCTACCAATTTGTCTGAGTCCAGTGAGACAGAACACCCACACATACAACAAGTTACATGAAGTGGATTTATCACTTACAGATAAGAAGCAAGAGAACAAAAAAAAAAAAAAAAAAAAACCCTAGGATTCATGATGAGCCTGTCCCCTCAAGGCTCAGGAAAGCTGCCTGGGGAAGATGAAATCTCATCAGTATGTGCCCCACTTGCACCACAGCCGAAGGACCCCCAGTAGGCAGCCTGCCCTGGGTTTTATACCATAGGGACAATATGACATGCGGGGCTAAAGTGACATTTTGTTTACAGAGGGGACTGGCACAATGGACTGTTCAGGTCAGTCCCTCCGTATTGCAGGATGTTGCATTCCCAGCACATTCTACAGTTTCTCTTGAGAACTACACACAAAAAAGGAGGGAGAAATGGGTGGGTCCAAGGCCACCTGAAGAACTGTTCTGCATGTAGTAGGTCAACAATATATCGTAAGTGCTTACAATGCACTGTATAATGGTTTTGCACAGTGGTGAAAATGGATATCAAGACTGACAGTGAGGTAGGGACAAATCAGACAAAGGAGACGTGATCTGAGAGACTGTATATACCGGGGCACTATGGCCTGGCAGTACCACTTGCCAAGTCAGTCCCATCACTGTCACCCTAATGAGTTGGGGAACAGGAGACTAATGTCAGTTGAATATGAGCCCACACATCTTTTTAGAATTTTTCTTCTCCCCTTACTTCCTCCCTAATCATGTCATTGTATTGTTCTAATCACATGCCATTTTCACCAAAGAGAGAAGAAATATAAAGAAACCCAAACTTTGAGGTTTGTGGAGATCAGGTTACTTGCTAAACCCTAAATGTGATCCTGACAATATTTAGCACAGATGAATCCTTCGAAGCAGAGTTACAAAAAATTTCTCAATCATATTCACTATTTATTTTGTGTTAATCCATCATTCCAGTGTATTGTTGAAAAATGTGGCAAACCGAATCAGTTTCTAATACATCCAAACATAACATCTAGAGGAGTTACTAGTCTAGTTGTTTGATTACCCAGCTGTGTCCTTAGTACATTTAAGTATTTAGTAAATGGTAACTTAAAATTACCTCCTATTCATAAAGAGAAGCATAATTAAATGATCTATTCATTTATCCATCTATCCAGCAAGTCACCCAGCCAATAATACTTATTAACTACCTAATATAGACCAGACATTCCCCTAAGCAATTAAGGCTATCAAGAAGAAAAGAAATAATCTATGTCCTCAAGAAATACATAATATTGAACAGTAGACTCAAATATGTTTCATTGTACACCATCATCCGCTAAAAAATTTAAGCATATATACCCAATACCACAAATGTATATTTATTATTTCTAAATTACAAATAAGTACTATCATAATAATATGCTGCATGTGTAGATAATATATTTAAAACAATGCTAATATTTTGATACAGTAAATATATAGAGATATAATATACACCAGGAAAAAATGACACAAAAATTATAGTTAAAAGAAGTGAAATAAAAAATAAATAGTTCTAAGTAGAGTAAGAGAAAGAGTTCCAAAAAAAAATGAACCAGACCCTTAAATCAGCAGCATCAAGGACAGTATCCAAGAAAACAAGTGACTGCCTTTTGGCCAGGGTACTTCTGAGATAAGATCTACTAGATACCATTTTCTGCTTAACCCAGACTATCCTTTCCCATCATTATAATTGCAACATACAACCTCCACATTTTAAGGAGTGAGAAGATCACTTTCACTGGTCCTACATAAATAATTTGAAATTCTAACTTTGGAGATACAGAAAAATTTTACTTTGGAAAATCTAAGATCTCCTTAGGTTTAATTTGATGTGGAAATTTAAAAGAGACTTCAGAAAACTGGCTGAAGCTTAAGTAGAAAAAATGTATTTCCCATAATTTCTCCGGTGCAGTCATTAATAATATAACAATGAAAAGCCAAATTCTGCCACATTATTGGCAACCATCCTTCTATCACTAAAAAGAATGATCTTATCATTGACAGATGCTAAGACTCAGTGGTTTGAATCACACCATGTGTTACAAATTAAAAGGACTAACATAACAATAATACTAATCTTGAAAAACATAGGAGAAAAATAATTGTTAGGAGCTGTAGGACCAACATTTAAACTAACCCACATACAATAGTCCAAAAAAGCCACACATAAGATAACATATTAGTCCAGTTAGTTCATTCAGCAAGTCTAGGTCCACTCTGCCTAAAGCATTAAGCCATATCTATAATGTTTTAATTTCTATGAAAGAAATAGATATTAGTTTATGCATAGGAAAAACTATTTTAAAAAACATTATTTGTATATGGGAAGGGGCTGGAATAAGAATTTTTAACCTTCTTAAACATCCATGTCTCTAAGTTTAATTTTTTGTAAGGATAATGTACCATTCTTACAAGGAAAATATATAACTTTTTAACAAACAAAAAGCTCTATTAAAAAAATAGCATGGTGCAACAAAAACCATATCAAACTAAAAATCAGAAGACTTTGGTTCTAAAAAATCAGTGCTGCCATTCATCAATCACGAAATAAATGGCAATTAATATTGGTGGTGGTTGTGGTGCTAGTTCTGGCTCTGGTGCTGGTTGTGGTTGCTGTTACACTGGTCGTGGTTCTATCAGTTGATTCCAAAGGACACCCTAAACTTGCTCAAGTCTCCTCTTCTGAAAGGCTACCTTTTCATGTATATCGTGTGCCAGTATTGCCCCCTACCAACGAGAGGTTGCATCACAGCCTGCTCAAAAAGAGATGGTTTTTCCACCTGTTCCTGCTGAGGCATGACTCCTCTAAACCTGAACAGCCCTGATTTCTAGTCTGGCATCCACCTCTAAATAGCTGTAGCACCTATGACAAGTCCTCTAACTCTCTGCTTGTGAGAATGTCCCAGGCACATATGTAAAAGTGAGACTGTCTTTTCTCCTGTACTGTATGAGGTAACACAGAGTGATTCGTGGGTAGCTTCTTATATTTTATTTCAGCAAACATTTAGCAAGTGCTATTATGTGCTGCATACTGTGCTAAGAGCTGGAGGTATGAACATGAATGAAATATGGCCCCTATCCTTAGTGTTCACGGTGTCTCAAGTTTGTATATGGAAATAACATTTTAATTGTATATGGAAAAGAACATTTTCTTTCACAAGTTCATTTGTTCATGTTAACAGATGAAAAAGCCATGGGTGTATGCTCAAGGAGCTCACTTATTAACACTTGGTTTATAATTTTGTACAAGAACAGAAGCGAAGGGTGCTTTTATTAATCCTCCAGTGAGTCAATGCACATTTACTGAGCATTTACTATTTGCAAGGCACTAGGCTTGCTACCAGGGATTCACACAAGATGGGAACTACTTTCAAGATGACAGGAAACAAGTTAGGGAGTAGGGCAGTAAGTGCTCTGACTGCTCAACCACCTCTTCCGGGAGGATTTGAGGAATTCTCCTCTGAGGAAGGACACTGGATAAAATCCTAAACAATCATTGCTTGCTAGTAAGAAGGAAAAGAAGGTGGCCAGAACAGACCAGACAGATGGGGGTAGGAGAAGGACAAAGTTACACAAAAGGTCCCGACTGTGTCAGCCCTTAATCCAGAAGAAAGAAGCACGCTAGAATTCAGAGTTCCCTTAAGTAAGCAGCGGAGACCTTATTAAAATGCACTAAACTTAGGGGGATTCTCAGATCATCTTTACTGAATAAAGACTCTGGGGATAAGCTTTAATTAATTGAGAATAAAGAGAGTGGGAGATCACTAACGATATCCCCAAGTGGAAAAGGATAGTAGTTGGAGGCCAGTACTAAAATCAGACTTTTAATTTGTGCTCAGGGAACCGCTAGCTCCTGAAAGCACTGTTTTCTCATGGTTCTGAAACGTCAGTGAGGGCAAGAATGACTAGTTTCTTTTAAATCCTTCATAGTCTGGTTATGTAGCTGGGAAAAGGCAGGTCTAAGATTTTGTTTTATTTTTGTTGTTCTTAACATACATCCTAGTGATTCAAAAGCAGATGATCAATTAATAGATCATACTCTAAGCAGCAGTGCCTTACAGCACTATACCAAGGGGTCTGATAAAATAGTTAATACCAATTCCAGAGCTCTGAGCTGTATAATTCTAAATGTTTCACATGTGTGCCAGACAACTAGATGCTATCACTGGATGTGACATATTGACTTGCCAGAGCCACATAAGAGCTAAAAGTGTTTTACACATTTGCCCAGAAGCATAAAGAAAGCTATGCAAGCACAAAACAGTGTCTTTGTAAATATCATGGGATAGTAATAATGAAATTGCTATTTCTGGGCGTGTTGTTAATTCTGCTTTATCTATCTATACCTGCAGGTTTCTGACGGTCTGTACTCAGCGCTAGCTGTGGCCACACTGTGGAAGGAAAAGCTGAGTCCCAGCTGGACCAGGTGAGCCTGATGAACAGTGGCCTGCCCAGGAACCAGTCAGATTTCACCAGCTATTCATCTCCCCAGCCTCAATCACCCTGAGCCCTCCAAAAGAGGAAAGATGAGCCAGAGATTAGGTAGAGAGGGAAATTCAAAGTGAAGCACAGGGGAGGAGAAGAGCTATTTATCCATTTTCTGAGCTGAAGCTTGCCTGTCAAGAAAACATTCTTTGTTTCAGTTTTCCTGAGGAAAATAGAACAGCAAATTATGTTCCATTATGATAAAGATAAAGGCAAAGCTGCAAAACCATTGAAAAATTATGTGAACTTAATTACTAAGTTTTGTATTTTAAAAACTCTTTAAATTTCTAGTGGGCTGAATTATTCATATTTAGGAATTTCAATTCATACATAGATAATTTTTTTTAATCATAGTGTATCAACCTTAAAATCACTCATTTCTCACCCCTATCTCAGTGTAAGGCTCAAGCCCAGAGAGCAAGAGGTGACAATTCTGCAGGAGAAGAGTGCCATCTGCAGGAGGATTGTATAATACCTGGCAAAATCCTCAGAGTTAACAAAAATGAGATAATTCATTAGTGGAGATTCCACACTCAGCAAGTTGTCTGGTATACAGTAAACTCAATAAATTATTATTGCTATTTGCATGGTAGTAAGGATGGCAATATATAATTTTGCACTGAATCTCTTGAAATTGAAAAACAAAAACAAATCAAAGCCCAAAGAAAGAACCAGAGTCTATTCAGCTTAGTCAGATCATTCTCCTGGTTTTCATAGGAACACTTCCAGATATGTAAGAGTCTATATCATTTTTAAAAGTCTTACAGA
Source organism: Macaca thibetana thibetana (assembly GCF_024542745.1). Lineage (NCBI taxonomy): Eukaryota > Metazoa > Chordata > Mammalia > Primates > Cercopithecidae > Macaca > Macaca thibetana. Next base: position 131,080,263 of record NC_065582.1, on the reverse strand, counting down.
AGGAAATTCCACAACCTCTTATATTTATACCCATGGCTCTACAAACTTCAGCAGGGTCAGGGTTAGGAAAACTTAGCGATGTAAATTTAGTTTGGAATGCTCTCCTTCCTCCCCTTTCAGAATTGATACCAGCCCTCATTTTAGAACATACGTTCTTTCATTTGTTCAATAAATATTTTTGTGCACCTGCTATGTTCAAGGTGCTGTGATATTTAACCTGCATACAATGGTGAACCCACCATATTTCCTGTCTTTCAAAAGATTACAGCCAGTTGATCCTATAAGACTCCAGGATGCTCCTGCTTCCTTTTCCCTGTCTCTCACTTCCTTTTTCAGCTCCTTCTTCCTTCTTCCTTATAAATACTTCATGCTAGGAACTTCCCACAATCCCCCTTACTCCCAACAAAACTAAACTGCCCATACTTTATTTTCTCAGGGTTCTAATCTAAGTAGTGACTAGCTAATCCAGTAAATGATTTCATGACAATTGCTAATTGATCTCATCACCAAAGTAATTTGAATACATTTTAGTGAGGTATTTCTGAAGACACAACAAACATGTAGGCCTCTGTGTTGGACTAATGGAGATGATCTTCTGAGTTAGGCAGGGCCTTGTGGTGTATGTGGTACCTGATACTCCAAAGAGCAGAACGAACCTTGATTTTTGGTTTTATGCCATCATTTCAACCTATTTCTAAATTTGCCACAATAGAGTTAAAGAATTCTATTGAAGATGTGCCCAGTCATTTTTTACTACAGAGCAGCTCCTTTAAATTATTGATAAATGTAAATCTCTTCTCATGCTTTTCTCTGATAAAAACAGGCTCCCAGTAATAATTAAAACCACGATTGAAAAATGAAACATTACATTAACTTGCATTTTTCATTTTTATGCATATTTTCCTAAACTTTACATAGCAAATAGATGATAAAGCCACCACTGAACTTCCTCAATTTTATAAGTTCAAATCAGATAGGAGATTATTGTAAGCTACTACCCCTGTCTATTATAAGAGGTGATTTCTAGTATAAGTGGTTCCTGATGCATGTTCTTAACCATTCTGCAAGATGGTGTTTGTTTAATTCTGGGCTCTGCAAATGGTGGTCCTGTTTCTGACAGCATTTAATTATTAAAAATAAAACTACATCAGCCCAAATTAAGACAAAAATCCCTTCATTTTCTTGAACTGGAGTGTATATATATTCATACCAAAAAAAATAAGAAAACAAGTAATAAGAACATATGGTTTGTATCCCAAAATGTAAACATTTTCAATAAGGAATAGATTATGCTTCTTTATTTTAATATCTATCTCTAATTTTAAGAAGGCCCAGTGGAAACTGCATCAACTGCCTTTGAATATTTCCTTGGATATGATTGGGTTGTTAAACTTACATGTTCAAATCTCCTGGATAAGAATGATCTGTAACAACCCACTACAAATTTGGGCAACATTTATAAATAAGCCTTGGGAACTTACTCCTCGGAAAGTTTTAAATGCCATAAGAGAAGGGAATTGAATGTTATTGATGATTTTTCAATGCCAGGTACTTTGTATATGTTATTTCGTGTGACGTCAAACCCTGTCAAGTTATTTAGGTTGTTTAGACTTATCCTCATCTAATAGATGAGAAAATCAAGGCCAAGAGAAACTCTGTAACTTGCCAGTAAGTTTTATTGTTCAGACTCAGCCTCACGTCCATCTGGGTCTAGCATGTGTTCCTTCTGTGATACATGAAGACCCTTATTATAAGTGCTGGCTATGAATTTCAAATGAAAAGATGGGCTTGGCATTGGGATGAGATGATGTAACCAAGGCAAGGACTCTGGTGGAGCACCCTAACATGGAACACAGTAATGGACTACCATAAAAAACAGGAAAACATCTTTAAAGAGCATGTGGTTACTTATTTAATATACATTACTCATTATCAAGCTATGTTTACCATTTGTGGGGGGTTTAGATCTAATTTTCAAAGTGTAGCCATTTGGAGATTAAATATTATAGTGTAATATCTGTACATTATTTCTGGTGAATCAGACTTCACTATTGCTATAAATACATTTTAGGCTAAAAAACCCTGACTCCTAGCGTAATGAATAAGCTTATCCCCCTCATTTAAGCTTTATTGATTTCTGCTTTGCATTATGTTTCAGAATATTTAGAATGTCATTTTTGTAGTTAATAGGATTGCCTGTGCAGACGGTAAAAATACATTTATTCAAGCCCCATCTTCATTCCAAAGATTTTGGTATAACATTATTTGTTCATTTATTTATTTATTGAAAATTTATTGTAAAACCTTTTGGTATTTATCATAAACCCAAGCATGAAACTACCATCTGACCATGACCCAGCAATTGCACTTTGGGGAATTTATCCCAGAGATAAGAACAATTCAATTTTCACAAAAACCTGTACAATAGTGTTCACAGTAGCTACATTTATAATAACCCAAAACTGGAAACAACCCGACGTCCTTCAACAAGTAAAGGATTGAACAAACTGTGATATACCCAATCCCAAAGGGTGACATACTGTATGATTTCATTTATATAACATTATCAAAACAACACAATTATAGAAATGAACAAATCAGTGGTATCAGGGGTTAAGGAGTGGGTGGGCAGGAGAAAGTAGGTATGGCTGAATCCACAACATAAGGGATCTTTGTGGTGATGGATCTTTGTGGTGAATGATACCACACCTTGACTGTTATCAGTGTCAATATCATGGTTGTAATATTGTACTATATAGCTTTTCAAGACGTTATTATTGGAGGAAACTGAGTAAAGGGTACAAGGGATCTCTGTCATTTCTTAAAATTGTATGAGTCTACAACCTCAAAATAAAAAGTTTAATTTTTTTAAAAAAAGGTCAAGCATGGTGGCTCATACCTGTAATCCCAGCATTTTGGGAGGCCAAAGCAGGAGGATCACTTGAGACCTGGAGTTCAAGACCAGCCTGGGCAACATAGCAAAACTGTGTCTCTACAAAAATAAATAAATAAATAAATAAAAAGTAGGGTTATTTTTTGAGGGGAACTCTGAAATAAAAATAAGACGAGGCCAGGCGCGGTGGCTCACGCCTGTAATCCCAGCACTTTGGGAGGCGGAGGCGGGTGGATCACGAGGTCAGGAGATCGAGACCATCCTGGCTAACATGGTGAAACCCCGTCTCTACTAAATATACAAAAAATTAGCCGGGTGTGGTGGCGGGCGCCTGTAGTCCCAGCTTCTAGGGAGGCTGAGGCAGGAGAATGGCGTGAACCCGGGAGGCGGCGGAGCTTGCAGTGAGCGGAGATCGCGCTACTGCACTCCAACCTGGGCGACAGAGCGAGACTCCGTCTCAAAAAAAAAAAAAAAAGACGAAAATAAGAAAAAAAAGTAAAACAAAAAAAGTTAGCCAGGCATGCTGGCACATACCTGTGACCAAAGTTACTCAGGAAGCGGAGGCAGGAGGATCGCTTGAGGCCATGAGGTTGAGGCTGTAGTGAGCCATGTTCGCACCACTGCATTCCAGCCTGGGCAACAGAGACATTATCTCAAAAAAAAAAAAAAATAGATAGATAGATAGATAGATAGATAGATAGATAGATAGATAGATAGATAATCACATCAAAAGCACTGGTACTACAAATAGAATAAATATCCCTTAAAGACATCATATATTGTAGTAAACATCTAGAAGAAAGCAGGCAGTTCCCATGCAGTGTGGCAAATTCAATGCTACAGTTTTCATAGAGGCCAGGGGACAGACAGAGGTAAGAAGTCAGATTGCCATGAGACAACGAACAAAAGGAAAGTTAGAAATGGAGACAATAAATGTAGACTGTTTCTAGAAATATGGCTGCGAATGGAAGGAGAGAAATCTATAGTTTCAGAATAACATACCAAAAAAGAGAGAGAGAGGTTTTCTCACAACTAAAATCAGAGAAGTGAATAAAACTGAGACCCAAAAGTCCATACAAGAGATCAATGAAACCAAGAGTTGGTTCTTAGAAATAATAAACAAGACTGATAGACTGTTAGCCAGATTAACAAAGAAAAAAAAGAGAAAATCCAAATCAGAATGATCAGAAATGACAAAGATGACATTACAACTGATCCACAGAAATACAAAAGATTCTCAGAGACTATTATGAACACTTCTATGCACACAAAGTACAAAATCAAGTGGAAATAGATAAATTTCTAGAAACACACAATGCCCAAGATAGAATTAGGAAGAAAGTAAAAACCCGAACAGACCAATAACGAGGTTGGAAATTGAATCTGTAACAAAAAACCTACAAACCAAAAAGAGCCCTGGACTACATGGATTTACAGCTGAATTCTACCAGACATATAAGGAAGAACTGACACCAATCCTACTGAAACATTTTTTTCAATCAAGGAGGAAGAGCTTCTCCCCAACTCATTTACAAAGCTAGCATCATACTAATACCAAAATGTGGCAGAGACACAACAAAAAATGAAAATTTCAGGCCAATATCCCTGATGAACACAGATGTAAAAATCCTCAACAAAATACTAGCAAACTGAATCAAATGCAGCACATTAAAAAGTTAATTCACTATGATCAAGTAGGCTGTATTTCTGATATGCAAGGTTGGTTTAACATACATCAATAAATGTGATAAGCAGAATCAAAAATGAAAACCATATGATCATCTTAACAGATGCAGGAAAAGCCTTCAATAAAATCCAGCATCTCTTCATGGTAGAAACCCTCAACAGATTAGGCATTGAAGGAACATACCGCCACATAATAAGAGCCATCTATGATAAACCTACAGCCAACATCATACTGAACAGTCCAAAAACTGGAACCATTCCCATTGAGAAGTGAAACAAGATGAGGATGCCCACTCTCACCATTCCTATTTGACATAGTACTGGAAGTCCTAGCCAGGGAAATCAGACAAGAGAAAGAAATAAAAGGCATCCAAACAGGAAAAAAGAAGTCTTTGCTGAAAATATGATTCTATACCTAGAAAACCCTAAAGATTCTGCCAAAAGGCTCCGCGAACTGATAAACAAATTGAGTAAAGTTTCAGGATACAAAATCAAAGTACAAAAATCAGTAGCTACATTTGATGTAGAGAATCAGTTCTCTACATCAATAATGTTCTAGCTAAGAACCAAATTAAGAACACAATCCCATTAACTATAGACACAAAGAAAATGAAATACCTAAGAATCCATCTATTAAAGGAAGTGAAAGATCTCTATAATGAGAACTACAAAACACTGCTCAAATAAATCAGAGACAACACAAAGAAATATAAAATATTCCATGCTCATGGCTTGGAAAAATTAATATGGTTAAAATGGCCATACTACCCAAAGCAATTTACAGATTCAACTCCATTCCTATCAAAATACCAATGTCATTTTTTACAGATTTAGAAAAAGCTATTCTAAAATTCATCTGGAACCAAAAAACAGCCTGAATAGCCAAAGCAATAACTAAAAGAACATATTCAGAGACATCACACTATCTGACTTCAAACTATACTACAAGGCTACAGTAATCAAAACAACATGATAACGGTATAAAAACAGATACAACAGTGAACAGAATAAAGAACCCAGAAGTAAGCCCACATACCTACAACCATCTGATCTTAGACAAAAATCAACAAAAACAAGCAATGGGGAATTGTGCTGGGATAAGTGGCTAGCCATATGCAGAAGAATAAAACTGGACCCCTACCTTTCACCATATATAAAAACTGACTCAAGATAGATTAAAGATTTAAATGCATCACCTCAAACTATAAAAAGCCTGGAAGAAAACCTAGGAAATACCCTTCTCAACATAGGCGTTGGCAAGAAATTTATGTTAATTATGACAAAAACAAAAACTGACAAGTGGTACTTAATTAGAGAACTTCTGCACAGCAAAAGAAATTACCAACAGATAAATAGACTACAGAATGGGAGAAAATATTTGCAAACTATGTATCTGACAAAGGACTAACATCCAGAATCTACAAGAAACTTTAAAAAAATAAACAAGCAAAAACCAAAGAATCCAATTAAAAAATGGGCAAAGGACATAAACAGACACCTCTCAAAAGATGACATACAAGTGGCTAAAAAACATATGAAAAAATGCTCAACACCAGTACTCATCAGAGAAATGCAAATCAAAACCCCAATGAGATATCATCTCACACCAGTCATAACGGTGGCGATTATTTAAAAGTCAAAAAACAACAGAGGGTGAGTGATATGGTTTGGCTCTGTGTACCCACCCAAATCTCATCTCAAATTGTAATCTCCTCATGTCAAGGGAAGGACCCTGTGGGAGGTGACTGGATCATGGAAACAGTTCTCCCATGCTGTTCTCATGATAGGGAGGGAGTTCTCACAAGATCTGATAGCTTTAAAGTGGCAGTTTCCACTGCGTGCTCTTTCTCTCCTACTGCCATGCAAGAAAGTGCTTGCTTTTCCTTTGCCTTCCACCACGATTGTAAATTTCCCGAAGCCTTCCCAGCCATGTGGAACTGTGAGTCAATTAAACCTCTTTCCTTTATAAATTACCCAGTCTCAGGTAGTATCTTAATAGCAGTGTGAAAGCAGACTAATAAAGTGAGACTATGGAGAAATGGGAATGCTTATATACATTGTTGGTGGGAACGTAAACTAGTTCAGCCACTGTAGAAAGTGGTTTGGAGATTTCTCAAGAAACCTAAAACAGAACTACTATCTGACCCAGCAATCCCACTACTGGGTATATACTCAAAGGAAAATAACTCATTCCATCATAAAGACACATGCACCTGTGTGGTCATTGCAGCACTATTCACAATAGCAAGGACATGAAATCAACCTAAATGCCCATCAACAATGGATTAAAGAAAATGTGGTACATATACACCACAGAATACTGAGTAGCCACAAAAAAAAGAACAAAATTGTTCTTTCAGCACTTTACAGGAACATGGATGGAGCTGGAGATCATTATCCTAAGCGACCTGACATAACACACAAACAGAAAACCAAATACCACGTGTTCTCACAAGTTGGAGCTCAACATTGAATCCACGTGCTTGTAAAAATGGGAAAAAGAGACCCTGGGGATCACTAGATGGAGGAGGGAGAGAGGGGGGTGTGGGCCGAAAAACTACCTGTTGGGTACTATGCTTACTGCCTGGATGGTCTGAAGCCTCAGTGTCATACAGTTTACCCATGTAAGAAACCTTCACGGGTAGCCTTTCATCTATAATAAAAGCTGAAATGTTAAAAAAAAAAAAAAAAAAAAAATCACAGAGGATTTTTTTTCTTTTGCAAACTATTTGCAAAATAGTTTGCAAATATTTTCTCTCATTCTATAGTCTGTTTACCCAAAGATGCTTGTTTGCAACATGTTTAAGTACCAAAGGAAAAAAAATAGAGAAGGAAAGGTTGGAGATACATCTGAGAGAAGGATAACTGACAGAGCAAGGTCCATTAGGAAACTAAGGGGAGCCTGATCCAGAAAATAGGTAGCAGGGTTGACCTTAAGTAGGAGGTGTTAAAGCAGTCATTTCTATTGAGACAGAGGAAAGGAAACAAAGAATGGGCTTTAATTATGAGTGAACTTACAGGTGGAAGGCTAGCAATAGAAAGTTGAGAGAGTGCCTACTCTATGAACTCTATTTTCTCTGTTAGATAGGAAAGAGCTGATCTGCTAAGGAAGCAGGAAGATGGGCATCTATCTTTTTTTTACTTGAGATATGATATCAAGTAAACATTTAAAATATCCAAATGATGTTGACGGTTCTGTAGAAATTGTAAACAATCTGTAGAAATACCAATCCACGCCATCCTGTCATTTTCTTTAGCAATATGGTTGTAGAATTAAAGAGGACACAGTTAAATTGATGAACTGCTTCCTTGTTTTTTCAGATAAGCTTAATTAGGCAGGGGAGTTAAAAATCATTGACAAGGAACTGGTTGCAGTGACGGGGATGGAAGCAAAGGATGTTACTAATAAAATTGTGCCAAGGGAAGAGATGACTGCAACACTTTTGGCTTAACAGGGTGAGTAAATAGAGATTTAGGGATGTAAACAGATTTAGGAGAAAATATTTTTAATATTTTTAATATTTCAGGTTTCTATATCCAGGTCTACATGCAAATCCAGATGCATAGAAAGGAAATCTGACCTGAAAAAGATAATAACTGAAGCCATGGAAATATAAAGGGAAAAAATAGAATTTACACCACTGAAGAAGGAATCCTGAAAACACTCTGAAGGGTCAGAGAAATAGTGGCTTAAAGTCCCCTGGGACTTTATAGACAGGCCAGAAAGATAAGGAAAAGAGTCCAGATGAGGGTGGTCCCAGAAGTCCAGAAAAGAGAGTTCAATGGTAGAGTGATCAAAATGTCAGTGCTGCTGAAATTGGCAGAGGTTGTTGTCTAAAATTTGTCTTATTCATCTCTGTTAGCATATAGGAAAATGTGTGACACATTGTCAGAATTCAGTAAATGTAAAGTTCTGTGTTGTGGACATCCCAATACCTGTGAATCTCACTTCAACACTGTTTGAATTACAGTAAATGCAGAAAGTGCAAGGAGGGAGAGAGGAAGGAAGGAAGGAAGGAAGGAAGGAAGGAAGGAAGGAAGGAAGGAAGGAAGGAAGGAAGGAAGGAAGGAAGGAAGGAAGGGAGGGAGGGAGGGAGGGAGGGAGGGAGGGAGGGAGGGAGGGAGGGAGGGAGGGGACGGAAGGATCTGTCTTACCCAAAGGCCCCATTCAGCCCCCATGTCTCCTGTCCCCAGGCTCCTGCTCCCACTTGGAAATTCAGGACTTCAGCTCCTTGAGAACTGCATCCCTGTCCCATCCACACCACCTCAACCATCTCTAAAATCCAGGGTTTCTCTCACAGGTGTTCATGATAGGGTGCTGCCATTTTCCCATTATCTCTGGGCAGTTCAGTTCCCCATCTTGCCACTTCAAGAGGCACCAAGGTCTCCTGCTGGATGCTGTTGATCCCCACCTATCACAGATGCTTGTGCCTCACCAAGTACATCAACAAGTTTTATTCTTCCATCAGACATGCTGCTGAAGATCTCTGTTAAGCACCATGACTAAACAGCCAGAGCCCTCAAAGTGCCACAATGTTGTTGTTATCTGTGGGGAAATGTGCCCTCTCATCTCTGAGTTACCCTCTGTTAGAGGTGTCCCAAAGCAGTGTTGCTCCTGCTTCCGCTGTCGTACAAACTTGAGTGGAAGAGCTCTTTCCATTTCTATTATTTTGTTTTTTTTACCTATAGCTCTCTTTCTCACTCTAGGACTCAGGCATGGATTGTTGCTATATCTACCTTATCATATTTGTTCATGCATTTCATAAGTGGCTTTTTTGTTGTTGTTGTTGTTGTTGGTTTTTGAGACAGAGTCTCGCTCTGTTGCCCAGACTGGAGTTCAGTGGAGTGATCTCAGCTCACTGCAAGCTCCGCCTCCCGGGTTTACGCCATTCTCCTGCCTCAGTCTTCCAAGTAGCTGGGACTACAGGTGCCCGCCACCACGCCCGGCTAATTTTTTGTATTTTTAGTAGAGACAGGGTTTCACTGTGTTAGCCAGGATGGTCTCGATCTCCTGACCTCGTGATCCGCCTGCCTCAGCCTCCCAAAGTGCCATTTTTAGTTCTTTACACTAGTTTCCCATCATTATCATAACTCAGCTACTTTCTGTGTGTCTGATAATCTCTGGGCATCTTTCTACATTGTTTCAAATAACAGGCTAGGGATTCTCTTCCCACATCTCCAGGTCAAATTCCTAACGAAGTAACCGATTGGTCAAACTAATTACCATTGTTCTTGAATGGACATTTGTGCCATCACATGTCACAGACTACTAATCTACTTGTGGGTCAGCAATAGCCTCAAGGTAGTATCATATGGTACCAGCAAGAAATACATGCAGAAGGAACCTCCTAGAGGAGGTCTGTAGGAGTGGCAGGCAGGCATTCTCAGGCATGATCGTCCTACACTGGGAAACGAGAATTTCTATGCACAGTAACCTTCAGTAGAGACAATGTACTGAGCATGTAGTAGGTTCTCAAACATTATTTTTAGCTCCATGACTTAAAAAATAAGTCTCACTTCCTTCACAGGACATTTAAGTCCACTTAGGATATATCTCAATTTACCTTTCCAGTTTTATTGATTATTTTTCCTTGAACTCTCTACATAGCTCACATTTGTTGAGTGCTAACAGTATGTCTGGTACTTTTCTAAGATTGTTATATGGATTTAGTCATTTAATCCTCAACAACACAAAATACTGTTATTAGTCTTATTCTACCAATAAGAAAACTGAGGCTCAGAGAGGTTAAGTTACCTGCACTAGGACATGTATTAATAGTTAGTCAATGATTGAACAGAAATTCAAACTTCAGTACATGGCTTCAAAGTCCAAGATCTTAATCACTAAGCCATACTGCTTCTCAAAAACTAACTAATATTACTACATAATAAGAATAGGTATTATGAGTGATTATTGTATGTTGTCAGGGTTCAGAACACCACACCCCAAAGTTTGGTGCTTTGACATGCTGAGTTCTTTAAACTAAAGGAGACTGGGAAGGCCTCAGAACTAAGGTCTCTCTGAACTTCTGTCTGTCCTCCTTTCTTCCTTTTCCTGTTCTTCCCAAGTGGGTCTTACAACCTAGAATTTCTCTCCCTAAAGCAATCCATAAAACCTAGTAAGGGGCTAGGCACGGGGCATAGTGGCTCACGCCTGTAATCTCAGCACTTTGGGAGGCCGAGGCAGACAGATGGTTTGAGGTCAGGAGTTCAAGGGCAGCCTGTCCAAGATGGTGAAACTCCATCTCTACAAAAAGTACAAAAATTAGACGGGCGTGGTCGTGGGCGCCTGTAGTCCCAGCTACCCGGGAGGCTGAGGCAGGAGAATCGCTTGTACCTGGGAGGTGGAGATTGCGTGAGCTGAGATTGCGCCACTGCACTCCAGCCTGGGCATAAAAGTGAGACTCTGTCTCCCCCCACCAAAAAAAAAAAAAAAAAAGAAAAAAAAATCTAGTAAGATTACTTTCTGACCGTCCCTGCCTTTCCGTGGTCACAAAGGAATTCTGACTTACCTCACCTGCAACTAGGTCATAAAACCCTCATTCTAGAGAATTCCTGCCCTATACTCTGAGGCCAAGAATTTTAATGAACTGGCCTTTCTAGGTTCCCCCCTCAGTTTATCATTAGATGATGCCCCTTTTCAATCATGTTTCTCAGGATGTGCTGGATGCTGGTGTATGTTCCATGTGCATCAGGTTTCCTCTCTTTCCAACTATCGTGCTAAGAGCTGACTTCAGCTTAGAAATCCTCAAAGTCCCTTCTGACACTAAGTGCGTGTAATTCCAAGCAATAAACTAAACGGTAATTACCTCGAACTTTTCTTCCTGTTAACTCTTTTCCTCTTGGTTTTTCAAAATGCAGCAACTATTACTTCTAATAAAAAAACAGAGAAAGAAAAAAAAAATCCACTTGTATTCGCCTGTAGCTCTGTGCTTTTGGCTCTTCTCACAGGCAAACGAACACCCCGGGCGCCGCCAAACCACAGGGCCAGAGACGCCGGCACCCGGGCAGCCACCAGAGCCCGCTGGAGCACACGCCGGCCCGCGCCAGTCCCCTGCCCCTCCCAGCGAGGGCTGAGGGGCGGGGCCGCGGCGGCGCGCTGACGTCAGAGGAGGCTGCGACGCCGCCGGGTCCGCTGCGGCGCTGACGGCAGTGGCGGGTGTGAGCGCAGAGCCGGGCCCTGGGCAGCGGCGGCGCGGTAGGACCTCGCGCAGCGTCCGCGGACTCCGGGGCGGGGGCTCCAGCGGCAAAGCCCCCTCCCCGGGGAGGCGGGGCCTGGGGGAGCTCCCTACCCAGGGAGCGGCGGCGGCCGGGAACGATGCATCAGAAGCTGCTGAAGAGCGCGCATTACATTGAGCTGGGCAGCTATCAGTACTGGCCGGTCCTGGTGCCCCGTGGCATCCGCCTGTACACCTACGAGCAGATCCCCGTGTCCCTCAAGGACAACCCGTACATCACCGACGGCTACCGGGCCTACCTGCCGTCCAGGCTGTGTATCAAAAGGTACGGTCTGGCCGCCTCCGCCTGGAGTGTCCCCTTCTCTCACCTACACCCTTTTTGTCTGGTCCCCCTTCTGCTTTCCCCGCCTTTCTGCTTGCCCATCATTTCCTCCCCGCCCCATCCTTTTCATCCCTTTTTACCGCCTCTCCTCCTCCGTTATCTCCCCTTACCTGGCCGGGGTACTTGATCCACGGAATAATCATGATAGTAACAGTGATCATAATTACAACTCTCCTATGGCGCTTTGCTGTTTACAAAGGGCTTTTACATCCTTTATTCGGTTTATTCGGCTCAATGAGATATATGTTGGAATCGGGCTGAGCCATATTTGCCCGGTGTATACCTAAGCTTGCTTTCTTTTTAGAGCAACCCTCTGGGAATTCAGTAGCTTTGGGCCAGAAAAATGCCTGTATCATAGGAAACAAGTTAACATATACGCCCAAGATTTATTCATGTAGCAAATACTTATGGAGCCCATGCAGAAAAAAAGCAAACATGGCCCTTGTTCTCATGAAGCTACTAAGGTGTAGCCTGGGTAACAGACATTAAAGAGATAATTACACAATTACATAATAACCATTGTGGAAAAAAATGCTGTGTAGGAAAAGCACTGTGGTAAAGAGAGCCCATAACGGGCACCGAGTCTCCACTAGAGCACCACAGAAGCATCTCTAAGAAGGAAATTTCTTTATCATTCTAAACCTTTAAAACCACAGTCTCTTGAAAACCTGTGTTTAAAAAAAACAAAACTGAAAAATAACTGTTCTAGTTCTTGGAGTAACTGTCCAAACTTACTACCTGTACTGAAATACAGGACCTCTGCTTTAGGAGAATTAAGATACAGATGTTGGTTAGCTCCAGGTCACTGTAGTGGCAAACCCTAGTGCCAGAATGTGGGCTGTTGAGTTGCTCAAGCGGCAACCACATGTCTGATTCTTGATTTTTCCAGCATTATCTTTTCCTGTCCTTCTTTCCTTTTGTCCTGCCATGAAAGTGTTTCTGTGACTCATGGTCACAAGGTGACATCACTGTCATCCCTACTTGGCTTGAATGGATGGCCCTTAGGATTCACAACTTGAAGCGTAATTACCGTTTTCCTCCCCAATGCCTCCTGTTGCATGAGTAAATTACACAGCTGGGTGCTGCTGTGGATCTGGAGTTCCACAAGAATAGGGCAAGCAGTGAATTGCCTTAAATATTTTCTACCCAACTAGCAGTGGTCCTCTGCATTCTGATGTTAGGGTCCAAATCTCACGGAGTGGAAAATTAAGTATAGAGCATTAGCTCTTGAGCTATTGAGTTAAAGACTTTAGTATCCAGATCTGCCACTTAACAGTTCTGAGACCTGGAGCAAAAATGGAACCTCACTGAGCCTCATTTTACCCACATGTAAAAATGAGGGTAATCACAGTATCTGCTTCCAGAGGTAAAAAAGGATTCAATTAGATTCTGTGTGTGAAATGCTATACATGGCCTGGAACCTAATAAGCCCTCAATAAATGCTGATTGTTGTCATCACCAATGATTTTGAAGCTGAACAGATGATGATAATGAAGATGATTATTGATTTTAAAACTGAACAGAATATGAAGATGTGGTGCTGGACTCCTGTTAACTTCAATAAGGATGGCACCAGATTCGAAAGACAGAAGAAAAGACCCAAAGCCAGTAAACAAGACATAGGGTTTTACTAGGGTAATTTACAGAGAGGTCCAGTGGCAGTGACCTGAATGGGAGAACCTCTGCCGCCTGCAGAAAGCATGCAGTTTATATAGCATTTTACTTAACACCCTTCCCCCTGACGGTCTCCACCTGGTAATCTTCATTTACAAAACAAAAGGCCTCCATCCCATGTACAGTCAGCATTCCATGAGAAGGGACAGGGGCTCAGATGTTCCTCATATATAAGGAATCAGTCTAAGGGTTGGCCATGCTTGCAATTGTAAACACATTCAAGTGTGTTTTTCATATAGGGTCATTCTCAGGATATGCTTAAGTTACTGCTGTCAGGTGTGTCTACTGTGCAGGAGACACCTAACTTTTCATACAGTAAGAGTAGATTCTTTATTAGAGGTGTTCTTGCTTTCCCACCAGCCTTAATTTCTCCAAGTTCAGCCTTTGCCCTCTCTCCTTTTGACTTTCAGGAGTGACTGGGACAGATTTTGGATGTAATCTGAGGAGGTTTTGTATGTCATAGCAGTTTTGCGAGTCCACTGTTAGCTGCAGGGAACATGGAGAGGTTGCGCCCCTCAGTTAAGTTAGTCAGGTTATACTGGATTTCACAAAAAGAAAAGTTCTGAAGTAATAAGCAGAGCATAGTATTGATTGTCAAAACAGTCTTGTAGTTATATGTTTCAAGCACATTCGTGCATCCCTTCCTCCAGTTATAAATAGTCTTTACACTTTGTACATGATAAAGCCTGAAATTCATGATCCAAGATTCATTTTATTCTTGATGATCATTTGATAGTTTTGACACCTTGCTATATACATCATGTATCTGGCCTTCACTGATTCAGAAATCCTTACTAGTAAGTGTTGACATATAACTAAATTTGTAGCAGTCACTGTGGTTCTTGCTTTTGCTTTTACAAGAAATGAACTTAAGAGAAGCAAAATAAATAGGAAATTCCATTTCTTATAAAAATGAGAACGTGAGAACCACAGTGACTGCTACAAATTTAGAGTTATATGTCAATGTCAATATGTCAAGGATTTCTGAATCAGTGAAGACCAAAAACCTAAATTTAAGCAAAAATACTAGATTTTGCAGACAAATGCAAGAGTAGTATTTTAATCTTTAGTCATGATGTCACCTTTTAGTAAATAATCAGATGAGTCCTCTCCACATCTGGAGAACCATTTCCCAAAAGTAAGAAAGGAGCTGGAAGAAAGTTGCAGCAGCATCTAATGTGGCTCCATTACTGTGTAGATGAAGAAACTGAAGCCCGGAGAGGTTAAGTGACTTGTGTGGGGTGGGGACAGTGAGCTTCTTGACTCAAGGTGGTACACACTGTACCAACCTGTGCTGCCAAGACCAGTTAGCCCAGGGCATTTTGAAAGAGGGCACATAGTACCCACATTAAAAGTAAAGTCCAGTTGTTTCTGAAAATGAGAAACTTAAGCCACCTGGAAACTAGACTGGTTTTAAGACATCCACAGCAAAGTTGTTCTGGCATGCCTGTCTTAAAGAACCTTTCCAATGGATCAATACATATTTATTTTGCTTCTGTTAAGTCCATTTAATTTTGCATTTGTATTTAATGAGCTCCAGGAAAGTATTCTAAGTTCATGCCTAACCTTGCACTGAGCAGGTTTTCAGATACGTATTATTGATAGAATATGCTAGCTAACATCCAGATTTCCTCTGCATGTTCATTCCTGAAGACCTTTAGTTTTTAGACTAATCTGAGCAAGGCATTGTGAACAGTGGGGTTATAAAGACGAATGGTACTGACCATTAGGGAGTTGATAGGCTGGAAGATGAGATGGAATTTGTATGTAAATCTCTTAATACAGAGAAGGAAATGGTAAGTATGATAATAGAGGTGAGCACCCAAAAAACTATGGTCCCAAGATTGTTGGCAATGTGGAAAAACTTAGAATAATTTGATTAGATAATATATCAAATTTAGAAAGGTACAGGTGGGGTAAGAGCTTTGGAGCAAGTATTAGGTAACACCTCAAAATTGTCCCTAACCTTTGAATGTGACAGTAAGTTGACCAATGTGAATCTCAGTTGCATGTATGTTTATTTTCCAGTTTGTTTATTTTATCTAATGAGACAGTAAACATCTGGAGTCATTTGCTGGGTTTCTTTCTCTTCTTCACCCTGGGAATATATGACATGACATCTGTGTTACCTTCAGCAAGTGCGTCCAGAGAAGATTTTGTAATTTGTTCTATTTGTCTTTTCTGCTTCCAGGTAAGTCATTTCACAAATACTGCCATTGGTAAAGAGAACTTTTTGTCAGGCAGGCTTGGTCAGGTGACCTTACCTCGGACCTACCACTTGCTTTAAAGAGCCCTGGAATGGCATGTTGGTCAGCTTATTGATTTTCATAACATAAACACCAAATAGTCTGTTCTTATGAGAGTATGTTTGAAATCCATTAAATTACAAAGATGGAGAAAAATTTGTTTCTCTCCTCTTCTTTTTGGGCACCTCTGCTTTAAGATTAATAAAAAAAGTAGGAATCTTTGATTGCATTCTATTAGCTGGCTGAAATATAACACTAGTGTCTACTTAAAACTTGTTGGGGAAGATTTCTCATCTCTTTCCTGTTTGCATCTGTGATTTTTGTATTTGTTATTTCCATACTATATTTTACTGTCCTGTTTTGCTGGTATTGATTTTTTGCTCTGTTGCTTTAATGTTAATTTATTTTGAACTCACTGGCCTGGCTTCAAATACTTTCAGTTTATTTTCCTCTCTACCTCCTATATTTGTTAGTTCCATAGCACTGGCATTTTTCAAGAACCTGTAAAAATGTCTTTAAAAGTTACATTTAGTAGATTTCAAACAGATAATTTTGAAACAGAAAACAAATGTGGGCTATAGTTCTATTGACATTTAAAACAATTTTTTCTGCTTCAGAGAATATAGAAAAACATAAAAATAAAAAGAAAAACTTATTATCACCCTTTCTCATGACAGACACAGACTAGCTATTCCCTGCAGTTAGCCTGTTGCTGCTGAGTTTGAGAGGTGAACCTCATAACTCAGCTGCACAAATGTCGCTTTCGTTGTGTATCATTTTATTTCAGAGTGTCATCGCTTTACTCAAGTTTAAACTTTGGACTTAAATGGCCAAGAAACACAGCAAAACAAATCTCTCTTCCCCTTTTTTATTAATTCCAGTTTTTGGAATAATATTTTAATTTTCTTTGAGGGAAAGCATAACCTATTTCTGTTATTAGAAAATTATTTTTCCTTCAAATATTTTTTTAAAATATACTCTTTCTGAGGTTTAATTTTTGCCCTGATTTCAGCCAAAATGTCCCTTACAATCCATAACCAATTTTGTAATGTAAATGAATCAATTTCTTTTTAAATTTTTAGGTGCATCTCAGTATAGATTAACATGCTCTTAATAATCATTAAGTAAAAACTGGCTTCTATTCTTGTTAGTTATATGCATATTATCTACTTTGAGAATCCCTGCTCTTTTCCTTTATGCTGAGGCCTATTCTTTATGCCTTCACCACCTGCCACAGCTGATGTTAGTTCAGAGAATGTGTATTTATTTCAGTATTGACGTAAGAAAACAATACATTGCAAAACTAAAAGGATAAATAATTACAACAATTTCCAATAAAGAAATAGAGCCAAAGTATTACCATGACTTGCCCAGGATTATTCAGCAGGGCAGTAAAATCCTGTTCTCCTAATTGCTAGTGCAATGATCATTGTTACAATATATGCTGTACAACTTACTCAAGACAGATGAGCACATCTTCCCTACTTGAAAAGACCACTTCTTATCAAATTATAACTTGTTCACCTGAGTTTTTCAGATTCTTAGGGTCAGTGGACAGTGTAGTAAACCATAAATATATTTATTAATATTGATTTACATTTAATATTAAAAGACGATTTACATTTAGTATTAAAAGACATAACATTTTTCTCACTCCTATGCTTCTATATGCTTTAGTGCTTTCCTCGCAATCAGATTAATAGAGTACATTCTGAACAGTAGAATGTAATTCAGGGGCTTTGAACCTTCCAGGGTATTTGTATTTTGGAGAAGAATGTCAGAATACAATAATGCCTTTTGCTAGATTTGATCCATTTACATTCAGTTAACAAATATTTGTTGAATGCATCCTATATACATCCAGATACTATGCTAGTATCTGAACAGTGCTGAATAGAACCAACCTGGTATAAAGGTCAAGCCACTTGTAGGCGTGCAGAAGAGACAGTGAGGTGGCATTTAAGCAGGAAAAAAGAAGCAAGACTCACTTTCTTAGCACTTTCTGGACTTGCAGGTACTGGTTTTTGTGGTTGAAACCTAGGAAAATGGAGAAAGATAAGGCTGGAGAGATTGGCAGGGATCAAATCATTAGGTATTTTGTTATCATGCCAAGGAGCTTCGATGTGGGATGTAACACTGTAATTATCTGTCTACCTTGATGGAGTGAGATACTCCATAGAAGGAAACTTTCCATTATAACTGAAACATACCCAATTTCCCAGATTATCTTTCAGTCCATTTTTAAAGGAGCTCTAGGAATAACATATTCCTTCTTAAACAGGGCATACTAGGTATGGGTTAACTTTAAAATCTGGGGTTTTCTGTTAACACTATTTTACTTTTCCCTTAGATACCATAGTTTTCTTTTTCCTCTTTTTATTTTCTTTTTCACAATGAAGTGAGCTTTATTTTTGTTTCTAATTATTACTACAAGATATAATCATGTAGAAATTTAGGCAAACAGAAGTTTATGGAAGAAAACGTCACTTGAAATTCCACTTTTCAGAGGTAACTACATTGGACATTTGCGTTAAACAATGAGTTTAACCCAAATGTGTATGTTTGTGTATGCATAGCTACCTTGCACCTGCCTACCTGCCTGCTCACTTACCTGTCTACCTACTTCCAAGCTACAGTCATCCCTGCTTGCTATTTTGCGACCTGCTCTTGTGTCATTCAACATTGTGGCAATGGGATGTTTCCCCATCAGTGAGAAATATACGCTTTTATGCTCTCCTGATTTATGGTGCTTAATCTCAAGGATAATCTGAGAAAACAAATAACCAGGCTTCTTAGAGTTACGTTTAAATAACAAACTTAGAGTTAGTTACTGGTTGGTTGCTTAGTAACCAAAAAGCTATAGACTATTAAGGATTTTAGACAATTGATGAAGCAATGAAGTTGTGACAAAGTACATTGTTACTGAATATTGATATTGAGTCTATAGTAACTAGATTTGTTTAATGACCAGAATATAAAATATTAATAGCTGGATGACCATGTTACTGCCTTAGCAATTGCTTACAAAATGTTTATCGGTTGTACCTACTTTATATTGTTTGTTTGTCCCATTGCCTGCACCCCACTGTCACTGTCTCAGTACGTGCTCTCCAGGGCTATTCCTATAACCTCCTGTTTCAGCCCTTCTAGTCCACACCTCTGTAAGGGGGCACTTAAAATTTTCAGGCATATCATATTATACCCATAATATTGAAGTTAAAACCCATTAATGTGTAGGACATGTCATAATCATATTATAAAGAATATGATGCTTTTCCTTAATCTCTGCCCCCCAGCCGTAAATATGTGCACACCTTTTTTTATGTCCTTGGTGAATGCCAGCCCAACTTTTAAAATCCGCCTCAGGTGAACAGCCCTTCTCTGATGCTCTTTTCTTCCCACCAGTCCCACCCTCCAAATGCACATGTACCCTCACAGAGTCAATATCCTCCCACCTTTTCCAATTATGCTCTGCACTGAAGTACAGTAGGATTTGCTACTGTACTATTCAGTGATTCTGTATCACCTCCAATGTATGACACACGGCAAGTGCTTGATGGCTGAAAGGCATTCTGCCATAGACACCTCATCATCAGAGCAGCTGATTGAATCAGATTAGCTTTACTCTCAGTTTGGCAACCATATAAAGTTAGCAAGTCATGATTGTTTTTTAAATTATTATTTTTTTTGAGACAGGGTCTCACTGTCACCCAAGCTGGAGCATAGTGGGGCAGTCATGGCTCACTGCAGCCTCGATCTCCCAAGCTTAAGTAATCCTCCTGCCTTAGCCTCCCAAGTAGCTGGGACCACAGGTGCATGCCACCATGCCTAGCTAATTTTGTTTGTTTGTTTGTCGTAGAAATGAGGTCCTCCTATGTTGCCCAGGCTGGTCTCGAACTCCTGTGCTCAAGCAATCCTCACACCATGGCCTCCCAAAGTGCTGGGATTACAGGCATGAGCCACTACTACACCAGCCTGTTTTTTCTTGAAGGCAATAAAGCTGTGTTTACCTTAGAAATTAAAAGTAAACTCTATACAGTGAATCTCATACAGACATGAAAATTCTTAACTGAAAAAAAAAGCCAATTGTGGAACAGAATGCATAGTGTGATTTCATTTAATTTTAAAATGTGTGTGTGTGTGTGTGTGTATGTATATATATATATATATATAATGAGTGCATGTGTACAGACTAATATATCACAGGTATTTGACATATGTATTGAAAATATCTGGAAAGACACATTAAAAATGTTATCACTGGCTACCTCTGGGGAATAGATTAAGAGTGGCTTATATTTATGTTCTTTGATTTTTTTAGGGATATGTATTGCTTCTATAGTAAATACTCTTTAAAAACAAATTCATGGATCAAAATAAGCCTCAGATGATAGTTTTAAAACATTCGCATTGTATAACTTTCCCATTACTGTGCTATTTATTTATAATTTTCATTTTTTAATGTAGTTATTTTAAATTTTCTCATTATTATCTCCATATTACCCATGAGGAAATTGAGGCTTTAGAGTAATGACATGGCTCGCTCTACTGTAAGGCACAGAGCTAGAATCCAAGCCCATAAATGTTTGAATTGAAAGCCTAGCCTTTTAACTATTTCCCTGAACATCATGCATAAGTTGCTTTAGTTTCTTTAGTCACTTTGTTAAGATTTGTTTTTATTTTTCACAGGTCTGTATGCTCTGCTCTGTGGGCTATCATCTTTTTTCCTGCCATCGGTCAGAAAAAACATGTCGAAGATGGATGGCATTAGATTATGCAGGAATTTCTATTGGAATACTGGGCTGCTATGTCTCAGGAGTATTTTACGCATTTTATTGTAATAACGTAAGTAGATTGAAACATTTTACATTCTACCTTTCGTATAGGTCTTGGGTTTTCTTGCCTTGGTTCTTTTGAACTTCTTAATAAGTACATAATTAACTTATAGAATAAGTAGAAGAGTTTCGTATAAGCATAAACTTATTTTTCAAAATGGCCCTGTCATCTCTAACATCTATTATCAGTTCTATACTTATTTTACTAATTTTTTATTGGAAAATATATATACAGTTATTTTCTGAAACTTAATGTAGACATTAAATTATTAATGTTTTCACTAAATCTATATGGCTGCATGGTTCCTCAAATATTCACATTATTTATCTTTTATTTGTGTGTTTATAGAACTGAAGTTAAAATTCACACTTGTTAAAATTATGAGGTTGGTTACTGCTTTCCATTTCTTTTTTCTCCTCTCAGTGAAAAAAAAAAAAAAACAGGAAAATGTGTCTGCATTTATTAGCCCATATTCTTCTCTAAAATATGTTTTCCTGTCTTCAGTCTTATGTTTGGGGTAGGCTTGTAAGACAGACCAGATAGGAGTGAGTGTCTTTAACAAATGTGAGATGTGTCTTTTCTGAGTTCTGGATCAACTCTGCTTTCTGTCCCTAAGTTCACACAAAAGTCAGTTTTTGCCTTGTGCAAAGCAGCATTTGCAACACTGTAATCAGATAATATAGCACCTGACCTAAAAATATTGGCCAACCAAACCTTATGGAGTGAACCCTAAGTTATCACCTCATGTTCCAGCCAAGAAGACAAACTGAATGTTCCCATGGGGTCAGTACATCTCAAGTTCTCCCTTTCAGAAAGTCCCCTTTCACCCTACTTTGTTTTCTTCCTGTTTTTCTACCATACTCTTGTTTTTTCTTTTGCCCGTTTAGTTACCTCCCTTTCAGAACCAAGACTGAGCTTCTCCCTCAGGAGCAGTATACCTACTAGTTATTTCTAGTCCTAATCACAAAGAATAGAGCCTGTCCTGCCCAAGGCCCACCATGTAACAGGTGCTCTAAGGCAGGTATCTGCAGGTGCCCTACATATCTGGGGGTCACCAACCCCCAGAACCTGTCCGTGGCCTGTTAGGAACCAGCCCATGCAGCAGGAGGTAAGCAGTGGGCTGGTGAGCCAGGGAAGTTTCATATGTGTTTACAGCCACTCCCCATGGCTCGCATTATCACCTGAGCTCTGCCTTCTGTCAGATCAGCAGCAGCATTAGATTCTCGTAGCAGCACAAACCCTATTGTGAACTGCACATGCAAAGGATTTAGGTTGTGCAATCTAATGCTTGATGATCTGTCACTGTCTCCCATCACCCCCAGATGGGGACTGTCTAGTTGCAGGAAAACAAGCCCAGGGCTCCCAGTGATTCTACATTATGGTGAGTTGTATAATTATTATATATTACAATGTAGTAATAATAGAAATAAAGTGCACAATAAATGTAATGCACTTGAATTATCCTGAAACCATCTCTGCCTGCCTCCCTGCACCACGATCCACGGAAAAATCATCTTCCACAAAACCAGTCCCTGGTGCCAGAAAGGTTGGGGACCACTCTGAGGCACAGTCCTCAGCCTTCACTTATTGGGAAGATTGGCCACAGTGTGGAATTTCTCAGATTCCTTGGGATTTTTCAGTAGGACCTTTGTCTCTACACAATGACAGAGAAGACTGTCAACATATCTGGTGTCAAAATTAGTGAAGAGAAAAATCATAAATTTGACTTGAATACGTAAGAACATTATTAATTGTAGCTGCTTAAACGTGAGCCATTTGCTTTTTAGGCCTAATCACTTTGGAACACAAGCACATAATTAAATATATATGCAGGTAACCTTGTTGTAAATTGACTTGATTTTAGCTCTGCCCAGCTTTCATAACTTAACCATTTTGCATGAAACGGTTTATATGTTTTTAAAAAATTAGAGCATACTGATAACCAGGTGCTTGTGAGTACAACTGTGTAATATCTGAATTCTTTTGCTTATTTTATTCTGTATTTCTCTGAAACTGTTTTCCTTTATCTCTTGCTAAACATCAAAGTGAGATACTTTTTGTAAATCTCTTAACAGAAAAACTAAAAGTCCAAGATAGATTAAACAGATAAGGGAACTACTGGAGCTGATACAGTCAGTCCATGATCATTGAAAAATTGCTTTCCTCCATCTGGTTTCTAATCATTTTCAAATACTCAGTTGCTGTAGACCTATAAAAGACTCGTTTTACCTTTTAAGGAACACAGCTGCTTTCAGAATGAGATTGAAAACTGTGGACCCTAGATCCAGTAGAATGTACTTCTGGGCACACACTTAAACAAACAATCTGACATTTGATTTCAGGAAGTTAATAGCCCCAAAAAAGTCCTTGGTGCCCAGATTAAGAACTCTTGTCTTATGTGACTTTTGACTTTAAGACCAGCTAAGTGCTTATTTAAATACCTACATATCTCATAAGCCCTTCAAACCTAAGCTAAGTGTGTGCTCTCTCATGCCCCTGTTCTCTTCCCCCATCACACACACAGCAAACCTGGATCATCTTTGTTCATTTGCTTCATTAATAGAAGCCATTTATGTGGCCTTTCGGGCTAAAAACAGTCAAGCTTTCCTCTACTGCCCTCTCACACATCCAGTCAGCCATTAAGACTTAAGCTTATTTCAAAAATGCCTCCTAAATCTGGCGCTCACATCTACTTTATTCAACAGGAGTCCAAGCCCCCTCTCTCTCTTTGAATAAACTAAACTAATATCTTTCTAGCTGGTTTCCTGTCACCTATTTTCTACACTGATGTCAGAGTTGTCTTTCTAATAAGTCAGTTTGAAAAACAGCTGTGTCATCCGATTCTTAAAGAATTCTGCTGTTCCTCCAATGCCAGTGTGGTGAAGTTCAAAACATTTAGCCTAACAGTATGCCTTTTCAGCCTTTCTTCTCAAAACTTCCTGCTGCGTTTGCTGTTCTCTTTCCTCACGAGCTCTGTCTTCCCACAAAATCTTAGATGTCATCTCCTCTATGAAGCATTTTTTAGCTACCCCAAGTAAAGTTAATTGTTCCCTCTTCTGTGGTTCTGCAGTGTTCTGTTCCTCAGTTACAGTATCTACCATAAGATTATAATCATTTGTTGACATGTCTGCCCCTCCCATAGTCTGTGAGCTCACTGCTGGGAGAGTTCATGTCATAGTCATCTTTGCTTTTATAGGACTTGAACTGTGCATGGCATGTAATAGGTAATCAGAAAATGCTATTGTGTGAATAAATGTAGTCTTTTACCAGCTCACTTTGGAATTTGGTTTGTCATTGTGACCAACCTAAAAGTTGTATGGAACATATTTTTTAAGGAAGGGAGATAATCTGAATTTGAAATGCAAATACCAAGTAAATAGAGTTTGGAATTTGTAGTGTAAAAGCCAAAATTACTTTTTCAGTTCCCTTATTGTTAATAACAGAATTAAACTGTGATTTCCTTTCATTCTAGTACTGGCGTCAGGTATACTTGATCACAGTGCTTGCTATGATCCTGGCAGTGTTCTTTGCGCAGATTCATCCCAATTACCTCACGCAGCAATGGCAAAGGCTCCGTTCTATCATCTTTTGTTCTGTTTCGGGATATGGAGTGATTCCTACTCTTCACTGGGTTTGGCTCAATGGAGGAATTGGTGCTCCTATTGTACAGGTAGGTTGAGTGTAGTTGATATTTTTCTCTCTTTTTTTTTTTTTTTGCCTTTCAATCTTACTCTTTGTGGGTAAAGTAGTATAATCAAGCCAAGTGGGTGGATGTTTGTCATTTGAGAACATATTTGTAATTGCATATTGATGCCATAATTTTCACAGCCATAT
Organism: Macaca thibetana thibetana; assembly: GCF_024542745.1. Classification (NCBI taxonomy): domain Eukaryota; kingdom Metazoa; phylum Chordata; class Mammalia; order Primates; family Cercopithecidae; genus Macaca; species Macaca thibetana. Next base: position 131,055,534 of record NC_065582.1, on the reverse strand, counting down.
AAATAAGCATACCTTGCAGAAGTTGAGGTAAAATCTGAATACTGTTTTTCTCTGAGTTGTCTTTCTGTAAAAGAATACATTATTATTCTCTGTTACCCGTAGTATATAAATACCCAAGTCCTTATTTGTGGAGGAGGACTCCAAAGTTTCTAGCTTTGTCTGCTGGATCAGTGATAATGCCAGTGATAACACAAGTATAGAAATAGGAGCAGCTGATCTTTAGGGGGTGAAGGGAAGTTGGGAAGGATTTTATGTTGGACCCGATGAGTTTGGGGTACCCAAAGGTAGAGATAGGATCTGGGATTTTAGCTAGAGTTTGACACTGGCAATAAAGATTTGGAAATCATCATTGTATTGGTAGCTGGAGCCAGGGAAGCATGTTCAATCCACTGACGACAATATATTGAGAAATAAAAGCTCTTTGTTAGAATCAGGTGTTATGGGGGAACAGTTGATGTGCATTAGGAAGAGTCTCAGTGAGCACTCAGGATTCTTGAGAAAAGGATTTGAAATAAGACTTACATTCTTAGAGATCATTGTAAAAATGCTCTATGTATGCACTAGAGAGTAAACTTGAGAATTTTTAATACAAGTAAATACGCCAAGAAATCTGACAGAAATCACATATACTCGTTGCAATGGTACCTTTTTCTAGAATGTGTGACTTTAAGGGTGGGTTTTATTCAAAAGAATCAGATTTTATTAGAAGAGGAGAGACCATTAGTAGGCCTACATTTATTTGCATGAAGTTGGCAACAGCATAGTGGAAAACAGTTGGGTGTACAGCTGAAAAGAAAGGAAGTTCTGTGACAGAGTCAATTGAGTGATATAATGTGGCCACTTGGCCAATTTGAGGACAAGGGTAATGATGTCTTCATACATTAGGATATTGGGAGAAAGGTGAGACAGTAGTGATGAGGGACATCAGTAATCCTCCTATCTGTGAAAACATCTTTCTGACAATTTTGATTCCCTTATAATAAGAAAATGGAATGGGGAACTGCCACTGTAGATAAATTCCAACTGGAATAATTGTTGACATAGAAGTGACCAAAATTTTTGGATGTGATAAACACATTCCTTTTAAGCTTATAATGACAAAAAGAATAAGACCCTAATGGGTCTAATAGTCAGTGAATTTTAGAGAAGTTAAGGAAAAAAAAGGGATTTTTTTTTTTTTTTTATTCAGAAATCTTAAAACGGAAAGATGGCTTAGATAATAGTTTTCAAAGATGGAATCCTAATATGATCACAGATCATTCCAGTGAGGAAGCAAAGGGAAACTTTCACAGAATTGTTTGATAAGCTCTAATTTTTAAAAAGATGGAAAAACGGGCACTTTAACAAAGATAAAAAGTTCTGGAAGGGTTAATCTTGGGAGGCAGGATCAAATTGTGTTCTAGAATGTTTGAGAAATCTGAGGTTGATTAATCTGAAAAATATAGGAGTTCGGGAGGGTTATGATGATTCTCATATTTGAAGAGGAAGGAGAAATTTGTCTTTATTTTTTATTTCTTTGAAACAGAGTCTCTCTAGTGCCTTCAAACTCCTTGGCTGAAGCAGCCGTCGCACCTCAGCCTCCTAAGTAGTTAGGTCTATAGGCATGCACCACCATGCCCAGCTAAAAAAAAAAAAAAAAATTTGTAGAGAGAGGGGTCTTACTATGTTGCCCAGGCTAGTTTTGAACTCCTGTCCTCAGCTAATTTAAAAAAAAAAATTAGAGGGAGGGGTCTTACTGTGTTGCTCAGGCTAGTTTTGAACTCCTGTCCTCAAGCGATCCTTCTGCCAAAGCCTCCCAAAGTGGTGGGATTACAGGCATAGGCCATGCACCCAGCCTGTCCTTATTAAATGAGTTCTTGGTAAATTAAGTTTATAACCAGTATTAGGAACAGTATGTATAAGGATAGCTTGCTGGATTTTCTCAGGGCCAGGAAAGTCTTTTCAATACTGTGTCAGCAGTGAGACAAAGTGCTTCATATAGTAGTATTCAAGAGGACCATTTATCTGGGATATTGGAACAGATTTCTGTCTTGGGGAGACCCCTTAGGTCTTTTCCAGCCATAAGTTCCTGTTCTTCAGTGTCTTTGCTTATTTACCTGCCAACTCTATTTCCATATGCATTCTACCCATATACCTATGTTGCAGATGGAGTTGGGTGCCCTTAGGAACTTCAGCATGTTAAAGCTCCAGCCCCTTTAGGAGCCTGACCATTAGAGCACTCTCTGTGCTCCATTCTTGCAGACTGCTTCCTGCATATGAGAACAAGTTTCATTATTGGAGACAGTCTGCAAAACAATTCAGATTTAACAATCTTAAATCCAACTATTAGATTCGTAATAAATCTGGAGTTCAGTAACAGGAAGATCTGTAAAAAAACATGTTTTGCTTTTCAGGACTTTGCACCCCGTGTAATTGTGATGTATATGATTGCTCTTCTTGCTTTCCTATTCTACATTTCCAAAGTCCCAGAGCGGTACTTTCCAGGTAGGTGTCTCTTTTATAGCAGTTTTGTATTGTTATCCTAAATATATGCCCAAGGTGTATGCATCACAGCATCAAAACTTAGTTTCATTTTTTAATACTATTGATTATGGAAATGATTCCTCTCTTTCCAAACGTTACCTAAAACTTTCAAAGGGCTTTCACAACTTTTCCTTTCATCCTGACCATGTGAGTTGAGTCCAGTAGGTGGAGTTGTCACTGTTTTGTGGTTATGAACTAGTGACAAAGCTGACATTAGACTTTTGAGTCTTCTGACTCCCAACCACTATTTCTTTTAAAAAGTAGAACACCGTCAACTACCATTTACTTCTTTATATGCCAGCTAGTTGTTTAAAAGTAATTTATATATGCAGAGATATATAAAGCAAGAAATAAGAAGCAAAGGACAGTAAGAAAAAGATACTGAAAAGAAGTGAGGTGTAGGATCACTTCACAATATGTACATCAAAGGGGTCTATAAAAAAGATAAAGGTAACAAACCTGGCTTTAGGCTTCCTGGCACCCAGCACTAGGAAGAAAATAGTGAAAGTTAAGAGTCTTTATGTTTCCAGAAAAAGATAGTGAAAATAAGTGAGGTGTAGGATCACTTCACAATATGTACATCAAAAGGGTCTATAAAATAGATAATGGTGACAAAGCTGGCTTTAGGCTTCCTGGCACCCAGCACTAGGAAGAAAATAGTGAAAGTTAAGAGTCTTTGTGTTTCCAAGATACACAAGCCAATAGATTTTTTTGTTCTTCATTCCAAAGAAAATATTTTCAGATGGAAAATAAGAGGACACTGGGTGGAGTGAACAACAGTCTCCAAAACCTGTATTTGCTTGTTTGAGAACTTTAGCTCTGGAGTCAGACTGCTTGGGTTCAAGACCCACATCAACCACTTTCTAGTTACGTGAGCTAAGTAAGTTACTTAAGCGCTCTCAGCTCCAGTTTCCTATCTAAAACATGGAAATACTTTTTTCCGCCCCCCTGGGGTTATGGTAAGGAGTAGATGAAAAAATGCATATAACACAGTTTAATGAGGATTAGATGAGAAAATGCACATATCATGTAACCAGGTTTCTAGCAATTAGTAGGGACTGAATAAATGACAGCAGTTATTACTATGTCCCCCAGCCCTGGTCTTATAAGTGAAATATGTGGTTTAGTGAGAGACAGAGTGACGCAAATCCAGGTAAGTTTTGGCATGGGTCAGAAATAACATTTAGAGTGCATAAAACTGATGTTTTTTTCAGTTTGGAGAGCTAAAAGTCAGGGAGCAGTTTAAATCTAAACTGCAAATTTATCCCCTCTTCTTCCTGGGTTAAGAATCACTTCAACGGTGAATCAGAGAAGGGATTGTCCCACTCATCACGCGTGTTGGGGAAGAAGAAAGGGTGAGAAACCCTGGCCTAAACAATGCATCCCACGGATCCTCAGGCATTCCTCTGTGTACTTGGTTTTTCACCACTGAGCTTTAAACAAGAACGGAAATACAGGGGAAAACCTGAGTTGTAAACAGGAGGATTTGGGAACAGATCTAGGACATGCCACTGAATTGAAGACCACCCGTCTTCCAGGCAGGGCCAGAATTTCCCTCAGAAAACAATTCTGGTAAAACATATTTTCGTATCACTTTATTAATAATTCTTTTTAAAATTCTATATTTTCTTTATAATAGATAAGTAGAACACCAAACCATGAAAATTCTCTAGTGATTATGACCATAGTGGGTTTTAGGCCTTAAAATATTCAGATCAGGAGTTACCAGTCATTTAATATAGAACATCTATAAACAATCAAACTCGTTGTAACTTAACCTTCCCCAAGACATACTTGACATAAAATGTGCCCTATGTAGCAGAACATGTTGAGTTCGGGTACATAAGAGCAGTGGAAATACAGAAACTAAAAAATTAGAAGTCTTTACAGTGAAAAGTGATAGTCTCAAATGTTCATGTACAAATGCCTTAGAAACTATCTCTGGCAAGTCCTCATGTATGAGCTGGCCACTGGGAAATAAAATAAATTTTAACCTAAAAGCTTTCATTCAGCTCAGGTCGAATGTTTAAAAATGTATACACAATACAATGGCATTTGATGGGTCCAAGGATCCCCAAGGTGTGTGGATAAAATTGAGTGGATCTCTGATAGTTGTATTAGATAATCAATATTTGCTGTATTTTGTTTTTTAAAAAATGAGTCTGTAGGCTTCACTAGACTGTCAAAAGAGTCCATGGTACAAAAAAGGCTAAGAATCTTGTTGACATACACTTTAAAATCTATGTGCTGTACTGATTGGTAAGAAAAAAGAGAGGTTAGAGAATATTTACATTATATGACCATAGAAGTACCATGAGTATGTTATTTACATTGAAATTATTATAGCTCTGTATTTTGTTATTTGCTAAGAGAGATCAAGAAGTTTTCCATATGTTGTTTAATCTTCTTAGAATTTAACATTTGACCACAAAGAGATTAAATTGTTCTCTGAAGTTGTATATGAAATAACCTTAGTTAATTAAGCCATTACTAATTACATCCTGCAGATTATTCCATTAGTTAGAGAGCACAGGATTCAGGTCAGCACTTTTTCTTTGCACGCCTGCTTGAAATAAAAAGTGCTTCTAGTAGGTTTATATCTAAACCCAACAGTATATCTGCTTCTCGCAGATTTATACCTAAATCACCCCATGATTTTTAACATCTAGTTTCTTTTGCCTCTCTCAATAATTTGTTGTTGTTGTTCGTTCTGCCAGATGTGAGACATGGGAGGCATAAGGTCAAATTCCTGAAATTAAGTTAGATTTTGAAAACACACTTGGAAGAGCATTTCTGAAGTTTACCTGTGTACTTAATAAATAAAACCTTAAAATTAGACCCAAATATGAATTGATCCATTTTTAAAAACGTTTGGATCTCCAGTTAGTCTCTAGGCACTCTGAGACTATGAAAATTTTTCTGCTAAACTATACTTCCAAGAAATATATTTTTCCTTTAATGTCAACATATTGAAATCAATATTATTTTTTTTCTACCTTCTTTCCAGGACAACTAAACTACCTCGGATCAAGCCACCAAATATGGCATATCCTTGCAGTAGTGATGTTATATTGGTGGCATCAGTCAACAGTGTATGTCATGCAGTACAGACATAGCAAGCCTTGTCCTGACTATGTTTCACATTTGTGAATTAGGTATGGCCACCTGGTGAATTCAGTTGTTAAGCAATATATAATGGGGAATTGTATACCCCACTATTTCTAAAATTCCCATTCGTTTTCCCTTTTTCCTCTTTGAGTAACGCTTTATAAAAATGGGGGAAAAAAGTATACTTAAGGATCTGTAGTAATAGCTGCTTTACAAAACCCTTAAAACTACTAATTTGCTGCTTGTACAGAAAGTGAAAATTAGTTGGCAATCATAAGAAATATCTGAATAACAATGATGAATGGGAAACTAGTGTTGAAATAGGATTCATTTTACTTAGCACCAGCTTAATTTCCTTAGGAAGGGCTCATCTCCATTAGAAAATGGAGTCATCCTATGTGCTTAACTATTTTCAGTAAATTACCAAGTTTAAGTGCCTAATCAAGTCAAGGGTTGTTTCAGCCTATGCTTAATGCAAGCTAGGATAGTGATTTTAAATAATCACTAGCTTTTAAGTACATGATTTGTGAGAAACTGGCACTTCAGAGATTATATCCTTTAGCTATAGGTTCTTCTCTCCCTAAGAACATTAGATATTTTAGTTTTCCAGAACAAAAGCTTTAAACTTCTCCTGCAAGTTGAGAGAAGGTTTGAGAAGAGGAAAAGAACATGTCATTTTCTATCAGATAAGAATCACATTAGAAACTAAGTACAGGATTAGACAAATTATGTGATCAAACAACATAGTCATTAGCCACCTAAACATTTTAATTCCAGATATTAATTCCATATAATAACTGAATTCTTGTGAGTGGATTACAGCAGGTTTTTGATCCCAAAATTCCAGAGCTTTCAACTCTCTGAATTTTTAGTCCTGAATATCCAGTGATGGGGGTTCCCAGCTTTATGGGTGCTACTTTCAAGGCCATAGAATCTAGATGGCCCTGTCTTGACCCTGAAATGAACCTTAAGCCTTAGAACAACGTCATGCAGATACCCCATTTGATAATACGCTTATTCACCTGTGCTCTAGTCCTTGGTTTCTGCATGTGTTAGCATTGCATTGATAACTCAGAATCTTGATAAACACTTAATATTTGGACCTGAAGCATTAAACTTTCTCTTTATTGTATATACTTAAAAAAATAGATCTCACTGCCCTATCATACATTGTAGCCCTCTTATTCTTTGGTCTTTCATATGCATTAAATCCCTTAAAGCAGACATTCATAAAAACTTACATTGTTTATTGGAATATAAAATATTACCCAAGTTTCTTAATGAGTTGACATGAGCTGTTTTAAATATTGGTTTATTTTCAGAACAGCAAAATTACTGAATATCAGAAAAAATGTTAATTGATGATGAAGCTTATTCCCAAAATGCCTTTTGTACATACGATATTTGGAAAGTCACTTTAATGTGCCTCAGTTAATACATCAGTGAAATGTTGTGTTTCTTTTCCAGTGTAGTGTTTTTGGAATATAAATTCCCCATGCTAGTATCTCAGCAAAGAGAATTTCCCCCCAGGAGGCTCAGTAAAGGAATACCATGTCTTACCCATCGTGATGATGGAACCCTGCTTTGAAAATGGCTATTTTACCTTATAAGGTTAAAATTTTGATCCATATGTTAAGTGATAGAAGATTTTGGTGCAACAGTAGTAGGATATATTTCTCCTAGAACATCCCTTATTGGCTTACATGATTTTATTGCCTTTAAATAGATATTTTGTCATTTTGGCCAAACAAAAGACACTGAGTAGTTATACTTAAGTTAAAAATGAGAGGAAAGTCATTATTTTAGGTGTGGAGCCATTTTTATTAGAAAATTTTGTCAAAATAAAAAAAATTGAATCATTTCAATTTTTGCAATCCCTGTATTAGTATATGAATTAATACTTGCCATCTGAATTAATACATAAAAAGAGCATACTGTGTTTTTAAATCAGTGTTTCTTTGAATTTAAAGGGTGTACAGGTCTTTCTGTAGGAAAATTGTTCCATGTAAACATTTCAACTTTTTATGAAAATGTTAAATATTGTAAGAAAGTTATCCTCTCATTTTTTTCACTGCTTTGATGTATTTATTATAAAGTAGGGAATGAATGAATGAATGTGGATTGCTGTCAACTAGAAACACTTCTGTATGTCAGTCAGCATTTAATGACCACCTACTGTGTGCACAGCACTACTGGTAAAATTTTGAAGACATTGTTAACATTAAAAAATATTTTAAAGTTGTCTACAAATCTGAGCCTTGTAATGATGTATATTTATTTTTGTTTTTATAGATTAAAATAAGATTAAAATATACTATCCAGTTACAGTACTAAAAAAGACTGGTTTTAATTTTACCAATGTGTGAACTATAAAAGCTTTTGCCTACAGATTTTACAAGTACATTTTAAAATTATCTATGGCTGTTTTAAATTGTCTCGCAATTTATATGGTTGTGGTTAACTCATTTAAGAAACAATTATCTTTCTATATTAAGCCATTTTCAAATAGCAAGACAGTGCTTGTCTTTTTTTGTTATTACACTAACTGCAATTCAGTAAGCTGCATGACAAAATATGTATTATGTAAATAAACCGGGTTTACTAAATATTTTTAAGTGCTGCTTGTCATTCTTTGTAATACATAACAGCTTTAAAATCATATTTTAGAATCAGGAACGAAGATTCAGGGAATGTCTGTCACATCTTATGGCATCCCACCTGGACAGAATATCCGATTTGAAGATTGTGATTGACTGCCATAAAACTATACAACTCTCCATTTGGCAGGTACCTACTAGATAATACTTTGCCCTGTATTAAATGTCAAGGGGCAAAGCGTATTCCTCTGAATTCCTGCTAGTTGCTTTGCTGCATTAGGTCCCTGTCTACTCTAAATCATCATTCCTGGGAATTCTACCTCTGCCCAAGTGTGTAAAGAATCAGCTCACCTATTAGAGAAGGGGTAGAAATACCTTCTATGTGTATTATCACAAAAACTGTGTTTACACTGAAGAGGTGTAAATACGGTCCTCTGAGATCTTGTACCAGAATTCTCAGGTAGTGTAATGAGATGATGATCCAGAACTGAAACTACCCTTAAGAAAACATTTTTGGAAGGGAGAGGTAAATAGCAGTAGGGGGTTTCCTGTGAAAAATTAACCTCCATCCTCAAGAGAGCTGAAATGAACAGCCGCCAAGGTTCTAGTCCTGCTCTATGAAATCTGAGATCAAAATACTACCTAACATGCATGTAATCTCAGTTGTGGCAACCATTTGAACTATCTTAATATGTAACACCAAACGTTCAAGCTTTCAATATGAGAATATTAACTACATGTTACATGTGATGCTTGAGCTGGGCTTCCTTAAAAAGGTATTCATTATCCAAAATAAACAGCTCAAATTGCAGCATATATTCATCTCAAATAAGTTAACTATAACTGAATTTGAACAGGAACACTGTAAACTATTCTTTGTTAATAGAACTTTTCTGATCATTTGTGTTATTTTGCTGCTTTGTACCATTCATTAAAAAGATACAAAGCCCCCTTTTTCACACAACTTCAAAAAAAGTTCATTCATAAAAATAAGATGAACCTTTCCACAGGCTACCAATCTAAAGACTCCAGTTTGTGGAATAATACATAGTATTATAACCTTGATGCCAAACTTAGTCCATCAATCCAATCAACAGGTTTTCTCTTTAATGTGTCATAGCCTCTCTTCTGATATAATTGAGGATTACAATGTTAGTTAACCAAATAACCAATATTAATTCAACCAAAGATGTTACCAGGTTTTAAGGATTTTTAAAAATTTATAATGTGGAAGCTACAAAACAAGTTATTCAGAAGGCATTACAGAATAGTTTTTGCCTACTGTCATCACTCTGAGTATCAGTAATTATGACTCACTGAAAAAGTCGTTCTGTTAAGTGTTCTTGTAGCAAAAACTCTTTAAGTCAAATGGGTTTTCTTACCTAAATTGTAAACTGTGAGCTCCTTAAGAATAGGGATCTAATCTTACAAACTTTTCTATTCCACTAGCTGCTACATAATAGGTCCTTAATGTTTGTGGTGTGAATGAAATAACTGAATTTGAATAGAAGTTTACATTCAAAAGTCGTAATAAGACAAATAATGAAAAACTCCAAAGTCACTGATTATAAAGAATATGCAATCCATTTGGGATTTATTGCATTTAAAGAAAACAGATTAAAACAGGTATGATAAATAGAGTAAGAAAATAACTTTAAATTTCAAACAAAATATAGTGAATCAGGGACAGAATTCAGTCAAAAAGAATAAGCAATGTAAAGGCAATAAAGTAATAAAATCAGTTAGTGCTTAATTAGATATGGCGGGGGAAGGGATGGCAGGGGGAGACTGAGTCTATCTCATAACTGTTTCCCAGCGATATTTGAGGACTGAAGTTACTTCAGCAAGTATGTTTTGTAACAAGTAGAAATACAATAAAGATGTAAATCTGATTTATTTAAAGGTTAAAGTTATTTGCTTAGTGGTACATAAAAGGCTTCAGAAAATTCAAGTTTAACAAAAAATGGAAGTGTAATCAAAGAAAGTGCACTTAAAGCTGTTTGCCAGCAATTAAAAAGTAGCTTCTATACAGCTTCTATTAGATGACTTTTCAATCACAAAAAGAGCAGTCATAAAAACAATTCTTTCAAAAGTAGCACTATAAATTTTAAAATAAAACAAAAATAACCCCAAATCATGACCCTTTGCATTATCATCTACCTTATTCTCTTAGTAGCTTTTGTAAACCCTCACTAGGAGTGAATGTTCTCTTAGATATGATTGTGGTTGCAATTCCATTTTTTAAAAATTCACATTAACTCCACAGTAGAGAGATGTGACATGCATGTGTGTACATATTTTTATCTTAATATATAAAACACCACTGAGTATAAAAGTTCTCAAACTATTCATCATTTATGGTATTCTCACAGTAGATATGTCATCTCATTCTCACAGTAGACTGTCAACTCAATAATTGGACCTAAAATAACAAGTTTGCTAAAAAGAAAAAAAAAATGAGAGAAAAAAGTTTACTGCACATTCTAAATATATTAAAAACAAATGTACCCAAGCTCCTCAAAACTAGTGATATTAATACACTTGTACCTTCTAACAGTGCTTACGTGAAGTACCAAAACCTAAAATAAACCAAGCAGAGTAGCTGACTTGTAACAAAACCGCTCTGCCTGGTGAACTTCAGCAGAGAAGAGTGGGCTCCACCTTAGATTTTCCACCAGCAAGAGAACAACAGTCTATCACTCTTAAACAATAGACAGGGTAGGAATGAAAGTTGTGTCTATTTGCAAATCCAGATAATGTCATAACTATGCGCAACACATACACAGGGATTGGGGTAAGGGAAAATAATTACACTCCTGAATAAATGTTCTAGTCAGTTAAATTTTCATCCAGCCTACAACCTTTCCTCCTCCACCTAATATACTTACCATGCAATTTTTGTGTCTTAGCAGATACATTCTTCAATGCCATAAAAAGCTGATCTTTCTAATACTAACATTTTACTGATGTGATAATATTAAAATAAGCAAATGGTCCACTTTTTAAAGGATTATTCAAAATCAACAAGCATTATTAAAGCTGTTAGGAAACAACTTTGGCCTCAGATTTTTGCTAGCTTCATAATAATTTACTTCTCTTAGTGATGTTCAAGTATAACAGGTTTAGTTATAACTACATCCTAAAGAAGCACAGGGGACACCCAAATATTAGGGGAAAAAACCCATATGTGTGTGTGTGTGTATTTGCTTAGTGGTAAATATAAATATATATATAACCTTTCTTACTTCCTTAAACCAGAATTGAACCATCCCATAATAGAGCCAAACTTTTACTGAGTGCTGTGTGCCAGGTACTGTGTTAAGCACTTTCACATACCTTGGGAGCTTTATTCTCATAATTCTCACAAGGGAATAACCTGAGCATCAGCTGTGTGGAGTGACCTACACCTTGACCATGATTCTGAGGGATGATGAATGAAAATGCAAAATATAAATCTATACTCCTTAGGAAAATGCCTCTACTACAACACAAAGGAATCTCTCCATTTATATCCTGTTGAACCCCCAATTGAATCCTGTATCTTTTCTCTGAGCTACAATCTTGAAAGAAGAAAGTCACTGTGCTGTGTTATAACATTAAGAATGTAAATATTTTAAGTTGTCAGAGTTGTTTCCTCAGAATTTATAAGCCAAAAGGTCTACATCTGTGTCGGAATCATTTAAAATTATTCAGTGTATTGAAAAGCAATTAAAACTCTAGGTATTTCATGTTTACATCTGAAGGAGACCACATTAGTTCATCCTCTACCCCTTTTCTAAATGATGAAACTCATGAGGTCTAGCAGAGACCAAGGACTAATACAATCAAGAAGCATATTGTGTACACCTCAACAGATTTTCATTTAAAAAAATTGTTTGATACAAACCTACTGTAGTTCATGAATTTACTATGTGTAATCATCAACTCTTCACTTTTAAAAGAAAGTATCACTTGAATCTATTTTGTAAAGTTTTTAAACATCTACTTGAGCATTTGCATTAGCAATATTAATCAACCTGAGAATCAGAAGAAAAAAAAAAGGTGCGAACACATTTGCCTTTGGCACGAGGACAAGTAATTGGTGCAGTCCAGCTCTAAAAGTACAACTCTAAATAATAATGTAATGCTTGGTCTGCCTCTGCTACATTGTGATTCACATATTGCTTCCCTATCCACAAATTTGTATTTGATTTAGCATATAAAAGAAGGGAAAAAGCAATAAAAAGACAAATAAGTGGTTTAGTTACATATACTTTGCTTCTTTCCAAGTTCAGAACTGTGAAAAGAGGCAAATAGCTTATCCCATTGGGGCACTATAATTAAGAGATTCCTAATAAAATTACTCATAAAATATACTTTAATTGGGTTCGAAGAGAGTTAATTTAAAATATAAAAATCAAAGAGAGTGCCAGTTGATGAGTGTCCACTCCTTTCTGTAAATAGCATTAACTGTTCTAGAAACTTCCAAATGTTAATCTGATAGCACAGCACAATTATAACTTAAAATAGTTACAGACACAGGAAGCACAGATACTATATTCACATTAATTCACATATGTAATCTCTATCATTAAATGATTTCTATAAAATCTCAAGTTTCTAATTAGGATTTGTGGTGTAAAAAAAAGGCAAATTGGTAGCTGGGTTCTCTTCAGTAAAGACACAATCAACTAGCAGAGTTAAGATGCTAGTCCACCTTATATGCATTTTAAGATCTGGTGTATTAGTGCAGAGGTACTTGCAGCAGGATGCATGAATCCTGCCTTTATATAAGGCTTTGTGGGTGTCACCGTTCTGTGCACTTTATTAAATCTACTCCACCCCCCAAACCTAATAAAAATAATTGTTGCTTATGATTTGGGGAATATTTGGTGAAGTTGCTAATAAAGTACATTATTAAATGCAACATGATTTCACATTGTAAATGTCTTGAAAATTCAGTTTCCGCTACATTATTTTCTTATAAAATTTTTATATAACCCTTGTCCTCACTCCAATTTTTCCAATAATCTGCTTTATTACGGCCATGACAATAAAAGTTTGGGGCAAGAAGCCATTCATAAAGTGTTTCTAAAGTAGTGAACATTTTCTATTCTATATCATTTTTTCTTCTTATAATTTCTTTGCAAATGTCAGGTGTTTCTCATATTTTTGTTCTAGGCTTCTATGCGATAGTCCATTTTTTAAGTTCTGTTTTAATTGACAAAAATTATATTTATCATGTATAACATTGCTTTGAAATATGTAAATTGTGGAATAGTTAAATTGCGCTAATTAACTACACATTATTTCATATGCTTATCATTAGATATTCCATATTAATGGCACTTGTTTTTAAAAATGAAACAGAGTTTTAGGCACAATAGTCAGTTACTTCTGGCTCTGCTTTGTGGAGAAAGGTGTATGGACTGAAATCTCTGCACTCTCCAGATAATTACTTTCTAATGCTTTAAGATAACTAGACTGTTTTTAACTGTCTGGAAATTAGAAGAGACCTTAAAAAAATTCACAAGTGTAACTAGTGTATGTACAAATAACCCTAATTTTAGGGATATGCACACAAAAATGACATTCTGATATCAAAAATAAGTTTTACTGTCCCTTCTCAGTGGCTACACACCTGGAAAGGTGCCATGTGCTTTCACTGGAAGTACCACACTTGCATTTCTGTATTGTGATGTCAGTAGCAGAAACCCTTCGTTAGAGCTTGCAGTTTAGCTCCCTTTCTCCTGAAGAGGCATCAAGTTCCTACCCTGCAGAGATACTTCATTTTTCTATTTGGTTTATTTAGAAATCACCTATTCTGATTGATCTTTAAGAATGAATGATATAAAGAGCTACCAAATTTTCTTTCAAATTCATGAAACTATTCATACTTTCTTGAAACAGGAGTTAATGCCAAGAATCCATCAGAAGTATCTACTGTTTAGAAGGAAATGGAGCAGCACCAAATGGGTCCAATTCGACTGGTTGGGACTGTTGGGACTGATGTGGAGTGATGCTTTGCACCACAAGTTCTGTAAAGGGCACGGCACCAAAATCATCCATTTTCAATACATCTGCACTATGGAATGACCCATGTAGTGAATTTTGTCTTGGCCGCCCTGGCAGGACAGTATTGTGATCAGCACGGATGTCGCTCAGGCCCTGATGTGGAGGGTGCCATGACAGGTCTGCAGAATGGAACGGCTTGGCACCGAAGGGGTCCAACAGGCTCTCCTCAGGTTGTAAGACATTGCCCCTATCTTTCCCATCAGTCAGTGCAACACTGATGTTCTCCTTGGAGTCTGAGATGGTTAAAAATTCATTGCTACTTTGAGAGTCTCGGCGGCCCACTTTTTTGTGCCTGCGAGCCCTCTCTGGAGTGCGGTAGGTAGGCTTCAAAGTCTTCTTTGTGCTAGTTGGCGTGCCATGATGCCGCTTCCCATTGCTTTTGGACATATCCTGCTTTGTGCGCCTTTGGCGAGAGGACAGTTTCTGTAAGCTGCGCTGTTTGACTTTTTGCTGCTGGCTCCCCGTTATTTCATCAAAGGGCACAAGCCCAAAAAGGTCCTCGTTGCTTTCACTTTTACTTGTTGATGTGAGGAAGGGCTGAAATGGAGTGGAGCCAAATACATCTACACTTTTGGGATACCCAGGGATAGTATGTGCCTCAGGCCCCCCGGCATGGCATTCTTGGACATTCACCTTCTTGCTAAAAGGCGCCTTTGTGAATACATCAAATTCCTCCTGCTCGAGTCCTGCAGCAGGAAACCTGTGTTGAGGGAGGTTCTTTTCATTCTTTTCTTGCTGGGGCTGTTGAGCACGCACTGCAAAGAAGGGGACAGCGCCAAATACATCGAACTCCTGTTTGGGAGTCTCCACCTCAACATCAGAGGATAATTGGGCTGAGGTGAGGAGTATTGTATTAAGATCTTGGGTTGGTCCACTGCCAGATTTGTCTCTGTAGACAGAGCTCATGTCACTGTACTTTGCTTTAGCCTGCTCATAATCAGAATCAGAGCTATGTTTCTCCTCTTCTTCCTCATCTTCAGAATCCATGAGGAGAGGCCTGTGACCCAGATTTTCTGGTTCAGTATCATCATCATTAAAATCTCCTTGTTCCCCCTGAAGAACTTCTTCATCATCTTGCTCTTCCTCTTCACTGCTCTTAGGAGAAGGGGGATCTGATTCAAAATCACTTTCAGATTCATCATTCCCCTTTTGCACTTGACCCTGTACTGAGGTTTTCTTTCCAGTCCGCTGATCTTTAGATGCTGGACTTGTTTTGCCGTTCTTGAGAGCGTTTGCAGTGCCATTTTCTTGATTTATAGATGAACGTTCAGCTTTCTTTTCAGGAGAACCTGCAAGTTCAAAGAAAAATTATTACAGCATTCCAATGCATTTCAAAATCCTCTTGCACTAAATGTTAATATGTATTACACACAGCATTACAAATCCCTCATACGAGTTCCCTTAGAGGAAAGAATAATGTTGTCAATTCTTTGTCAGTAGACCTAGAGAATGCATTTGACCTCAAGTAGATGGTTAAGTCTTAATGTAAACAGACTTACTCATATCTGGACCCTACACCCTGCCTCCTCATCATACTCTGACAGCCAAATTTTATTTATAGCACTCAGAATGTAGTAGACTAGCAAATTTTCTTCACCCCACCACCAAAATAACATTATTCTGCTAATTCTGAAAGCTCAGATCTCACATTCACTAAACACCTTCTGCTTATATTTCAACTGTTGTAAAGTTTTCTCATGGAGATCCACAAGCATGAACAGCCTGCCTGCTCAGTTACATATTTGTTTCACTATTTTTTTTAAATCAGCATTGTATTTTTTATAAACCAGTATCTTTTGAATTGAGTTAGCATGAATGGCCTGATCAAAGCTAAGGACCAGATACTAAATGGAGACTGTACCAAGAACATCTGTCTTCTCTAGATGATATATCTTCCTTTAATTATAATATCTATACATTACATTAAAAGCGAGATGCTTTTAAAAACAAATATACACCATCTGGAGATGTTTTTAGCTCAGAATCCATTCAGTCACTTCATTTTCTGAGTTCATTCAACAAAAGAAATATAGGGCACTTTACTATACACATAGTACATTGGTGAGTAGAAGAAACATGGTTTCTGCTTTCAGGGGTTTATAATCAGAGGTTGCAAGTAAACATAAATTGTGACCAGTGCTCTGAAATAAAGGAGAGCAGGGCAATGGGTGCATAAACCTACTTTGGACAGTCGGTGAAGACCACCCTAAGGAGATGACAGGACTGAACAATGAGAAGCAGCCAGGCATGCAAAGGATAAGCTGGAAGCTGCTTCCAGTAAAAGCAATGGCATATATGAAGACATATTTAAGGGGCTGAAAATAGGCTATTGTGGCTGGAACATAGTGAGCAAGGGAGGATCAGGTACAAGATGAGGTAAGGAAGACTGGAAAGGGCCAGACTGTGAAGGTCCTTTAAGGCCACAATAAGCAGCATAGATTTTATTCAAAATTCAGTGTATAATGGAAAGCTACTATTAAAATGGGTGTCATGACTAGGTTTCCATTTAAAAAAAAAATGACTGCTCTATAGAAAAAGACTAAGGGGGCCAGGTACGGTGGCTCACCCCTGTAATCCCAGCACTTTGGGAGGCCAAGGCGGGTGGATCACAAGGTCAGGAGTTTGAGACCAGCCTAGCCAACATGGTGAAACCCCATCTCTACTAAAAATATAAAAATTAGCCAGCCATGGTGGCGGGTGGCAGCTGAGTCAGGAGAATCGCTTGAAACTGGAAGGCAGAGGTTGCAGTGAGCCAAGATCGCACCACTGCACTCTAGTCTGGGCGAAAGAGCGAAACTCTGTCTCAAAAAAAAAAAAAAAAAAAAAAGACTAAGGGGAGATAAGAAAGGGAGTTTAGGCAAAAGGAAATTATAGTAATGCAAATTAGAGATTTTGGTGGCCTAGATGACATAACAGTGGTGGCAGAGTGGATCAAAGTAGAAAACATAGAGATGGAAAACTCTTGGTGGATGGCAGTACCATTAACAGAAAGGAAAGAATGAGTGGCGTGATAGAAACCCATTTACCCTGATGTGATTATTATGCACTGTATACCTGTATCAACATATTTCATGTACCCTATAAATGTATATACCTACTATGTACCCACACACACAATTTTAATGAGCATAAATTTTTTAAAAAATGAATAGCTGGAAAGTGAAGAGTACTAAAAATTTTGTTTGGAGACATTAAGCTTGATATATGTGTGAGACAACATTTAAGTGTACAGCACTTAGGTATCTGTGACTTGAAAACAATGGTTACTTTTTGGCTGAAGAAAACAGATTTGGGAGTTATCACCATGCAGTCGGTAAGCAGGGAGAGCTACAAGACTAAAGGACATCACCTCGGAAGAAAACATAGAAGAAAACAAGATCCAAAACTGAGCCCTCAGTATAAAACATTCAGAAGTCAGCAGAGGAAGATGAACACGCAAAACAAACTACAAAGTAACAGCCAGAGAGGGGGAAGAAAACAGCTGAGTGCAATGTCACAGAAATGGAGAGAGAAGAATGTTTGCAGGGAGGTAACAGACAACTGAGCTGGATGGTGCAAAGAGGTCCGGTAAACTAAGGACATCAAATGGCCACTGGATCTGGTCATCTTGTATAGTTTGTTGGCAATGTTGACATGAGTTGTGGTGGTAAAGAATGTGTGGGAGACAAGTATGTGGAGAATACCACCAGGTTATACTTTAATGCAAATATAATCTTCTGCCAGTTCCTTAAAACCAGCCAAGAGCTACATGCTGTATTTGTTATCCTTCCAGATTAAAAGCAAATCAAATGCAGATTCTCAAGTTTGACTTCTTCCCTATACCGCATATTTATGATATTAAAAACAAAGTTAATTTTAGATTAGTGAATTTATTCTCATGAATTTTTATTCAAAAGCAAAATATAGGAAGAGGGGGAAAATTAAAAAAAAAAAAAATATGTACGGTTCCAGATGATTTCCCATCATCCCTGACTGTGGAACATTCAACGTATTATTCCTCGAGCTGCACACCCACCCACAGCCACAACATTCACACCTCACGCCTGCTCACGGACACCTCCAAGTAACATTACAATGTTGCCCAAAGTGTATCTGCAGAGGCTATTTCCCTAACAAGAACCAAGCCCAACAGTTCTGTGGTCTCAAGCAAACAAGTCTATGAAATGGGGCACTCTGCATTCTGCCTCCACTCCTACTCACCTGGAGTATGCTCATTAAAGGGGCTAATGAGTCCTACACAAAAGAATCTAATTTTATGAACCCTAGGATTTCCCAAATTGTCTTCACTACCCTTTTATTTACATGTAATGCCTGTTAACCTTTAAAACCAACTGTGCAAAAGTGCTTTGGGAAACGCTGCTATACAACTTATCTTGAAATTTTCCATTTCTAGGACACTTTAGTTATGTTCCTGAAGTTCTTCTAGAACATTTAACATAGGACAGATATTTCATCTTGGAGAATGTCATTTGGAAGTGAATTTAAATTCACCTTTTTAAAATTACTACATTGTAATCCCTAGTCTTCTTAAAATTTACTGTTTTCATTATCCAACTGGCTACCATTACTTTTCAGAAGACATCTGCCACTTTATACTTCCCATTCTGTTGGCCCTTTGTCAGTTTATCAAAGTTGTATTAATATAAATACACATTTATAATTGTCAGTGTGGGTATAAATCTGTGGGTTTTTAACTTACTATTTTTAATGCATCTTTTCAGGTATCAACATAGTCCATTATTTATTCTGACAGAAATATGATAAAATATTGCATATATAACTGTTCACTATTTAGCAATAGAACATTTAGGTTGTTTCTAGTTTTTCGGCATTTTAGATACAACCATGATTCATGCACTTTTTCCTTCAGGGAGTAAAAGGGAAACCCTCCTTTTTTAGTATCAATTTCACTTTATTTATATACTATTATTCCCTCCTTATGGGTAATTAACACAGCTAATAAAGCTAACCCGATAATAATCCTGACAAGGTCACCACTATTCCACTCTTTCTTTATACACAAAATGGGATAACACATTTTATTTCACAGAGCTGTTGTGAAGAAAGGACTTAAAACGCTGCCTGACACATAATAAGCACTCTACCATCTTCATGTCCAGGGAATGGCCAAATTCAATTATTCTATCCATCACACTCAGCACGCTTCTAGTAACTTTTCTGGGCCCAATGGCTGCAGGTGAATATAAATGAGGGAGAAGTGTGGGGAGAAGCAAGTCTATGGCTAATTCAAGAGGAGCTGAGATCCACTTCAGAATTGACCAGAAGTAAGTAGACAAACCAATGTATATCCACACAGCATAAGGGTGCATTTTAGATCCTGGAAATTATATTTTTGATTTTTAGACAGCTATATTTGGGAACACAGTATAAGAAATGGAAACACACTTTCAAAAGAGCAAGAAAAGAGACAATCATCTATACCACCTTTGTGGCTTCAGATTACATCTGCGAATAGTACAGGCAATTGGGGAAATTTTCTGTTGATGTAGATAGACTGGTTTTAATTATTTTGCCCCCCTACATAAAACTAAAATAACAATCAAAAATATTTATCCAAATTCCTGTTTTCTCCCATATTCTTGCAACCCACACTGACATTGTTTAAATATTTCACTCTATACTTTTACTGCTGTCATAAACTTATAAAAAGAGCAATAATGAGGCTCTCTGAAAGCATACTAAGAGAAACTATTAATCCTTTTATCTCTCCAGCACCTACTACTGAGGAAGAGTTAGGATCCAGGCTGCAAGTTACCATGATCCAAGGTAAGTTTCTCTTTTCTGCAGTAGCAGTGATCTACTTAATCATCTATTCATTATGAAACTATAGAAGATCTGGGAAAGAAAGGTGAATTACACAAAAATAAAAATTATTTCAGTATATTCTAAGGCTTTCAGTCCTATTCCATAGACATAAAAGACTGTCAGAGTAAGTATTTTAAGTTATAAAGTTGGTTATAACCATACGATGCACAGCACTTTAGAATGTGACCTCTAGCTAAGAATGCCATAAACATTTATACTCTATTTATTTGCCTAAACATATTCCTGTAATTAAAAAAAAAAAATTCAGATATTCCCACTATTTGTGTCTGGGGCCAGGTTCCCACTAGTTGTTAAATAATACACATTTGATGTACTATGAAATTTAATCAGGATTATTTCACTGCTAAAGTTAATTTCCCAAAAGTATAAGCCTAAATATGTTGCTTTATAATTCAATATATCCTAAATCCTAATAATCCCCATATTTACTGAGATCTGTTTTATTAACATAAAAAATAGCTGTTCTTCAAGTAGGTGGGAGACGGGGGTATAATATTTAGAATAAGTACTAAGAACATGTATTTACAGCATTAAAAACTGTGTAGATGGTGCACAAAATCATAACTCATTTACATTATTTTAGTATACTGTAAAATTTCATATATTCACCCATTGTTTTTATTTTTGGCTCTAAGAAAGGTATTTCTTTTTTTTTTTAACTAAATACAGTAGAATGATATTTTGATGGTTTCTAGTCAAGATATTCTTTATTTATGTTTTTGTGCTTTGGAACTATGAACTAAAAATTTTAGCTTTTTTATTATTAGGAAGTTGCATGTTAATTGGTGACACAAAGCAAGTTCACTAATTATGCAGTGATTTAGTAAATAAATGCCATGCAAAAATCTATATGATCAACCAATATCTGTAAACAAAACTTAACAGAGGGTTAATCAATTAATTGAGAGCTGTTACTTCAAATGCTGTTCCCCAACTAAGAATGAACCAACAGACCATTAGTCAAAACATAATACTAAGTAGATTTTTAGGGAAAAAAACTCAAAATAGGAATACATTAATATATTCCACATATTTATACAAAAATACAGAATTAAATTTTCTTTAGGCAGCTTTGGTACAGAGTTACTAAGAACCAAATTTTCAAAGATGCATTATTGTAGATGGAATTATAACTATCTTATTTTCAGAGCCTAGTTAAAATAATAAAATCATAGACTTTCACAATATATAATAATTATGCTGTTATTAAGCCATAATTAATAATTAAGTCACTTCAAGTAGAATTTAAATGAAAGTATACATCTACTTAACAGAAGAACTTGGAACAGTGAGCAATGAAGTACCACTCAAATAAGTGTCAAGAGGACACAAATGGTACTTGAATCAGAAATGAATCAGAGGAAATAGGAACTAATATCCTGAAGCACAGTGCCAAGGGTTTTTCATATATTACCTCTTATCTCCCTACTATTAGGCTCCCACAACATTTTAGGGCAAAAAATGCTCTGTAAGGTTTACTATGATCTTTCTTAGAGCTTTTTTCTCTTCAATCTTATTAACCACATTTTCAGAAACTTTCCTTGTGTTCCATGTTAGTTCACTGTCATGACTTCCTACCATTTCAAAAATATGCATTGTTAACACTCAAAACTCAGTCCTTGGCTTTCTCTTAGCTCTTTGCGCTTTTTCCTTTTCGTGGCCTTAGTACTCTTTCATAGCTCCAATTATATCTTGAAAGCGTAAGAAAGGATTTTGGGAGATTTAGTCTAACTTTTTTTATACATAAGAAATTTGAGACCTGCCCAAATTTAAGGCTATATATCAAAGCCATAATGATTTCTCTGCTGACACTAGCTTAAAACTCTCATCTGTAAATTCTACAATTAAATTACCAGTAGAATATTATCACCAGCAAAAATTCAACATGGTTTATCACCAACACACTACAAAATACAAACACAGACTTATCTTGCATTTATTTTATATCCTCATTAAAAAACCATACCCGAAAAATAAAAATCACAAACAGGATGAAGCCTCTTTTGTTGAACCTGTATGACGAGTACCCGGTATTAAGAGGTTTTTTTTTTTTTTAATATTCTGTAGGGTTAAGTTCTAAAAATACTATCAGGCTTTATCAACGAACAAAAGAATACTCAACTTTACAAAATTTATGAGAGAGAAACATCCAAATAAGCCTGAGTTTTCTCATCTAGAAAACAGAGCCAATAATAGAACTTACGTGATAGGGCTGATGTTAATATAATTCATTTTATTTAGTGAATGTTCACTAAATATTGGGTAGGAGTGTGTGTTAGATTATGAATGTGTATTTTGACAATGAATTCATTCAGCAGGGTACCGTATGGGATACAAAGATGAGTAAGACAATACCTGACGACTTCAAGAAGCTTATTCACTTAAAAATTTGTGAAATAATTATGTACATTTATGCATTCAGAAACATGCTAATCTGACTCTAGTGATCTGGAAAATGAGTGACCAAGGTAATAACAATTGGATAATTTTGAAAAACAAGCTTATATTCACCAAATAAATGTAAGAACATGAATTTGCCCATTCTGTGCTTATAAGTCTTCATAAAAGGCTAATTTTAGGCCTTTTATGAAGGTGTTAAAATTTGACAATGAATTCATTCAGCAAGGTATTGTATGCCATACAATACCCTGGTGTTAAAATTTCAGACTTCATAGCCTTGCACAGTCCAAATAAGGATTCTAAACTCAAAAGTTAAAATTTGTAGTCAATGCCTAAAACATTTCTTAGGCTACATTTTCATATATTTGTTATAGCTTTTTTTTAAACAAATACTTCATAAAAAGAATGAGATCCTAGTTAATGCCACACTATTTTAAACAAATATTGCAATATATTCTTAAATAAACCTTTATAAACTATACCAAAAAATTCAAAATATTTAGAAAATATCCAATGTGAAGAGAGCAGCATGTTTGCATCATACTATGCATATTACCACTCTTCTAGAATCAGGTTTCCTTTTAGAGGGCAGTTGTTCTTTTAGTCATAAAACAGGTGGTACATTTTTAATCATATAAGAAGCTTCCAGTGTCAAGGAAATTTTGTTTTGATGTTCTTTTCTTAGCTGTCAGATTACAGAAGATAAATGGCTTGAAACTGCTATTGTAATTACATGCCTTCTGTTGTCTCATCATTGAGGGTGTAAGGGAGGGGCTATAAGACTTTAAAGTTCACTTTGAATTGGCAGTATACTGCCTGCCATCATCTCCCAGCAATTTACCATGTTAGTCCCAAGGATTAGTGGATTAGGAGGTTTTATCAAAATCTGTACTGCTTCTCAGAAGGCAGGCCAAGTGACAGGGTTTGAGTATAAGAAGAGAATCCTAATAGTTGTGAACAGTATTTCCCAGCCAGATGAAAAATGCCATAAAACTGACATTTCCATTATGTTCTCATATTAATATAAATTTTTATTTAAAATAGATTAATGCTTTGTTTTGCTATTTACAGACTAGAGTTTAGAATGAGACAAAGCCAGATTCCTACTTATAAACTGTGTAAGCTTAAGCAAGTCACTGAACCTTTCTGAGCCTCATTTTCTACTCTATGTATACAGTGGAATTCAATATATCATAACTATTATTGCTAACATCCTGAAGTTCTTCAAGAATCATACACTAGAATCTAAAATAAACAATACCTCATTGTAGCTTAAAAATTGGCCCAACATTTGGACTGACAATCTGTAAATGTTATGTTCCAACAAATATTTGCTATATGTAATGTAATGTTTCCCAATCCTACGGGGTGGGTCTAGGGTCTTTGGGAGCATTGAGGAAGTTCACCAAACCTAATTAAAAATTAAACGCGGCCGGGCGCGGTGGCTCAAGCCTGTAATCCCAGCACTTTGGGAGGCCGAGACGGGCGGATCACAAGGTCAGGAGATCGAGACCATCCTGGCTGACACAGTGAAACCCTGTCTCTACTAAAAAATACAAAAAAACTAGCCGGGCGAGGTGGCGGGCGCCTGTACTCCCAGCTACTCGGGAGGCTGAGGCAGGAGAATGGCGTGAACCCGGGAGGCGGAGCTTGCAGTGAGCCAAGATCACGCCACTGCACTCCAGCCTGGGCGGCAGAGCGAGACTCTGTCTCAAAAAAAAAAAAAAAAAAAAAAAAAAAAAAAAAAAAAATTAAACGCAATATAAGAAATTTAAAACTTCAGTGACCTAATTAATATGGCCTACATGTCACTAAAAGTCTTCAAATACAATTTTAGAATTTCAAGAACACTACGTTTTAGAAGTTGTAGGTGTTTATTAAAATTGGGTGGTCCACACTACATTATATAATTCACAGAGCCACCTATCCTATGTTGGTATACAAACTAACTGTAAAACAGTGCCCTGAGGAGAAGAAACGGAATGGGTTTCAGGAAAGGGAATGAATACCATGCTTTAAATATGATTTTTATGAGTATACTGTAATGAACACTGGTAGTTAATCCTTTAGTGAAAATAGGAATGGCACTATTTTAAACAGATACTGGTAGTGGAAATCCTCACAAACAGGTTCTATATTTTAACGGTTTCATTCAGAAGAGAACACTAACATAATAGTCACTCATTTAACCCTTTCAATTATCTTATCAAGATAGCCAGTACTATCTTCAATTTAAGATAAATTTTACAAGAAGTTTGGGCTGGGCACAATGGCTCTAGCCAGTACTATCCTCAATTTAAGATAAATTTTACAAGAAGTTTGGGCTGGGCACAATGGCTCTCGCCTGTAATCCCAGCACTTTGGGAGGCTGAGGTGAGAGGATTGCTTGAGGCCAGGAGTTTGAGACAAGCCTAGGCAACATAGTAAGACCTAGTCTCTACAAAAAAAAAACAGTAGCTGAGAATGGTGGTGCACACCTATAGTCCCAGCTACTTAGGAGGCTGAGGGAGGAGGATTGCTTGAGCCCAAGAGGTCGAGGCTGTAGTAAGCCTATGATCATGCCACTGCACTCCAGCCTGGGCAACAGAGCAAGACTCTTATCTCAAAAAAGGAAAACAAGTTTGCCAATACTCAATATCAAATGGTTAATCTGTGATAGAACTAAGATTTTAACTCAGGGTTTTATAATTCCAAAGTTAATGGTCTTTCTGATAAACTACATTACTAACATCAGTTTTGTAACCTGACATAAAAGGTAAATATAATTCATGATAATTAAAATATCAACTTATGGAATAAAACATAACATTTGCATACAGCAGATTATTGATACAATTATTTGATTCTTGAATAAATGGATCATTATAAATTTAACTTTCTCAGAAATCAATGTTTAAAATTAAGAAGAGAAAAAACTAGACTTGATTCATTTTAAGACATAGTCTGCCAAAATGTTATATTCGCTAATTTTCCTAAAAGTCTGGAAATTATATCATAAACTAAGGCAACAAATAAATCAGAAAGATCATTCTTTGTGGCCAAAGGTAGGCCAGCTGACTGTACCAGATTGTAAATACATGAATTATCCTTAATTTCCTATCACAAACCTATTTACAGCTGTTCCCAGTCTCAAGGAGAAAAAATTTTATGTCTTGTTAGACACTCATTTTTCCAACTGTGCTGCTGACTTTTTCTCTCCAGGATACTGTTCTTTAATCCATCTCCTTCCTTCACTTTCAATCTTTCTATATACAGTTGAGCCTTGAACAATCAGGGGATTAGAGGTATCAACCTCCGACCACCGTCAAAAATCCATGTGTAACTTTTAACTCCTCAAAAACTTAACTGCTAATAGCCTACTGCTAACCAGAAGCCTTGCTGATAACATAAAGAGACAACTAATACATACTTTGAATGTTATATTATACACTATATTCTTAAAGTAAGTTAGATAAAACAAAATGTTAATAAGATATATTTACTACTAATTAAGTGAAAGTAGATTATCATAAAGGTCCTTATCCTCATTGTCTTCACAGAGTAGGCTGAGGAGCAAAGAATGGGGATTGTTCTTGCTGTCTTAGAGACAGCAGAGGCGAAAGAAAATCAGTGTATAAAGGAATCCATACAGTTCAAACCCGTGTTGTTCAAGGGTCAACTGTATATATAAACACTCCCATATCACATAATTTTCTTGTCTTGCCCATGTAAAATCTAAATTCTTCCCTTAATCCTTACCTACCTACCTTTCTCTGTTCTCAGTACAGCTGGACTCTTCGAAAGAATAATCCGTTGCTCAACTTATTCAACTCCCATTCACTTCTCAAATCCACTGCAATCAGGATTCCAACCGTATTATTCTTGCCAAGATTAAATAATTACTAAGTGCTAAATCTAAAGGACTATTCCCAGTCACCTTACCCCTGTGAACATTTCAAAAGATATGCTCAATATAAATATATATATATATATTTTCTTTCTTCAGCTCTCCTGTACTTCTCCTGTCTCTATGGTCTTTCTTTCTCTATCTCTTTTCTTATCTCCTTTGTCTTGCCTCATCACTGTTAGAATTAACCTGAATTTTCTTCTCATCCCTCTTCTAGTCTCTTCTAACTGGCATGAACTACCACTTTCTTTATGGTAAACTGATGGCCAAGATTTCTGTCCTGGATGTCTTCTTTTGTGTCTAAATTCCTACTAAAAAGATTCCAATGCCCCTAGAGACAACTCAAACTCAACCTATGTGCATGTGAACTCTTTTCTTGACCTACCCTATCTCCCTTTCCAGAAAAGAACTTCACCAATTTTGCCAAAACAAAAGTCTGCTAATCGTTTTAAGTTCCTCTCTTTCCTTCAAGGTCTCCTGCTCCCTCCCGTATGGTTACTAAATCCTATATATTCTGTCCCTCTCATCTCTCTCAGGCTGTTATTTCAAGCATGGAGTCTTTTGCAATAGATTTATTTTAAAAGAAGGAGTCTCACTATGTTGCCCAGGCTGGAGTGCAGTGGCTATTCATAGGCATGATCCCACTACTTATCAGCACAGGAGTTTCAACCTGCTCCACTTCCAACCTGAGCCAGTTCAGACTTCCTTAGGCAACCTGGTGGCCCCCTTGCTTCCAGGAGGTCACCATATTAATGTCAAACTTAGTGCGGACACAGGATCAGCATAGGGCATTGCAGTCCAGAACTACTGGGCTCAAGCAGTCCTCCCACTTAAGCCTCCCGAGTAAGCACATGCCACCGCACCAGCTGCAATAATCTTTTAATCACTACTTCTCACACTGAAGTAGTGAAACAATAAGTTTATTTCTTATTTTTGTTATTAATTCCCAATTCACATTGTCCAAGTGATTCAATACATATCAAGTTATTTCTCAATTGCTTTCAATTTCTGTAGTCATTTTGTTGCAGACCACACTTTGAGGAGCACTGCTCCAAATGGTTTTTTTTTTTTTTTGAGATGGAGTCTCGCTCTGTCACCCAATGGAAGGACTTTAAACAGGAAAGGAATATGATTAGATATACAGTCTAGAAAGATTACACTGGAAAGACTTTGTAATCTTTCTAGACTGTATATCTAATCATATTCCTTTCCTGTTTAAAGTCCTTCCATTTCTGCCTATTGCCTCCATTGTCTCCACAACATGATAGCCCCTGCCAACCTCTCCAGTTTAATTCAATATATCATAACTATTATTGCTAACATCCTGAAGTTCTTCAAGAATCATACACTGGAATCTAAAATAAACAATACCTCATTGTAGCTTATAAAATGGCCCAGCATTTGGACTGGCAATCTGTAAATGTTATGTTCAAACAAATATTTGCTATAGTAATGTAATGTTTCCCAATCCTAAACTCAATTTAACTTCCTATTAGATAATAAAGCCCACGGGGTGGATCTAGGGTCTTTGGGAGCATTGAGGAAGTTCACACCAAACCTAATACTGCCATCCTCAAATACCTGCAATTCTCTGAACATACTGAATTGTCTCAGAACTTTGCTCACAACTGTTCTCTCTGCTCTGAATGCCCTCTTCATTCCTACAAGTTCACATGCATTCACTTCTCAGGGACTACCGTAAGTAACATCTTTTCCATGAAGCTTTCCTCATTTCCCAATCACAACTCAATGAGAATAAAGCAACTCTCTCCTTTGCACACCAACAGAATAATTTATCTCCTCTAGCATTTGCATCTTAATTGCATGTAGTTTTCATGACTCTCTCAACCAATCTCGAAGTCCTTGAGAGGCAGGGGCTGTAATCTTTATAATAATCCTTTTAGATTTTCAGATAAAACTCTATCTTGTAATAGCAATAGCTCCTGAATTAACTTCTGAGACTATGCCGATATTAATCAAGGCTGGGAAATTAGAAGGTAGAAGAAATAAGAGGCGCCAATGCAAATATGAATTAAAACAGAAATTATCTGTACACAGCAGGATACTTAGCGCTATAAAAAATGCTATGAAAACACAGAAGTAGCAAGAAAAAGGATCAAAAAGTTTTACATACACTATACTTAACAAGTATAAATATGAGACCTACAAGGAAAATGAAGTAAATGGTTCAAAATTCAAATAGTTGTGCTCATATAATGAGATTGTGTTTTTCCCATATTATTCAAAGTTTTATGATATAGTTAATTTTTCATTATAAATTTTTAATTCAATTATAGCATAGACACATTTGTACATTCCTACATAATCTTCACTTCCATCATTTTAAAAACAGCATTAAATTTTAATTACTAAATAAGCCATAATTTAATATTTCACCTAATATTTTATATTTAGGGTGCTTTAAATTTTGTTTCTACAACTAATGCTGTACTGAATATTTCTGTAGCTGCACTTTTCCCTGAGATGTTATGTTATTTTCTTAAGGTAAGTTCCCAGAAATAACGCTTAAAAAAAAAAATCAAAAAACATTTTATTCGTAAGTTGCTCTTAAAAAAAAACTTTTACCAATTTATGCCATCAGCAATATCTTATGCTAATTTTACTCCATATTTTAAGCATTATATATCTATCTCTCTATATATATATAATCATACTAAAGTGTATTTACTTACCAGCTCCATTGTACATTTTCCCCCAAGCAATGTATTTCAACAGAGGAAACTATCAAAACTCTAAGATTAAGCTTCTCAAGTAAATGAGAATTTTTTTAAAACTTCCAGTGTGAGCATAAATCAGTGTATTCATTCTGTAGGCCCATCTAGCAATAAATCCATTCTGTAAATGTACATGCTCTTGGCCATTAGTCCTCCTCTAGGAATAATGTCATGTGCCAAATGTTCATGTGTAAGGATGTTCAATAAAGAATTATTTAAAATACTGCAAACTCTTCTTGATGGATTTGCAAAAGCAGTAGCAAAGAAACATTGTGATAAAAAACAGTTTAAATATTAAAAATTTAACAACTTCTAGAAATTCCCATAAAATTAAAAAGGTAAGTCATTTGTAAAAATCAAGTAGACGTATTAGTCTGATAGTTGAGATCTCACTGCACTGCATTCACCATATATAATAATCATGATAAAATCTAACGTTTCCTGAAAAACTATGTGCCAGGCATTTTGTGCTTCACCAATATTTTTCTTATTAATCACTAAAAACCCTATGAGTCACATGTTATGGAATATTACCCCCATTTTATAGATGAGGAAACTGATATACACAGCAAGTAGGTGATTTGCCTGGGTCAAACGCTAACAATAGACCTTAAACTGAACCCAGATAATTTTAACTTCAAGAATTTACTCATGTAATTTTTAAATATAAGTACAATTAAATGTTATTTCTGATCCCTACTTTTTCAATACACACGCTTTGAGTATTTTATAATATAGGCATTTGTATAAAAAACTGCCAAATTTGATAGTTTGATCATTGGCTCACCAAGCCCAATATTCAATCTCTGGTAGTGACACTAGGATTATTAGTTGTGAGAAAAATGAAGGTCATTTATAATCTTGGCTGCAAAAAAGTTAGGTTAGAGATTCATAAAGGTAAGGAAAGAAAATTAAAAGCACCCTATGTTTCAATTAATTAAACACTGTATTTGGATTTGGCAGGATGGCTCACACCTGTAATACCAGCATTGTGGGAGGCCAAGGCAGTAGGATTGCTTGAACCCAGGAATTCAACATCAGCCTTTTCAACAAAGTAAGACCTCGTCTCTACTAAAAATTAAAAAATTAGGTGGGCGTGGTAGCTTGTGCTTGTAGTCCAGGCTACTTAGGAGGCTAAGGTGGGAGGACTGCTTGAGCTCAGGAGTTCAAGGTTGCAGTGAACCGTGATCATGCCACTGCACTCCAGCCTGGGCAAAAAAGCAAGATGCTGTTTCAAAAACAACAATAAAAACTGTGTTCATATAAAAATTAGAGTGGAGTACAACTGGCAATGATATTATAGTCCTTTTGCTCCATAAAATTTTCTGATGGTTTTTATTCTTTAACAATAGATATGAGCTAAATTCCCATCTACATCCCAACTTCCATTAATAAATCTACAGATCCATCTTCTTATTTTTTCCCCAAGTCTCACTTTCAACTTTTATTTCATTACCTCTTTTTTTTAAGTGTCAGTTCTTTTATTTCTTCTAGTATCATTTACTCCAAGGGAATCCTCAATGTCAAGTATTTTTTAAAAATTTATCCTAAACCCTCTGGGATTTCGACCTTTAATCAAAACACTTCCTGAAATTTGTGAGAAATTAGAAAAATTATAAACTATGTGGCAAATTCAGCACATCAAAATGTGTGAAATGCAGCCAAACAGTGTTTGAAGAGAAATCTGTACCTTAAACCTTATGTTTTAAAAAGATCAGTGTAAAATTAAATACAGGTGTATGTTTTTATATTGTGCCGGACTTCACTGCACTTCTAAGATTGCCTTTTTAAAAAAATTAAAACTCTGTAGCAAGCCTATGTTGAACAAGTCTATCACTGCCGTTTTTCCAAGAGCATGTGATCACTTGGTGTCTCTATGTCACGTTCTGCTAATTCTTAAAATATTTTAAACTTTTTCATTATTTTTTCTGTTATGGTGATCTGTGATCAGTGATCTTTGATGTTACTACTGTAATTTTTTCGGGCTCCACAAACTGAGCCCATATAATACAGCAAACTTAACTGATAAATGTTTATATGTGTTCTGACTGGTCCACCGATCAGTCGTTCCACATCTCTCTCCCTTTCCTTGGGTCTCCCTATTCCTTGAGACACAACAATACTGAAATTAGGCCAATTAATAACCCCACCATGGCCTCTAAGTGTTCAGGTGAAAGGAAGAGATGCATCTGTCACTTTAAATCAAGAGTTAGAAATGACTAAGCTTAGAGAGGAAAGCATGCTGAAAGCTGAGATAGGCCAAAAGCTAGGCCTCTTACACCATTAGCCGAGGAAAAATTCTTGAAGGAAAAAAGTGATACTCCAGTCATCAGTGACAAATGATAAGAAAGCAAAACACCCTTATTGCT
This sequence comes from Macaca thibetana thibetana, assembly GCF_024542745.1. NCBI lineage: Eukaryota > Metazoa > Chordata > Mammalia > Primates > Cercopithecidae > Macaca > Macaca thibetana. Next base: position 131,024,015 of record NC_065582.1, on the reverse strand, counting down.
GATATGGAGAAAATTTTAATGGTCTGGACAGAAGATCAAACCAACCACTGCATTCCCTTAAGCCAAAGCCTTAATCCAGAGTAAGGCTCTAACTCTCTTCAATCCTATGAAGGCTGAGTGAACTGAGACACCTGCAGAAGAAAAGTTTGAAGCTAGCAGAGGTTGGTTCATGAGCTGTAAGGAAAGAAGCCATCTCTAGAACATATAAGTACAAGGTAACGTAGGAAGTATAACAAGTTATCCAGAAGATTTCATTAAGACCATTGATGAACGTGGCTACACTAAACAACAGATTTTCAGTAAAGGCAAAACAGCCTTCTATTGGAAGAAGCCATCCAGGACTTTCAGAGCTAAAGTCAATGTCTGGCTTCAAAGATTCAAAGGACATACTGACTCTCTTGTTAGGAGCTAGTGCAACTGGTGACTTTAAGCTGAAACCAATGCTTACTTGCCATTCCAAAACTCCTAGGCCCTTAAGAACTATGCTAAAACTACTCTGTTTGTGCTCTATAAATGAAACAACAAAGCCTGGATGACATCACATCTGTCTCCAGCATAGTTTACTAAATATCTGAAACCCACTCAAAAAAACCCACTCAGAAAAAAAGATTCCTTTCAAAATATTCCTGCTCATTGACAATGCACCTGTCACCCAAGAGCTCTGATGGAGAAGTACAGAAGATTACTGTTGTTTTCATGCCTGCTAAAATAACATCCAATCTGCAGCCCATGGATCAAGGAGTAATTGTGGCTTTCAAGTCTTATTAGCTGGACGTGGCGGCTCACACCTATAATCCCAGCTACTCTGGAGGCTGAGGTGAGAGGACTGCTTGAGGCCAGGAGTTCAAGACCAACCTGGGCAACATAGTGAGACCCGAACACTAAGGAAAACTTTAAAGAATTTCGCAGGTATCTTAGTACATGCCTATAGTCCCAGCTACATTGGAGGCTGAGGCGGGAGGATCACTGGGGCCCAGGAGTTCGAGGCCACAGTGAGTTATGATCATGCCACTGCATTCCAGCCTGGAAGACAAAGCAGGACCCATTTTGATAAGTCTTATTATTTAAGAAATACATTTCATAAGGTTATAACTGTCATAGATAGTGAATCCTCTCATGAATCTGTGCAAAGTAAAACTGAAAACCTGAAAAGAATTCACCATTCTAGATTTCATTAAAAATATTTGTGATTCATGAGAACAGGTCAAAATATCAACATTAACAGGACTCTGGAAGTTGACTGCAACCCTCATGGATGACTCTGAAGGGTTTAAGATTTCACTGAATTTTGTCATGGAAAGAGCAAGAGAACTAGAAATGGAAACTAAAAATGTGACTACATTGTTGCAGTCTCGTCATCAAACTGGAACAGATGAGGAGTTGCTTATCCTTGAGCAAAGAAGTGGTTTCTTGAGATGGAATCTGTTCCTGGTGAAGATGCTGTGAACACTGCTGAAATGACTGAAAGAATTTAGAATATTACATAAACATAATTCATAAAGCAATGGTATGGTTTGATATGGTTTGAGGGAACTAACTCCAATTTTGGAAGAAGTTCTACTGTGCATAACAACTGATATCAAACAGCACTGCATGCACAGAGAAGTCTTTCATAAAAGGAAGAGTCCATTGACTTGGCAAACTTAAATCATTGTCTTATTTTAAGAAGTTACCATAGCCACCCCTTCTTTCAGCAACCACCACCCTAATCTGTCAGCAGCCTTCAATACTGAGGCAAGACCCGCCACCAGCAAAAAGATTACAACCAGCTGAAGGTTCAGATGATCGTTAGCATTTTTTATCAATAAGTTATTTTTAAATTATGGTATATACACTTTTTAGACATAATATTATTGCATACTTAACAGACTACAGTATAGCATAAATGTAACTTTTGTATGCACTGGGAAACAAAAAACAAAACACTGTGTGTGCCTCTCTTTATTGCAAAATATTCACTGCAGTATCTCTTAAAATAAAACATAAAAATTTTAGCATATGTCAATAAATAAAGACCAGATAAAGTCAAAAGTTGGTTCTTTAAAGAGATTAATGCCTTAGCAAGTTTGATAAAAAGGGGAAAACACAAATTATTACTATTAGGTATAAAAAAAGGAGTATCAAAATAGATCCTCCACATTTTGAAATGATGATACTGGAACATTATTAAAAACTTCATGTCAATAAAACCCAGTATCTCAGATGAAATGTACAAATTTCTTTAAAAATATAAATTTCAAAATTTACAATGTAAGAAAACTGAACATCTAAACGGCCCTATAACTATTAAAGATATTAAATATGTAATTAAAAACCTTTTCACAAAGGTAAATTGAAGCCCAGTTTGCTTCACAGGTGAATTCTAAATATTTAGGAAAAAAATATACATCATACACTAACTCTTACAGAAAGTTGAGGTAACATTTCTCAACTCATTTTATGAGACCAACATAACTCTGAAACAAAAGTCTAAAAAAGAAAACAAAAGTTCAATATCCTTCATGAATAAAAAATCCTTTTAAAGATTGAAAACAGCAATATATTTTTTATAAAAGAAATCGTGGTCAACCAGGGTGTTTCCAAGAAATTCAAGGTTGGTTTGGCATTTCCCACTAGTCTCATCCTCCCCCACTTCTCCATCACATTTTAGACTCAGTAATCTATATCAAACTAAAGGATTTCTCAAGCCTGGGAAACACTGTATCTAATAAGCAAACTTCTTTACATCATTCAGGTCTCAGTTTAAGGCTACCTTCTCTGGGAAGAAAATAATTTACGATAATTTGCTGAAACTCTTAGAGTGAAAGAGAAAGAAAAGAGAAGAAAACATGTGGAAAATGTGCAAAACCAAAGTATCCTCAGACAAATTAAAATACGTTGCATCCAATAATATGTTATTTGCAATTAGAAATAATGTCTGTAATATAAAGCCAAGGAAATTTCTAAGATGCAAATATAAAAGACGAAGAGCTAGAAAACAGAGGGGAACAAAATTTAAATTAGAGGTTCAATCCAAAAGGCACAATATCCTTTTGTAAGTAAGAGGACTGATTTTAAAAGAAGAACGTACAGAAAGAAGAAGAAAGAAAATTACCAAAACATATAAAGCAAGAAAATATAAGTTTCCAGACTGAATAAGGCCCGCAAGGTACCCAGCACAGTGAATAAAAGGTACAACATCTTGAATATTCAGAACAAGTTAATACACATGCTAAAAATGTTCATGGTGGGGTGAGAAAGGAGGAAGAGGAGGAGGAGCAGGAATAAGAAAAAGAGGAAGAAGAAGAAACCCACCACAGTTCACACATAAAAGATCAGAAAAGACAGTAATATCGGATTTCTCAACAGAAATATAAGAAGCTACAATACTTTGAAGGAGTGCCTCTTAAAACTCACAGAGAAAATCATATCTAACCTAAAATTATTTGCCCTGCCAAATTATCAATCAGGTATCAGTTTAGGGAAAATACAAACTTTTAGGCAGCAAAGTTTATTTTTTATTTATTTTTGTAGAGACAGGGTCTTACTATGTCACACAGACTGGTCTTAAACTCTTGGCCTCAAGCAAGCAATCCTCCCACTTCAGCCTCCCAAAATGCTGGGATTACAGGCATGAGCCACCACACCCAGCCTAGGCAGCAAAGCTTAAACTTCCTCTCGTGCATATTTTCTCTAGCAACAACTAGAGGAGTTGCTTTACTAACAAACCAAGAAAAAGGACGAGAAGAGATCCAGGAATTTCCATAAAGATTGGTGGGGAAAATACTAGAATTGTAAGTGTGTGGCAGCTCCAGAAAGCAACCAATTCTGATTGCAAAGCTCTATGAGAGATGTAATGAAGAATGAAAATGATAGCCACCTTAAACTGGGAGGAAATTTACACTTCCAAACGGAGATTAATCAATGATAGGGTACATAAAAAACTAAGCAAACAAAAAATTATAAACACAGTAATTATAAACACAGTAATTAACTCCAGGAAAAACAAGGACAGGAAATGTGATCATGGGATAGTAAGCCTCAGTGGTGACAAATATTTACATATTAAAAAAATGTAGACACTGAACACTGATTCAACCAAAAACTGTGTCAAAAACATGCTGGAAGGATGTAAGGAAAGGACACGTGTGTGTGTTTGTGTGTGTGTGCGCGCGCATGGTTGTGTATGTGTGAGGTGGACAAACTATAAAATATCTAAATCAAAACAAAAAAATCTCATTTTCCATAACAGAAAGTTCACAGATACTGTTTTTAAAAGTGCAGAGGTAAGAAATACCATAATTAGCATGATATATTAAAATGCCAGAAGTGAAAAATTACTTCTAAGGAGTTTAAGTAGAAGAAGGGGACTGGGAGGGAGCAGGGAGGGAAGTGATTTTTTTTTTTAAAACCTTGTTAAATCTGACTTTTTAAACTATATATATACTTTAATCAAGTTTCAATTTACAAATTACTTTGTAAGATTATGATGAACTGCAGAAAAAAGGTATAAACTAATCTATTACAGTATCAAAGATGAAATTAAAAGTTTTCACAAAAACTTTTTCTTTTAAAATAAAAAGAGCACGATTCCTAATAAAACCAGTGTAAGGAACACTAGATTCAGGACAGTGGTTCTTCTTACATGCACATTAGCATTAGACTTAAAACTTAACTAAGTTCCTGTAAGCATTCTGCAGCATAATTAAATTCATTTTATTCTCAAGTAGCATTCTCTATATGGTTTACTAAAAATTAAATTCTGTTTGGTAATTGTCAACTCTAAAATTCAAATAAGATGGTTTATCGCATACACTTATCATTCTGTATTGTATATATACACATATTCCTGGGAGTAGTTTTTTGCCTTTCTTGAGTACTAGTCCTGGAAATCTCCAGATGCTTTTTCAGTCTCACAACGCGAGTAGAATGAATATTTTCACTGGATAGAACTCCTCTTTCCAACTTTTTCCTAAAGCTTATAGGGAGGTTAATTTTTGTTTCAGTAGGTTCAATTATTCTGCTATTAAAGAAAAATGAATGCCCCCAAATACTTTACCTAAAAATTATACGTGACAAAGTATTTCAAAGCTTTATAATAAGTAGCAACATATTAGATTTTTTTAACTTAATTATATATTTTAGATCTGATATATATTAAATTAACAGTGCTAATTTTGCAAGGTGATCACTTTTTCTTCTTTCTCTAGAGATGCATTTCTCCTATGACCATACTCTCCTTTATTCCAGTCTATATACTTAAATTTTTTCGTAACCAAATCATTCCAATGTTTACATTCACACTGTTTAAAAAGATTTCTTTAAAAGGTAGCATTTATATTAATGGGCATTTTTTAAGGTCACTGTCCTAAATCTAAGGAATATGAATTTTTACAGATAGTCATAACTTTGTTTGTACATCCAATGTTTGTATTAGGTACCTACTGGGTTGGATACGGGGCAGGATTCAAAGATAGGCAATTCATATTTCCCACCCTCAATAAGCATAAAATCTAATATAAATACCCATAGTAAATAGTTAAACAAAATAGCAGCAATCAAGCTTAAATCTGTGAACATGTTGCGAAGTACAAAATCTTTAAGCCAACTCAAAATAAGGGTGTCCAGAGAAAAGACCAATCATTGATGCTTACTTCAGTTCTCCTGACTCTACTATTCATTTCCCCAGGGTTCTCTCAGATACTATTAATGAGCAAGAAGTAGCTGTATAGGTCCATGCAAACCTGAAAAGGATAATGTAATTCCTTCCAGAGGATGTAAAACAGCTAGTACTGAAACTGCTTTCTGCCACACATAGATCAGTATCTCAAGTCACTGAATACTATGTTCTTGAGAACTTACAAAGACTATTTTGAGTTGTTATAATTTTAAAAAGTAGTAAGTCCATGACCCAGGGTATTGGGGGTATAAGGGAACACACTTATGCAGAATAAGTAAACAGACACAGTAAGCTATGTTCCCCAGTTAATTATGTCATTTATGAAAAAGAAAACCTGAAAGCAGCAAGCAGAAAATAGCAAGAATAGGAACTGTTTTTAATACATGTCAAAGAGAAAAATATGGAGTATGAAAGCAATGAAAAACAATCTTGTTTACTATCCTGTATATTCTAGATAACCAAACAAGTCTGAATGTTGAAAAGTTGTTCAATGTACTCAGCAGAAATCCTAAACATTCAATTCTTATTTTGGCTTTACATTTGTAAGTTTTCTTTTGTTGTTATTCCTGTAGTTTTTAAATGGTGTTACATATGTAACTTGCCTAAGTGAGAAATAAAAGTAACAGAACTGAAGAACATGGCTGACAGTTACCATGAATATATTAAACTTTTACCTTCTAATAAAGCATTATTTCTTCTAACATATTTCCCTGTGCCCAGATTAAAACTCTTTTTTCCACTATAACCATATATACATGAAAATTCATTTATGCCAATGCACGATCCTGTTCCATCCTAGTATCTTCCAAGTGTTAACTGGGTAATTTGAAATTATTACTGAAAACTTTTAACTGTGAAAAACATCAATATTTAAATTCTGGATTGAATCAAAAGCAGGGATATAAGAAGAAAAGAGTAGCTAAAACAAAGTGATTGTGACAAATACAAAATTATTAAGACTTTTAAAATGCATCTACAAGAGAGCATGTACAAACTAGGAAAATATCAAATTTTTAAGCAAAAGCCAAGTATAAAAATATCTTTAAATATTTTTTTCAATAGTATCCAATAATGAAGATGAAAAGAAGCAGTTATGTTTCTATTACATAAATCGGCATTTTTCTATGTTGGCAAAGATACAACTGAATAATAACTCAATGCAAAGAACATCATTAAGAAGAGTAGGATAGCTAAAGGTTAAAATATTTTCTACTTTCTGTAGCTAATATCAGAGTCTTACTTCCACTTTATAAGATTTTGCTGTTGTTCTTGTGTGTTTTATTTGCGATAGTGATGATGTTACATGTGTAACTTGCCTGAATGAGAAATGAAAGGAACAGAACCAAAAGGATCTTCTGGAGGATGGTTATGTGGAGCAGAAAGTGAGTCTACATTCTTATCTGAGGATGCTCTCTCCTCGAGCCTATCTGCAAAAATAAGATGAAATGAAATAAAAAATGAAATAAAAATGATCTTTAAATTAAAAAGTGATATACAACATAAATAAAAGTGAAAATTAAAGCACCAGCCTTTTTGAAAAATATTAGGTTCAGAATCTATCATTCTAAGTATTAGGGAGTAGTCCTGAATTTAATACATATTTGTTGCTGCAAAAGCAAGTTTAACAGTATAATCCATGATAGGTTTCACTAAATACAATTAACCTAATAATAAACTTACTCTGGTTCATTTAAATACTACTTGTCCTCAGCTTTAAGATATTGGGCCTGAACTCAAACCCAGCTAAATAAAAAGAGACATATTTGACAGACTGTCTCCAAAAATAAATTTAGAAAAAATCTTGCAAATGGTCATTCATCCATAAAGTAGGTAAATCTTACTTCTCAATAGCAATAAAAATTCACTATATTTTACTTTTTTGTTCATTTTTCATACTACTTTGTATTATCAAACCATTCTCTCTCTCTCACACACACACACACACACAAACACACATGTCCCTCCCCACACTCACAAAGACTTACATAAAAACAGAGTTTATTGATTCACCCAACAAGTAAATTTGAGTATCTACTATGTGCCAATGTGCCAGGCACTATTCTAGACAACTGGCATGTAATGTCAAACAAAACAAAGACCCCTGACCTTATGCAGATTATATGCTGGTGTGGAAAAACAAATAATAGGCAATAGACATAATAAGAAATGTATATGGTGTGTTAAAAGCTATAGAGAAAAATGTAGTTCAGGGTAACAGGAATTCAGGGAATGGGTAGAGGTTTTAGTAGTACAGTGATTCTAATAGTCACTAGGTAAGAAAAGACTTGAAGGAAGGAAGGGAGTGAATACCTAGGAAAGAACAATCGGGAAGAGAAAGAGCTGGAGGCCCAGTGTGTTTGAGTTGATATATCCTGACTCCCTAGTAATGATTATCTTTTCCCTGCTCTTAAACTCTCCATATAGGTCAGGGATGTGGGCTCACACCTATAATCTGGGAGACCAAGGCAGAAGGATTTCTTGAAACCAGCCTGAGCAACACAGAGAGATGGTCTTTTGATTTTTTTTCACCAAGCATGTAACGAAATTTGGATCTCTCCCGATCTTTACAGAATGTTAACTTCACAATATTCTATAACAGTCAATAACAAACACAATACTTTAAGAATACAAAAATACTACTAAAAATTGAGGCTGCAGTGAGCCAAAATTGTACCTGGATGACAGGGAGACCCTGTCTCTAAAACAAACAAAAATCTCTCCACATAGTAGACACATACTAGTTGAGAACTTCCTGATTTTTGTAGGATGTCTCTCTAGCCTCCGATTCTTGGCAATCAAAATTCTATTTGAGACTCATTCTACCTCCTTTCCAGATATTTCGAGCATTTCTGCCAGCAGACCTTTGGTCCACAGCCATTTGAAGAAATCCAAATCATGTTTAGACTGACCTATATTCCAAGAACTCCATGGTAAGCTGTACTGGTTTCAACTGAGTTTTAAGGGACTGCAGTGTAGGGGAGGCGGAACCCAAGTAGAACTGGAATTCCCTAAAAATGACTTTTAATTTGGAGTGAAGCAAAAAGCCCCAAGTTCAAGCAGCATCTCTTCTAACAGTGCTGTTTACATTGAATGTACATTTCAGTTACCTGGGGATTTGTTAAAATGTAGACTCTGATGGAATGGGTTTGGGGAGGATTCTGACATTCCGCACTTCAACTAGCCTCCAAGTGATACTGATACTGCTGTCCAAGAAGTACACTCTTGAATAAACAAGGCCCTAGAGTCTATAATATTCTAAATATAACTACTCCTATGGGCAACTAATTCTTTCAAAACCTTTATGACAATAGGTACAATTACCAGCCTTTACAGTTAACATGAATTCTGCAGTATCTATATGAAACTTTGGATTGTTTAAATTTTTACTTAAAATTTTGTTGAAACACTATCAAACATTTTATGGAGACACTAATATTGAGTTACTAAATACATCTGACAATTGTTTTATGAACAAACAAAACTTCCTAAACTTAAGTACTCTTTTCAAATCCAACACTGCAATGGTTAACAATGAAAATTTATTTTGGGTATTATTTTTCAAGGTATTAACTGTATACTTATGCAGGAAATCAGTAACAAATGCTCATTTTACTAAAAACTTTATTATTTTGTTGTCAAAACACCTATTAAAGAGAAGCCAGTCCCATAACATCTTTCTGCAAAAGGTTGAAGAATAATTTATATAACGAAGGGTCCCTAACTTATTGTGGTGGGAGGCTGCAATCAAACCTTAAGGAGAGGATTCAGATTCACTGAGTGAGATTACATGTGGTTATTTATTTATTCAGGCCCTGAATGCATTTATGGAGTAACAGTAAAACCAGTAAGTATGCCTTGTATCAGAATCCTCCTGGACTCCCCCACTCTTCTCCATTTCCCAAATTCCAGTATATAAAGCACTGAGGACAGAGAAAAGAGGGGGTGAGGAAGAACAAATGGAAGAGACTGACTCAGAGTGATGATGACAGCATGTCAATATCCAAGGGCCCTCATTCCTGAAAATTAAGACCAAAAGTATAAATATTTAAGTCTGAATTAGAAACAGACTTTATACCTCAACCATCTGCGTCATAACTGCTAGGATTTCTGTATAAAATGTAGTTACCTGGACCCTACCACAGACCTAATGAATCAAGTTATCTGAGCAGTAACTCAGGAATCTGCAATTTTACATACTCTCTGTTTTTATTTTTGTTTTATTTTATGTTTTGAGACAGGGTCTCACTCTTTCACCCAAGCTAGGGTGCAGTGGCATGATCATGGCTCGCTGTGGCCTCAGTCTCTCAGGTTCAAGCAATCCTCCAATCTCAGCCTCCCAAGTTGCTGGCACTACAGGCACAGGCCACCACGTTCAGCTAATTTTTTATTTTTTTGTAGAGATAAGCTCTATGTTGTCCAGGCTGGTCTCAAACTCCTGGACTCAAGCAATCCTCCCAAAGTGCTGGATTACAGGCATGAGCCACCACACCCGGCCTCTCAGCGCATGTTTGTTTTTGAGACAGAGCATTGCTGTTTCACCCAGGCTACAGTGGCATGATCTTGGCTCACTGCAACCTCTGGCTCCAAGGCTCAGCCTCTGGAGTAGCCACGACTACAGGCACACCACACTTGGTTAATTTTATTAATTTTTTGTAGACACGAGGTCTATATTGCCCAGGCTAGTCTCGAACTCCTGGCCTCAAGCAATCCTCCCACATCAACCTCCAAAGTAGTAGAATTACAGGCGAGAACCCACCACACCCAGCCCTCTCGACGTATTTAAACCACTACTATACTAATAAGTCCCAGCTTATAAAACTGAAGTTATCACTAAGGTTCTTTAAATTCTCATGCACTGGTATATTACATCCATCAGTCTGTGGTAAATTTATGGTAAGGATATAAACAGTACTGTGAAATTATGACAAAACTATACACATTATCATGTAGGGGTGAACTTATTTTTATATGGGGTCCCTATAAGTAAAAATATGGAAGATACTGCTCTATGCAAAGTTCATTTATCCAGTTATTTCAAAATAGGAATCAGAATAAATTCATTGTAAAATGAATGTTATTGTTCCATAAAATGCAGAATCAACTTTTCAATGGAATTTTTAAAAAATCATTTATGTTTCTAAAGTTCACCTGAAAATGTGGGTCTCAGGACACAAAATACAAAATAAATATACACATTAATTTTGTAATTATTAATTACCTATAAATAAAATCTAATGAAATGGTTATGTAGAACTACTTTGTAAATACACAGTCATCCCTAAAATGCTTTTAATTACATTTTCAAATGACTGGTTTTCTTTAGATTAGAACAAAGCTTGATTATCCAATATAAGAAACTTACCTCCTGCCTTCACAAAAGAATTATGTTGGTGAATAAAGACAGTATCTTTTCAAGAATTTTAATTGATACAGATAGCGAAAATACAGGATTTTAAAATCTTAGAATCAGAGTATATTCCATAATATCATCACGAAATTAAAATAGTCTACAAAGTTAATTCTGCTGCTTATATGGATAATGGTGTAAAAGGCTAAAAGGTTAATGAATAAGCTTTAAAAGTACAGTCGTCATGTGATACTCTTGAAACTGGTCTAATATACTTGAAAAGTTCTGTTATTCTGCACTGAAGGAACAGTAATAGTTATGAATTAGCTTAAAAAGATGAGGGTTAATATTTTACAATAAACTGTAGATTCAGATGCTTATAAGCCATTATCATTCTGTGGCTTCATAGATGAAACAACAACATTCAGTGGAATTTATAAAGCAATCACAATATCTTTACTATCTTCTATTTTTCCTTTTAGTTATTTTGATCCAATTTTAAGCAGAAAAAATCCACCATCGATAAATGAAATATATTTCATGAAGTAATAGTTTTAATTAACAGGTACACAACTATTTGCACAAATATAAGTTTATAAATTCCCCAAAGCAAGCATCTGTGTTCTAATTAGTTTAATGTATTAAATATTATGTCAATGTTAAATTGTCATATTAAATATTAAGATACTAAAATATTATGACAATTAAATTGCTAAAGTTTACATACTAGTCTGGATATTCTGGTACAAAAAAGTAAAAATACAAACTTAAATTTTTAAAAATATCATTCAGACAAGCTTTATTATTAATGCTTAAATTTGATTTAATGTTTTCTTCTTACTAAAATTAAGAACAGGTAAAACAATTCTGAACCATAAATGGTATTCATTTATAGTGAAAGTGAAAGCAAGAAGAATCTAGTTTATTTTACATATTAAATCCCTTTGCCTAGTATATGGAATCTACTGTTTTCTTAAAGATCACTAAACAACGTTGTTATCAATTAGTAATATTTTAGAATTTTGATATCTCAAAATACTATTATGATTTGAAAATTACTTTCTGGATAATACACATAAAATATTTCCTAACCAGCATATTATTTTCCTTTTTTTTTTTGCTTTTAAACAAATAACCATGAATCATTTTCAAAATAAAACCCCAAATGGAAAAGTATTATTCTGAATAATCATTACACTGGCAATACCTCTACTTTTAAGGACCATATAAAGGCTTTCAGTTTCTCACTGGAAACTGTTTTGTAAATCAAATATAAATTATTTTAGAAAAGACTTTGGAAAATTGTTAATACCTGTGGTCAAGGAAAAGGGTACAAATATCCTACACGGCATTTCAACTACATCAATAGTTTATTCATTTTGGAAAATGACAGGATTTATATTATACTGATGGGCAAATTTTTGGAGTTATTGAACCCACTATTTCGAAATTCAAAAAAGTAAAAGTTATTAAACTTTAATAAAGTTTAATATAATGACCAACTATCAATTTTCATTGCACAATTAGTCTTCTAATAAACTCTTAAGGTTCTGAAAGAGTTCTTTTGCCCATCAATATAATATAAACTCTATCAAATAGATCAAATATTAGGTATCTTATTGCTTCTGAAAGAGGTGCTAAAGATGACTAAATTTTACAGTTAAGTTAAACTCTGAGAGGAAATCTTTCTATACTATATTTTATACACAACTTCATAGTAGTTACAAACTTCTTTATTAAAGACATTTCACTTTTTTGAATCCTAAAAGGGTGGGTTCATTGACCCCAAAATAGTCACTGAACAATGAATATCAATTATTAAGAGAAAAACAGACACTTTTCCATCAACTTCCTTGCTATCATTTGTCACTTCTGCTTTTGATGTGTTTGCCCACAAAGCCCCTACTAATTTGACGGTTACATCACCACTGAGAAACTGATAATTTAAATACAATTTTTAAATGCTGGCTAAAAGTCAAAAACCTCTTAAATCATGACATAAAGGCTTATACAGAAAGTGAGAAAAGGGAAAGTGGCATTTATTTATTGAGTGCCCAGATTTAAAGGCATCATTTAATTATCTGGACAACCCTATGAAATAGGCACCACTATCGCCAGTTTACAAATGCGAAAGTGAGACTGACAGCAGTTGAGTGACTTATCTGAAATTACAACCTAGTTAAGTAACATTGCCAGGGATCAAAATTTATGTTTTCTGCCAAATTAAGTGCATCAGACTTGTGACAATAATTTCAGTAGCTCATGGACCATCTATGTGTTTTTCCAAAGGGCTAAGGTTGCTCCAAGTCTAACCTTCACATAAAATTCCTCCTGCACTTCCTTTGGAACTTAGTATCTTTCTATAATTAATACTGCAAAGTCTGAACTCTCTTTGGCATACACATGTGCACACAGATACATGCACAATTTACAAATGCTATCTGATCATGAAGTTTAAAATTCACACATTATCTGATCATGAAGTTTTAAGCTATTCTTAAAAATAGCTACTTAAGAATTTTACGTACTCAACACAATTTTTATGAAGTTATATACATATAGGCATATTCATATGTCACTCTTGCCTATGCTAAGTAAATAAAACTAACTTTGATGTCATTACAAATTCTAGGAAGCTTAGAATAACACATTTTTATAGGATACAAAATAATGTGAATACTCATTTCATAAATTCATTTTTTAAAAATAATTTTTTACCTAAGCAGTTGAAAATACTAATTTAGCAAACCCTGATCAGTACACATTAAAATTAATATATTTTGCTTTAAATATAGTCCTATAAATTATAATGATTTGGTTACACCCTGTGTCTACCTCTTCCATCACTCTGAAAGAGCTGGGCGTGGTGGCTCACACCTGTAATCCCAGCACTATGGGAGGCTGAGGTGGGCAGATCACCCGAGGTCGGGAGTTTGAGACCAGCCTGACCAACATGGAGAAATCCTGTCTCTACCAAAAATACAAAATTCGCCGGGCATGGTGGCACATGCCTGTCATCCCAGCTACTCGGGAGGCTGAGACAGGAGAATCGCTTGAACCCAGGAGGCGGAAGTTGCAGTGAGCCGAGATTGTGCCATTGCACTCCAGCCTGGGCAACAAGAGCAAAACTCAGTCTCAAAAAAAAAAAAACAACTCTTGCTTTTGGGCCTACTCAACATAAATTCTAGGAAAATGCCAAATAAAAAAGTGGTGGTTTAAAAAAAAATTGTTTTAGTAAGATATGATTGGTTTTATTAAGAAACCTTTATTAACAGTTCAGAACATATTTTTATATCGCATTTAATCATCAATTTTCATACTCATATAACCAATATGTAAAATACAAATTTAAATCCCAAACAACTATTCTTACAGGAATTTTATATAAAATATATACCAATTCAGAACAAAGTATTTCATCTATTAAACATTCTCATAAGGCCAATTACCTAAATGAAATAGTACCTAGGAACTATAAACTAGGGACTATTAAGACCTTCTTTTCACATGCAAAAGGGGAAAACACACTTGTTTTGTGTGCACACCTGCATACACACACACACACACACACACACAAGCCTCAGAAACCTGAAAATTATCTACATACTCTAGAAGTGAGCTTTTTGCTCCTATTTTGCGACCTACTCAAAACACTCGCATCATTCTTTCAAAATAAGGACATTTCTAAAATGTGTGGCGAAGCTTGACATATATTAGGTAGTTCAAAGAAAAGCAATGATTACAAGTAAAAACATTGAGATATCTGATTTAAAGTGAAAAAGAATTTATTTAATTTTTGCCATATCAGGACAACAAAGCAGCCCTTTTATGTCACCACTCATTAAAAGGGCATTACAAAACATTAACATAATGTAGTAGCCCATGTTTTCTTTCAGGCATTTTCAAAGGGCATCTCAGACCCACAATATTTTCTATTGAGTGTGCAGAAAAACAGAGTTGCACAATCATTACTAAGGCAAAATAATAATGTCTCCCTTTTTATTGAAACATCAATGTTCCATGTTTTGGAGATATTCTGAATTTAACATTTATAGATATGCAATATTTAAGTTTTAGGATATTAGCATACTATCAGCAATATTGGGTTTAATAGCTACTATCAGGTAACTGATTTCTAATGCACACAACATAATTTGATAGTATAAGAAGATGGCCTGAATTTTGCCCTCAAATGCACAAAAAGAATTTCCCATATACATTCTCAAAAGTCTTTGGCCTTGCTGAATAATAATAGAGCTGTTATTTTACTGTGAAGCAAAATAAGCCTTCAAGTGTCCCTTACTTGATCTTAGAAGGTCAAATTCTCTGTCCAATAGTTCCTCTTCAGTTAACTTAGAAAAATTATCCTCTCCAAAAGGATTCCACCCTGACATATCAGGTGGGTTGCTGATGTTCTTCTGATTTGTGAAATTTGCAATGGCCTCTTTATCAGCAACTGACCTATAGAAATAATTGAGAAAGAAAAAAGAAGATGGAAAGCAAAATTAAAATTAATAAAAATTCACAATGCCCTAGTTTATACTTTATAAATACTTAGAAAACCAAATCATTTCCTTATGACAGAGAATGACAGACAAAGGCATGAGATGGAGAGAGAGAACATATGGGATCTAGATCACCTGCATAAGGTATACTAGCTCCATAATCACCTACTTAAGGTACACTAGCTGTATACCCTTGGGCAAGTTCCTTAACTTCTCTGCCTCAGCTTCATCTGTAAAAAGGAGTAATAGTATCCACCTCATAGGGTTACTGAGAAGATTAAATAATTTAATACACATAAAGCAAAGAGAACAATATCTAGTAAAAATAAGAATAAGTATTAACTGTTATTATCATAGGAAATAAGCCTTAAAGAAAAAATCAGTCACCCATCAGACAGTATCACTCTAAAATCACTACTGAACACAGTGATCAAATGCCTTGGTTATGCTGGGACACCAGAGTAATTTTCCTTTTGACAAAGGCATTCCCTATATATAGCTACTAACAAAAGATGAATTGCTAGGACTGCTTTAAAAGTTAGCTAAAATTAAGTGAGGGTTATTTTTGTATATAATAAATTATTTATAGTATTTAAAGTATCTAGAGTCTGGAGCCTGAGACCACTGGTTCTATGAAAATTATCTTACAGGGCTCTAGGCTTTTAAGAGAAGATGAGAATCTAAAGATTTCTTAACCCGAGAATCTCTGTGTACCTCTCCCGGCAACCCAGCCTGGAAATATAGTCATGTACTACACAATGACCTTCCAGTCAACAATGAACCATATATATAATGGTGGTTCCGTAAGATTAAAACAGAGCTGAAAAATTCCTGTCACCTAGTGATATCGTAGCCATTGTAACACTATAGCACAACAGATTATTCATGTGTTTGTGGTGATGCTGATTTGAAGACACCTACTGGGCTGCCAGTTGTATAAAAGTATAGCAATACAATTGTGTACAGTGCATAATATTTGATAATAAATGACTGTATTCTGTTTTATGTATTTACTATACCATATTTTTGAGTTATTTTCAAGTATACTCCTTCTACTTATTTTATTTGAAGTCGACTGTAAAACAGCCTCAGGCAGGTCCTTTAGGAGGTATTCCAGGAGAAGGTATTGTTATCATAGGATATGACAGCTCCATGCCTGTTATTGCCCCTAAAGAACTTGCAGTGAGACAAGATGTGGAGGTGGAAGATAGTGATATTGACAATCCACACCTTAGGCCAGGACTAATGTGTGTGTTTGTGTCTTAGTTTTCAACAAAAAAGTTTAAAAAGAAAAGTTAAAATAGAAAAAAACTATAGAATAATATAAAGAAAATACTTTTGTACAGTTGTACATGTTTGTGTTTTGTGTTACTACCAGAGTCAAAACATTTTTAAAATTTTTAAAGTTTATAAAGTAAAAAACTGAAGTTAATTTATTATTGAAGAAAAAAATTTTACATAAATTTAGTGTGTCCTAAGAATGCAGTGTTTATAAAGTCAAGTCTATAATACTGTACAGTAATGTCCTAGGCCTTCACATTCACTCACGACTCACTCATTGACCCACCCAGAGAAACTTTCAGTCCTCCAAGCTCCATTCATGGTAAGTGCCCTATACAGATGTACCATTTTTTATCCTTTATACAGTATTTTTATTCTACCTTTTCTATGTTTAGATACAAAAATACTTACCATTCTGTTACAATTGCCTATAGTACTAAATACAATAACATGCTATACAGGTTTGCAGCCTAAGAGCAATAAGCTATATAATAAAGCCTAGATGTGTAGTAGGCTATACCATCTAAGTTTGTGTAAATGCACTCTACGATGTTCATACGACAATAAAATTGCCTAATGATGCAATTTCTCAGAACATGTCCCTGTTGTTATGCAATGCATGACTGTATAGCATAAGAATGAGACAATGTAAGAAAGCTATTAAGTTCCTTTCATAATTCATATCCAAATCCACTTAACAGTAGTAATGAAGGGAGAATCCTAATGTTCAAAGTGGTATCCCAATTTCGCAAGTCTTAACTGATTCCCTAAATTTACCTAACTGTTGAGAGCTCATTGTCATTGCCACCAAACAGGTCTTAGAAGAGAAAGAAAAAGGCAAAAGTCATCCATTTAATCCCTTAGTCCAAGCCCCTTCAGTATATCTAAGCCAAGAATAGGATACTTAAATACTTACTGAAGGCTAGCATATAATAGATGAAAATAAACATAGTAAGTTACCTACAAGTAGACAGACTTGCTTAGTAAGTAGAACTTACTATCTTAATTTTAAAAACAATTCAGTTTAAAATCCATTCTGGATGCATTAACTGCCAAGCAGTCTGAGCCTGCCTCCTGTGACAGAGTCCCATCTCTAATTCCAAAACTATCTCTAAGAAATTTCAGTCCTTAAAACACAGATCAGATATGTTTTTATCCAGAAAATTGAAGGGAAAAAAAAAAACAAATCAGAGTGTGTAAAACTCAGAGAGAGATGGTGGGCATTCCCCCTCCTGTCTGTCAATGATTCCTTTTAGAACTTTGATTCCCTATATGAATCACCCTCTTACTATTCCCAAAATAAATTTACGGATTCCCATTAGCGGGCTGTAACTCAATAGGGTATCACCTTAACGTAGTTTAAACAGGTATTAAAATATGTCTACAAGTTATCTGACATTCCTCCCTTCAAAGGGTGAAACTGAATTTCGCTGCCCTTGAACATGAGCTAGATCTAGTGACCCAATTCTAACAAATGAAACATGGCACAAGCAGCAGCCCATGACTGCTGAGACTAGGTCTAAAAAGACATTTCAGATTCCTCCTTGCTCTGTCTCTTGGATCACTTGTTGAGGGAGAAACCAGAATCAATAATTCCTTGTTCAAAATAATTTTTGCCTTGCCAAAGAGAAAACTCAAGCAGTCTTTTGGAGAAATCCATGTGGCAGGGGACTGAAGCCTCCTGCCCAAATCCATGTGAGTAAACTATCTTGTAAATTACATCCTTTAGCACCAGCCAAGCCTTCAGAGGAGAGCCGAACCAGCCTTACCAGACACAACCACCCTGTTAAGCCACTCCTAAATTTCTGATCCAAAGAAAGTATGTAAGATAATAAATGTTTACTGCTGTTTTAAACCACTAAGTTTTGAGATAATTTATTAGGCATCAACAGATAACTAATACAGCAGGGCAATTATATCATAAGAAGATAACGTATGCATAGAAAATGTTTATTTTAACTATTATTGGAATATAAAACAATAATACTCTCTGATATTCATAGTAAAGATAAATTAATATGGTGGAAGAGTAGAAAGTTTAGCAAAAGACAGTGGAAAAGAAAAGGAAATAATCATTTCAACAAAGATAGTGACTCTTTTCCTCTAAGGAACTACTTAGTTTCTTATATTCTACTCAAATAGCCCCTTACCCACTTAGAGACAAACATTTAACCCCAATTCTCTTCTTCCACTGACTTAGTTATAAGCAGGAACATTAGTGTAGAGCTCTTTTTAAATTGTTACAGAAGACATTACACTCAACATACAATCTGATGTTAAATAGGTATAATAATATTAATGCAGTAGCACTGACGTACCAAGTGTGGCTGGAGCAATGTTCACACATGAAGTTCCACATTTCTAACCTTTAGTGGCTGAGTGTATAATTTTTTCTACCATATCCTTAAATACATAATTTCATAGGAGTGGAGTAAAACAAGTCTTATGCACTTTCCCAGATATGCAACCCAATATTTCCTAACCTGGGGAATGCAAGATGATTTTTGTGATAACTTATTTTTTAATAGTTACACAGAAATTAAAAGAAAAGTATCTAATGTATCAAACCTGTGATTTGTCGAATAGCATCACTACAAATGAGAACAAAGCAAGCCGTGCTACAGTAATTAATATACATTACAGGTATCAGCACCTTGCATGCCAGTGTATGCCTCAAATCCCTGGATATCCAACTTTCTTTGTAACTAATCAGAAGTTTAGACAGATTTCTAATTCATCATCCCATTCTCATCAGTGACATAACTTTGCTTCCAGAAGCTGACAGACTTTTACAATATGAAGTATACACAATACCTATGCTATGTCAGAGAAGACAGTTTAATATCTTTTCTACTTTCCAACTAAATACACTAGATTTGACATTTTTTTATGCTAGTTAGCTTCAAAAGTGGAAAAAAGCAATCATCTAATTAATACAATAGACTCATCGGTATCTTAAACTAAGCAATCATCAAGCAGAATATCCGATTTTTAATGAGGAAAATTATTCCATTCTTATCACTAGCGAACTTAGCAAATTTATTAGATTACAATTTACATTTCGTACTTTATATTTTAGTGGATCTTGTATAAGGTTTTAATTTTATTATACACAATAATGTTCCTAATTATTAAAGAAAAAAAGCACTACATGAATAAAGCAAAACACTTTAACTAGAGTAGATAAATGACAACGAGTTTGGCAAATACTGATCTGAAGGTTTTGTTTGTTTGTTTGTTTGTTTGTTTGTTTTTGTGAGATGGATTCACCAGGCTGGAGTGCAGTGGCATGATCTCAGCTCACTGCAATCTCCAACCCCCGAGTTCAAGCCATTCTCCTGCCTCAGCCTCCCAAATAGCTGGGATTACAGGCGCACACAACCACACCCAGCTAATTTTTGTATTTTCAGTAGATACAGGGTTTCACCATATTGGCTAGGATGGTCTTGATCTCCTGACCTCGCGATCCACCTGCCTTGGCCTCCCAAAGTGCTGGGATTACAGGCATGAGCCACCGCACCCTGCCTGAGCTGGACATTTAAACTGGCCTTTAACCATATACTCTGCTTTCTCCCTAGACAAAACTGTCCTAATTCCTCCACCCCAATTCTTACTTTAGAAAAGAAGTTCAAGAAATCAGTTCATGTTTCTGTCTTCCTCCCTACCATACCCGCCCCACCATCTGTCCCTGGTGCATGTGTGCACACATGCACACACACGCACGTGCGCGCACACACACAGAGGTTGGGAGGCATTCTATAGCAAACTGCATACTTTAGCTCTCTCTTGAGATGCAGTGTACAAGTATGCTACTGATGCTGCTGTTTCTCCTGCTCAACTCTGAGCCAAAGCTTATAGACACCTTTTCTCAGCTATTGTTTCAAATCCTTAAATAGCATTGTATGAGAACTTCTTCAGTGTTCCTGTAACAAAAGTCTAACAGCTCCTACCTCCTAAGTATCTAAAAACATTAGGAGGCATTCATGATGATTCTTAACTACAAGATGCCAAAGCACCTGCCATTTTATATGTAAAAGAAAATTTGTACCAAAGTTGTTTAATTTATAACTCACCTAACCAATATATCTAAATAGCCAAAATATACTATTCCCAACTGTTATAGTAACAGTATGTTTACTATATATCATCTTAAAATATATATATGTAAAAATGTTTATACCTATTTAAATTAAATTATACAACCTTTATGAGTAAACAGTAAAATTAATCAAAGGTAATAACATGTAAATAGAAAAAGTCTATGAGGATTTATTTTTAACTGCTAAAGTCACTTGTTAGGGTGTTGTTTATACTTACATTACAAAAAATGCCTATACACACAAGACAATAATATCCTTAGCCCTAAATGCTATTAGATGTTGCTACGCCTTACCTACAAATAACAGTAAGCAGAATTAACTGAGGAAATGGAAGGATGGGGATGCGAAGGGACCAGAAGACAGGACTAGGAAGAGAGAATGGGTGGCTCTACAGAAAAAATAAGTCCAAATTAATTTAAGAGAACTTAATGACCGACGATTCAACAATGACTTCCACTTCCACAATAATTTCCTTTGCTTTCACTGGAAAAATACTTGCCTACTGGCACTATAGGAGGAGTCCATTATGGTTCCAACCTGAGCTGGAAGTGATGAAGTGTAGGAAACTAAGGCTGGTGAGAACTCTTGAGGGGAGGTAAGATATTCAGGTGATGCCTGCTGTTGAGACGGCTGATGTTGAGCTAGCATCTGCTGTTGAAAGAAAGCCTGCTGATACTGCTGCATCTGAAAAAAGAAATGATATTATACAAAACAATGCTCCAGTCCTAAAGCACTGTCAGCACTGCATCTATTTACTATGTTCCTTCCTTTCACATTGGTGACAAAATCAGAAACCTAAAAAACAATCACCTGCAGGAGCAGCTCTACTACTGGAAAACTACAGCAAGATGAAATAAACCTTTTTAAAAAGTTGTGAAGGTAGGCTCACTTGGCCAGAATCAAAAATCCTCTTTTAAATATTTCAAGAAAAAGAGTAGCTTAAAGTCACTAATACAGTGGTTGCTGTAAAAAAAAAAAAAAAAAAAAAAAAAAAAAAAAAAGGTCAAATTATTCTCTGAAGCAAATACACTCTCCATTTGGGTTTCATTTTTTTACTCAATAGATATTTGCTGAATGAAAGAGACATGTGACAAAAGACTATAGGTAAGACATCATTTCCCTTACACAATAAGAGAAGTATGTTATCAGTCAATTACTATGTGCCATATTTATGTGCAATTTAAAGTTGTTTGAGAATATATGACTGGCTTTGATAAAACACATGTCAATTAACTTGATTTTGAATTATTAAATTCTGCATAATATGATTCATACTGTGAATTCCAACACCATAATGTATACTAAGAGAAATCTCTAGAAATTATTTAAGTTACCATTGTTGGATACTGTGATGCAGAAGGTTGTGGTTGATATACCGAATGCATTAAAAACTGTTGCTGAAGCATCTGTTGCTGCTGTGTTGCATGTTGATACTACAATGAGAAAATCAAACAAATTAATAAATGTTATTCATGCCTTTTTTGTGTCAGAGCCCTTTTTCAAAGTATTGATCTTACCATAATAATGATTTGAGAAATCAGCAGTCCAAACATCAACACAAAATAGTTACACTCTAAATTACTATAATTTATTAATAAATATGCTTATCATCAGAAACCTAAAACCAATCATCTGCAGGAACAGCTCTATTACTAGAAAACCACAGCAAGATGAAATAAACCTTTTTAAAAAGTTTTGAAGGTAGGCTCATTTGGCCAGAATCAAAAATCCTCTTTTAAATATTTAAGAAAAAGTCACTAATACAGTGGTTGCTATTAAAAAAAAAAAAAAAAAAAGGAGCAAATTATTCTCTGAAGCAATTCTCTGATCCAGAACTAGTTTCAAAATTATCAACAAAACATAACAGAGATTCAATTAAAACCACTTGTAGCACAATTTAAGAATGTTTAGAAGAAAGTTACCAAAACACATTTACCACCTTTTCCTAGAAGATAAAGACACAAGAAGTGAATTCTAACCAAGATCCATTACACTAAATTTACACTCTCCTTTTATCTCCCCTCCAGTGGTGTCCTCTGGGCATCCCATGGTACCACCTACTTACCACCCTCCACTCTGGATCTATCAACCAAAACCAGGAGGTGACAAAAATCTAAGACAATGTTACTTCTGCAAAGCCTAATATCACCTTTCCAACAATAGCATTATTAGTCTGTGAACTCAAAATGTAACCTCAGATAATATTCATTATAAACTGCAGTACTTATTTGTGAATACTAAATGTTTCAGATGAACATTCTTTTCTTTATAAGGCCACAATGCAACCTATTTTAGAGTATTCTTAAGTATTTCACTGATTGCAAATTAAATATTATTTCATAATCAGAAAATTGGGGAAAGTGTTTACTCAAATCTAGAGTTCAAGGCGCCCATGATACAAAAAGGAATTCACTGATACTCAATTTGCTGCATCAATTTCACACTACTTCCATATTTAAAGAAACAAAAAAATTACCTGCTGCATATAAGCATCATGAAGTAGGTGGTGGTGGTGGTGGTGGTGGTGGTGGTGCTGCTGCTGCTGCTGCTGCTGCTGCTGCTGCTGCTGCTGCTGCTGCTGCTGTTGCTGCTGGTGAGGATGACGATGCTGTAAATGGAGTTGCTGTAATCTCCAATCTCCCTGCTGTAGTTGCTGGAGTACTCTATGCTGCTGTGGTGGTTGCTGAGGAAGTCCCTGACCCAATAAAATTTCAGGGCCATTTCCAGGTCTTAGTGCCCCTAGAGACAAGGTCCCAAACACTTATATTACCATACTAATGATTTCAATTAAAAAGCTGGATTTCAACATGCTCATTTCAATAGTAATTTAACTAAGGCATTTATATCCTTATTTATAATACAGAAACTTCCATATGCATAGAGTTTATAGGGATTTACTTTAATTATAAGTACCGAAGAAGCTTAATTTTGTCATCTACAACTTTGAACAAGTCAACATCTTAGAAACACTTCATGTTTCATGCTTCAGCTCTCCATGAACACAATATCCATGTTAGTTTGTTCTACACTGTTCAACTATATCATGTACTATCATGAGTATGTATCATTACCAAAATAATTCTCAGTCTAGAATGCCATTTTCCACCTACTGAAATTCTTATTCTTTAAAGTTTAGCTCAAATCTCTCTTCCTTGTTCCTTCAACTAGCACTTCCACTCAGTTTATTCCATTTTAGTCTGTCTTGCACATATTAATGACTTACATGGCTATTTCCTAGCCAGGGACCCTGAGTGAAAAGATGATGACTTACTCAAAGAGTCCCAAAAAACCTTTTATACAAAAGATGATTAATAAATGCTCACTGTAATGAATCCATTAACACTGTCTCCTAAACGGATATTTATTTATAAGCTCCATAAATTATGCCCTAGGCAAATCCTATATATAAACTTTAAACATTAACTAAAAAGTAAGATATACACTTAATGCAATACACTAACACACTATAATTTCTATATTCTCCTCTAACTTACCCTACATTCAAATGCAACTGTTCAATCCTAGAGGATAGAAAGAGTGGGGAGAGAGTGCAAGGAGGGAGACAAGGGTTCTTTTTTCATCAGTGTTAGTATCCTCAAATTTCCTCAGACCTAAGTACAACAGCTTTATGAACATAGTTTTATAACTATTTCTAACTTTTCTACTTATAAGGAAATGCATGTTCATTTTAACTATCCTTGAAAATACTTATAAAAATGTAAGTTAAAAAATGAGAATCACAAATCCACCACACAGATACAACCATCATTAGCCTTTTAAGTGTATTTCTTTCCAGGTGAAAGAGTATTAAAATAACTACTCAAAAATCATTCACCTTGAAATTTTTTTTAATTGACAAATAATAAGTGTACATATTCATGGGGTATATATTGATGTTTTAATACATATTTTGCAAAGTGATCAGATCAGGGTAATTAGCAAAACCATCATTGCAAGCATCGTCTTTTTTTGTGTGTTAGGAACACTCAACATTCTCTTTCTACCTATTTGAAATTATACAAAATATTGTTAACTAGTCATTCTAAGTGGTAGAGAATACTAGGATTTATTCTTCCTATCTAGCTAAAATTTTATATCCTTTAGTAAATCCCTCCCTACCCCTCACTTCCCCTATCCTTCCAGCCTTTAGTATCTTTTATCTCCTTGAAAATTTAATATCAGTAAGTAACTTTAATAACTTTATAATAAGTAACTTTAATAACAACCTAAGTAACTTATAGGTTAAAAAAGAAATAACAAAGGGGCCAACGTAGAGCTCAGGCTGTGGCTTCAGAGAGTGGAAGCCCCAACCCTTTTAGCAGCTTCCCTTTGGTGTTGAGCCTGTGGGTGCACAGAAGTCAAGAATTGAGGTTTGGGAACCTCAGTCTAGATTTCAGAAGATATATGGAAATGCCTGGATGTGCAAGCAAAAGTTTGCTGCAGGGGTAGGGCCCTTATAGGGAACCTCTGCTAGGGCAGTACAGAAGGGAAATGTGGGGTCAGAGTCCCCATAGAGTCCCTACTGGGACACTGCCTAGTGTAGTTGTGAGAAGAGGGCCACCATCCTTCAGACCCCAGAATGGTAGATCCACCTACAGCTTGCACCATGTGCCTGAAAAGGCTGCAGACACTCAACAGTCAGCCCATGAAAGCAGCCGGGAGAGACGCTGTACCCTGCAAAGCCACAGAGGCGGAGCTGCCCAAGATCATGGGAATCCACCTTTTGCATCAGCATGTCCTGGATGTGAGACCTGGAGTCAAAGGAGATCATTCTGGAGCATTTAAATGTGACCACCCCACAGGATGTCAGACTTGTATGGGCTCCGTAACCGCTTTGTTTCGGCCAATTTCTCCCGTTTGGAATGGCTGTATTTACCCAATACCTGTATCCGCATTGTATCTATGAAGTAACTAGCTTGCTTTTGATTTTACAGGCTCATAGGTGGAAGGGACTTGCCTCATCTCAGATGAGACCTTGGACTGTGGACTTTTGGGTTAATGCTGAAATGAGTTATGACTTTGGGGGACTGTTGGGAAGGCATGATTGGTTTTGAAATGTGAGGACACTGGCCGGGTGCGGTGGCTCAAGCCTGTAATCCCAGCACTTTGGGAGGCCGAGACGGGTGGATCACGAGGTCAGGAGATCGAGACCATCCTGGCTAACACGGTGAAACCCCGTCTCTACTAAGAAATACAAAAAACTAGCCGGACGAGGTGGCGGGCGCCTGTAGTCCCAGCTACTCGGGAGGCTGAGGCCGGAGAATGGCGTGAACCCGGGAGGCGGAGCTTGCAGTGAGCTGAGATCCGGCCACTGCACTCCAGCCTAGGCTACAGAGCAAGACTCCGTCTCAAAAAAAAAAAAAAAAAAAATAGGAATGTGAGGACACGAGATTTGGAGGGGTCAGGGGTGGAATGATATGGTTTGGCCTTGTCCCCACCCAAATCACAACTTGAATTGTATCTCACAGAATTCCCACATTGTAGGACGTACCCAAGGGGAGGTAACTGAATCATGGGGGCCAGTTTTTCTCGTGATAGTGAATAAGTCTCATGAGATCTGATGGGTTTATCAGGGGTTTCTGCTTTTGCTTCTTCCTCATTTTCTCTTGCTGCCACCATGTAAGTGCCTTTCACCACTCACCATGATTCTGAGGCCTCCCCAGCCATGTGGAACTGCAAGTCCAATTAAACCTCTTTTTGTTCCCAGTTTCTGGAATGTCTTTATCAGCAGCAAGAAAACGAACTAATATGTATGTACAGTATGACTCCTTTTATTTTATTTTATTTTATTTTATTTTATTTACTTACTATTTTTGAGACAGAGTCTTGCTCTGTTGCCCAGCCTGGAGTGCAGTGGCATGATCTCGGCTCACTGCAATCTCCGCCTCCTGGGCACAAGTGATTCTTGTGTGTCAGCCTCCCAAGTAGCTGGGATTACAGGCATGTGCCACCACACCCGGATAATTTTTGTATTTTTAGTAGAGATGGGGTTTTGCCATGTTGGCCAGGCTGGTCTTGAACTCCTGGCCTCAAGTGATCCACCCACCTCGGCCTCCCAGACTGTTGAGATTACAGGCAGTGAGCCATTATGTCCGGCCTCCATTTATTTTAAATACAACATGAATTATTTATATCTGTATATATACATGTAAAAACATAAAAAAGGACTGGGAAGATGAACATTAAACACTGCTGGTTAACTCTGGGAAGAAAATGGAGGGAGATGTTCACATTTTCACTGAATACTACTGTATAATCCGAATATTTTAAAATACAATACTCACATGTTAATTTTTGTATTCTTTTTAAAGGGTAAAGAAATGTTAAAAAAAAAATGCACTTATCGGGGGAAAAAGAGGAACATTTTTCCAACTTAAGCTGAAAGCATGTAAGAAAGAGAAACATGGCCCCTGACATCAGGAGTAGGCCTGGCAATCACAGCTAAGTCTTGGTGCTCTCCTGTTGAATAATCTCATACAACATTAGACAAGGCCACTATGATTGTGATGGATCAAAACAAGACCACTCCAAAATCATGTCTGAACAGCAACAAAACCATGAACATTGTCCAAACCCCAAAAATGTCTCAACATGTTTAGCTACTGAGGCTTTAGCTTCCTTCCTTCTAGACAAAATTTATATTAAGAAACCTAAACATATCATAACACTGTTTCTTTTTTTTTTTTGGACACAGAGTCTCATTCTGTTGCCCAGGCTGGTGTGCAGCAGTGCAATCTTGGCTCACTGCAATCTCCACCTACTGGGTCCAAGGGATCCTCCGCACCTCAGCCTCCGGAGTAGCTGGGACTACAGGTGAGCACCACCAAGCCATTGCTCAGGCTGGTCTTGAACTCCTGGCCTCAAGCAATCCGACCTGCCTTGGCCTCCCAAAGTGCTGGGATTACAAACGTGAGCCACTGCACCCAGCTTCATATGCCCTCTTCTTGACAGTATCCAATAAAGAGCAAAGCCTACTTCCTTTCGTCCTTTTTTTTTTTTTTTTTTTAAGATAAGGTCTTGCCTTGTCACCCAGGCTGCAATGGTGCAATCACAGCTCACTCTACCTTTGAATCCCTGGGCTCAAGTGATCATTCTACCTCAGCCTCCTGAGTTGCTGGAACAGGAATGAACCACCCTGTCTAGCTAATTCTTTATTTTTTGTAGAGATGGGGACTCACTATGTTCCCCAAGCTGGTCTCAAACTCCTGGCCTCAAGTGATCCTCCCACCTCGGCCTCCCAAAGTGCTGGGATTACAGGCATGAGTCAGCATGTCTGGCCTCCCACTTCCTTATAGCCTCTCCAAAATTACCCCAAACAAGCCCAAATCCTTTAATATGTCTTTTCAAGCACCGTCTTCCTGACACACCCCACAGATCTGAATAGTTTAGGAGTAATAAACATAACTTGTTCAACAACAAGTGTGTTTCTAGCGTTCTCTGACTGGGGGACACTAATGCATGATAAATAAGACTGATAGGGCCTCCAACCCAAAAAGCTATAAAAAAGACAAACTAACCTTGAATGTTTACTATGAGACAAAATTTTCATAGATATCACACCTTATTTACTCCTCATAACAGGAAAAGTAGTTGTTATTCCATTTTACATAAGAGAACAGTGGGGTTAAGAAATGATGAAATAGGAATTAAATACAAATTATTTCAAATTCACATTGTTTTCCCTTTTCCATGGAATACTCCTCCAATTATTGTACTTGTTTACCAAAGAAGTACATAGCAATATGCCAGATAAAACAGGATGGGTGCAGTGGCTCACGCCTTTAATCCTAGCACTTTGGGAGGCCAAGATGGGAGGATTGCTTGAGCCCAGAAGTTCAAGACTAGCCTGGGAAACATAGGAAGCATAGGGAGACCCAATTCTAAATCTATGAAAAAAAAACTAAAAAATTAGCAGGCATGGTGGCCTACACCAATAGTCCTAGCTACTCAAGAGGCTGAGGTGGGAGGAACGCTTGAGCCTGGGAGGCACAAATGCAGTAGCATGATCATGGAGTGCCACTGCATTCCAGCCTGGGTGACAGAGTAAAACCCTGTCTCAAAAATAAACAAATAGTAAATAAACAAACAGGTCGGGTGCGGTGGCTCATGCCTGTAATCCCAGCACTTTCGGAGGCCGAGGTGGGCGGATCACCTGAGGTCAGGAGTTCGAGACCAGCCTGGTCAACATGGTGAAACCCCATCTCTACTAAAAATACAAAAATTAGCTGGGCATGGTAGCAGGTGCCTGTAATCCCAGCTGCTTGTGAGGCTGAGGCAGGAGAATTGCTTGAACCCGGGAGGCGGGAGGTTGCAGTGAGCTGAGATGGTGCCATTGCACTCCAGCCCGGGGGAAAAGAGTGTCAAAAAAAAAATAAAAAATAAAAATAAACATTACCTTTCCTGAACATATACTTTACTTGATAACAGTAGTTAACAGTTAACATTTATCAAAGGCATATCATGTATCAGGTATCATATTAAACAGCCATTTAATCTTCCCAATAATCCTATTAAGATAGGTACTAGTACTTTTAGAAGCTATATTTAAAAATGGGAGAAATAGGACTCAAATCAGGTCCGTGAGACTCAAAATGTAGGCTCTTAACCATGAGGGTATCCCATTAAAAACATTTTAACATTAAAACACGACAGATTGATCATGAAATAAAGTGCAAAACAGGATTTCTTTAAGGTGAGTCTTCAGGTTATACCCCAGATCCTTGAGAAAATAAGTTTACTCTAATGTTAGGGATATTTCTTTGGGGGAAAAAAATTTTTTTAAAGTACCACGCTGTACCATCATGCTTAGAAGATACTTTAGATAAGTAAATTTTTCTCAAAATCAGGTAAGTTTTTATGTTGTAATGTCCATAGCGATGGTTCAAGATAGTCCCTCACCAAGACTTTAGGTGCAATGCAAAGACATATAACTTTGTAAGACTAGTGTTTCAACTTTCTTTCTTTCTCATATAACATAGATTTTTTCCATACCTTTGAACTTTATTCCCAACCTCAAACCCTACTACTTGATGATTCTAGGGATAAGAGTTTGTATTTATAGTATCAAAGCAAATTGTGAGTTTTTTGTACCATACTTTCATATTGCCAGTAACTCCCTTTGCCTACAACAACTGAATTGTTGAGGAACCAACCAAATTTAGTAGACATCAGTAGAAAGTTTCTGAAAGCATTATGTTATCCGCTTTACAATATTAAGGATCACCTGAGGTCAGGAAATCAAACCATAAAAGGTTTATTCACATTAACCTTTAAGAGGATGAGATTGGCAGGGCTCTATTACCTTTTGGTCTATGGTTACCGAATTCACCAGGAGCAAGGACTTTAACAGGTGTTGCTGAACTTTGAATGGTCAGCACACTGGGAGTGGCAGTAGTAGCAGAGTTGGCCTTTGGTCTTTGTCTTGGTGCAATTGAGGTTTCTGTTGGTCCAATGGTATCTGTTATTCTACAACAGAAGAATATATTTCATTCTAAATATTGGGATTATTTCTAATTTACTATTTATTCTATAAAGCATCCAACTCAACAGATGCATTTTAACTATTACTGATAATCACGTTAGTCCTCATCTTTCTCCTAAGGCTCATTTTCAAGTATCAAATGTTTAATAAAGATAGAAAAACAAATAAAACTAACAATTTTCCTTAAAACAGTACACAACCATTCATAGTCTGCTATCAAAACCAGCAGAAAAAGAACATAGTCCCAGAAATTGCTCTTAAGGAGATGAAATGATACTGAAAAGAAATAAACAGAAACCTTTTCATAAGGTTTTGGACAAAACTGGGAGCCACTCTCTGAACTTGTCAGGGAAATAAAAATAAGAAACAACAAGGAATAATCTCCCTTTGCTTGGACTCCAAGGCATAAAAAAAGAAAAGACTGTGGCCTAGGGCATGTTAAACAAAATAAGCCAAAACTTTTAACAGGTGCCACCTGCTCACATTCAACTTATTGAATCTTTAACTTTGCTTTACTCAGAACACAGAATGGAAAGCATATAAAATTTATCCCACTAGGACTTAGTTTAGGCCCCAGATGTGGGTAGTTAAGCAGTAAACACAGTTTTGAAATCAAGAGACCATAAATATAATGTGAGAAGACACCGACATTGCTTTTTTTTAAACAAACAAACAAAAAAAAAGGTAAAATATATATTTATCAACATGCTTGCTTTCTATAAATTAAGTACAAAAATTCAAATACTTGTTAATAGGACCATATGTTCACTTTCCAACAGGATTCACAATAAAATATCTTTATTAAATCCCCTTACACATTTTCAAGTGAATACTTAAATTTTTACATACATATGATTTATGAAGCACACATCTGCTGCATTTGCATCTATCAACAAGTGCACAGATCCAGTTATTTCCCAGTATCTGTATGTACCACAAGAGGGAACCCTACTAACAACTCTTTCCAAGAGGAACAAAAAAAACGTGACACAGAATCAAAAGATCTTAGAATTACATGTATGCTGTTTTCTGAAAATAATACTAATGCTCTAGATGGGATGGGGATGGTAAAAGACATGAAAATTGAACTAATAGGCCAAATATATATACACACACACAGATATATATACACACTGTACATCTGTATATATACATATAATCGGTATATATATATAAAAAATCAATTATATCTTGTTTTAATGATAATCAAGTATTTACTGACATTGAATTATTGATGTGCCATTACAACCAATGCTATACTCCCTAAGCTCAAGTAATTTGGGGGAAATATTGTACACAATCTCTCTGTTTAACTATCCCTTCTGTATTAAGTGGCTAGGACAGGCCAGACCTGACATTGCCTTGTTGCTGATCTAAACCCTCTTTAGAGATTCACAACACACGTAGGCATAGCAAAAGCCCTAAGAAGCATATTAAAAGTCTGTATACTTTGTTCACTCTGACATCTCCTGTTTTACCAAAGTGCTAATATGTATTGTACATTTACTGATATCCAGCAAAACACTGCACAACACCCTGTCCTCAAAGAATTCACAGTATACCTAGGAAGACAGGGCACATGTTAGTGGAAATGTAATAAATATAAGATAGTAAAAATCATCAGTGCCAAGCTAGTGCTGTCAAGAGTTTATGGAGATGTAATTGTACTTTTAACCTAATCTGGCTACAGAAGGCTTCAGGTAGAAACTGGGGTTTAAAATTTTCTGAATAAGTTTGATTTCATTAGGCAGTGACAGAGAAACCAGGTATTCTATGGGAAGGAATGGGAAGAAAATGCCTGGGCAGATTGGCATAGGGAGATACAAAATTGACTGAAGTTAAAAACAGTAATTATTGCATCAATACTGCCGCATAGCCTCATTTTCACTATTACAACAGTCACGGAGCTGTTTTTCTGCTTCCCTTCTTTCTCCTCGCCATCACCTGAACAAAATCATTGTAGTTTTCCTAAAACTCAGACTCACACTCTCCTGCTTAAAATCCTTCAATGTTTCCATCTGCCAGGCCAGTGATTCTCAGTGTCTCCATATTTAAGACATGTCAGATAAATTTCACATCTTAAGCCATACCAAGAGCAGATGCAAAGTTCAGGGAGATGAGAGCGACCTTTTAAGAAGGCAAAGAGTACCACAGATTGAAGGCAGCTGAAAAACCCACAGGTGCTTTTTGAAAACATGTAATGAAACTGCTAGTAAATGATTTCTCCTCCCAAAATATGCTCTTTACATGAAAAAAACTAAATTTTTTAATATTAAGCTTTGTATACATTAAGATTTTTTCAAGTTTTCACTAATATTCATAGACTAAATTTATATTAACCAGTAAGTACCAATCAACCTTATTTTTTAATATACATAATGTTCAGATTTAACATACTATAAATAAGCACTGTGAATTTTAATAGTACTATTTCACTGTCTTGTAACTCCACAGCTATAACTTGCATTAGGGTGAAAAGAAAACCAAATCATCATTCTTGTTCAGCTGACTTATGCTTTTTTAAAAAAATCTGCACCTACTTTCTCAAAGATTTATTTACTAATTATTTTAAAAAACAGAAGTCACAATAAAATTCAACTGACAAATCCTACAATAATTCCTAATTGCCACTCAACTATAACAGTGGATGCTACTTAAAGCTACGTCATAGATAAGATCCATTGTTGGTCAAGCTGGATTCCTGCAGGTTAGATATAACCTTACACCTTCATCTCTTCTCAAAAGAACATTTTGAAATTCAAGTGAATGAAGATATTTTTAGAGTAACACCATTTTTGAAAATAAGTCATTCACAAATGAAATTTTAACATTTATAAGTAACAGATCATTTACAACACATGTCACAACCAAGTCTCAAAGAGTAGAACTGACTAGAAGGTTGAAAATTAACTGACCTATAGGCCAAAGTCCAAATTTCTCAGCATGATATATAAACAAAGTTGTTCATGACGGGCATTTATCTACCTCCGGTATATGTCCCCCTTTGTCCTAGTCTTGTAGTTTCACAAGGGTCATTCTTGCCTAAACTGCCTGCCTGCTATAATTTCACTCCCCACCCTTCCAGGTGATTGACTATTCACCATTCAAGGAGGAGTGCAGCAACTCCCATCCGCAGGGAAAGCATTCTGTATGTGCTCCTGTTTTCTCTGTTCCCAGTCTTTCCCTTCCTCCACACTCTCAAAGTAGCCTAGTATCTATCAGGTTGTAATTGTTTACTTGTCAATTAGAATGTGAACTCCTTGGAAATAAAAACTGCTTTTTTTCCTTTGTGTTTCAATTGTCTATATCTTGCATATAAAAAGCATATGAACAAATATATTTTTGTATTGGGTAAACAAACTTTGCATAAATAACATACAATACAAAATTGCTGTGACCAAGAAATCTCCCCAAATATAATATTATACCTGTCTGATAATCTAAGATACAATCCTGCTTATTAACTTTTAAATTCAAAAACATGTGAGGGGGGTAAAAATCAGTCATTAACAGATTCAGTCTTAACCTACATAATATAGTTCAAACTTATTATTAATAATATAATAAATATGCTGAAAAATAAGATTGAAAACATATTTACCAGCCCTAAAAAGTATTATAGTTATAACCACTCATTACAAATTCTACAAAGTACATACATATTCTATATATTCTAGTTGCCTGTAAGAGCTATTTTTTCTTTCCTTAAATTTAAAAAATAAACATGGTATTTATAAACTGAAAACACAGTATTTCCTAAATTAGAGTTGCTGTGTGATGAAAATGACAACCCCTGTCCAAAAAAAAGACCCACTCTAACATCATCAAACAATCACTTGTCATTGAGTGAACAGTTCCAGTGAGATGATGCCAAACTCTTTATCTAGTATTTTTAAAAGCTTATTTTGTATTTGCTATCTCAATTATACCACATACAATAAGCAACACAACATCTTTTGTGGATGAAGATGATATTTAATCAATTATACTTGCTAGGAGTAAAAACAAAACCTATCATTTTTTTTTAATGCCTTTTCAATTTTAGCATAGTTTTGCCTACCTGGCTTTTATTTGGCTTTTCCTAGCAGCTGCTTCACTAGCAGTCATCGGTTCAGGAAGAGCTGAAGGAATAGAAGAATTCTTGGAAGGAAAAAAATAAAACTTCTCATTTTAGTTTTTTAATTGCAGAAAGTTTTTGTAAGCTATGGATATATTATTGAACTTTAAAAGTACTATGAGACGCTATTACTATCATATCAGATACCTATAAATTGTTCACATATATTCACCAGATCTAATCTGCAAATATCACTACATGTTACACAAATGTCAATTTCATATTCATGTGCCACAGAAACCTTGGAAAATAAGCAGAAGAACACCATTGTGTCCATTTATAAGTGGGTAAATCTTGAGTAAAAAGAAAGATTATATTACACTTGTAAATCAATGATTATTTTGCATTTTGGAAAAAGCAACAAACACCAAGGATAAGCATCAAGTGTTGTTTCTACATACTACAGATAATTTTCAAGACACTCAATGTAAGGCCTGGAAAATCAGGGCGGAAGGCCTTGTTCATTTGTTTATACTCAATGTTTAGTTCATTGTAGGTACTCAATAAATACTTGCTGAGTAAACGTCGAATGAGTCTACTTATCTACTTTTAGAACTGCAAAGCTTTCAGCTTCAACAGAGAAAATAATACATCAATATGGCAAGGGCTTCAAAAAAAGAAAGGCACCACATTCCTTCTTTTTTTCTTAGTGGGGTAGATTAAGTTACACATAAAGGAAACCCTACAGAAACAGGTCAGGCCAGATGATCTTTACAAAGTCAAGAATGGCTTATATCAGTGATGATTCTAGAGACCTTTATTAACACTGGCAGAGACTTGCCTTACACGATTCACCTAATGTAGTTAAATGCACTGTACAGACAGTGAATAAAATTCAAAGCTTTTAAATAATACTAACTATTGCCAACTGAGCACCTTCCATGGACTAGGCACTGGGTTTTACATGTAATCCTTATAATTACTATCCATGTTTTACAGAAAAAGAAATGGACATTAAAGTAACTTACCAAAAGATTCAAAGTCAGTCACTGATAAGGACAAAACTGAATCTGGGTCTCTCTGTTTACACTGCCTGTGCTTTTTTAAAAAAAAATTTTTTTTAAGTTTTAGGGGATATAAGTGCAGTTTTGTTACAAGGATATACTGCATAATGGTGAACTCTGGGCTTTTGTATGACCATCACCCAAATAGTGTACATTGTACCCATAAGGTAACTTCTCATCCTTCATCCGCTTCCCACCTTTCTAAGCTTCCAATGTCTATTACTTCACTGTCTATATCTATGCGTACACATTGTTTAGTTCCCACTTAACAATGCCTGTGCTCTTTAAACCAAAGTTCCCCAAACTTAGTTAACACAGTGCTCAGTATCTCAGTAATTGTTTACTTCTAAGAAAAAAAAAAATCTAATAGTCCTGTTTATTAAATGGTTAGGCCCAAATAACTTAATAAAATTAGTTTGTGCTAGGTCACAAAGATGTCCCTGTGTTTTCCTCAAAAATGCAAAATATGCTGCCTGAGTCTGCTGCAGTTCCCCAAGGTATCTCAGTGCATAGTCTGGGTACTGAAGCTTTGTACCACAAATATAATCAAACACACAATCAGACCACTTGTCATGAAACAAGTAACTCTGTAGTTTAACAACAGCAACAAACAAAAAAGTAACTCTGAAAGTAAATATATTCACATATGATAAAATGAATTTTAAATTCATATCCTACTTGAAAACCTACTTACATTGATGTTGGAGACTGGACAATCCTTTTTGGCAAATTTAAATGCAAAATATGATACTTGAAATATATCAGGTCTATGTTCCGGATCTGGTTCAAGCATGAACCCTGCAAGAATAGATAAAAATGTTAAGAAGTTTTATGAAACACACATTATACTACGTAGCAGCACACATTATAAGATAAAAAATACATATTTTCTGTTCCATTCTAAGATCAGTGATGATTCTAGCAAATTTTTTTTTTTAAGTCAATAAATTTTTATTCAAGGAATTCCATGTTGTGATTTCTTCCACTGTCCATCAAGGTCCCTTTAGATCCTCTAAAGAGCTGGAGTCATCTTCAAGTTTGCCCTTTTTAATGAAACTGATCCAGTTGTCATGTCAGCCCACAATTACTTTGGCTTCGTCATCTCCTTTTAATATGGGTATACTGAGGAAGACTTCAAAATTCACCAAGAATCTCTGGGATTTAATTTATTCAACCAATTTACTTTAGGGTCCTTCATACTGTAGGTGGTGGGGATCTGCCTGGTTCTCAATTTGACACCCTCTCAACATGAATGAGTTCAAATCACATTCATTCCTAAGCGATCACTCAAGAATGGTACAGATGTGTGGAATATGCCAATACCTAAAGTAAAAAAGTAGATTATCTGGTTTTTCATAACGTTTAGTAACTGTCTTTTTCAAACTTTTAGCAACTGTCTTGTAGTTCCTTCCCACAGATCTAACAATAGTCCTGTGAGTAAAGTAAAACCACAGAGTTACTCTATGAGGCGTTTCCAACAACGTGCAGGCTACAGGAAAAGCCCCATTGGGACAGACCTCAACCGATTCTAGCAAACTTTATTCATACCTAAAGAAAATGCAGAAATTGCTATTTTATAAATAAAGCATTATCCCAAGCTAAGGGTAGATCAGTCACAGAAGAGGCCTACACTACAAGTATGAATGACAAACATGATTATTGACAAAGTGACACAAAAGAAAAAGTGAGTTTAGTGAACACTGGGGAATTATTCAAGAAAGTTCCAAGGCGATAGTAAAAAGGTCCTTCAAGATAATTCTACTCAAAATAATTCTATTCAAAATAATTAATACCTGTATTAATTTTTAAGTGATCCTGAACCATTGAGAAAAGTCTCAATTGTGTACATTATAATCTAACAAAGTAGTAAAGGATTGGCACTGTCGTTTTCCAAAAACATGCTCTCTTCCCATACTGATGCTAACAACATTCACCATAGTTCTGTATCTTAACATGTTATCCATATCATGCTCAGAAATATGGGCAGAGTTTTATGGTTTTTATGAACAGATTTCAAAACAACCTTACAGCATTGCTTGAAATGCCTGATCTTTTTTCTACCAAAATGACCACTACCATTTGGTAGTACTCTATTTCTTGGATAATTTTTAATTCTAAATTTCACAAGGTTGACATTTATACTCAATTCCATAAGTAAAAGATTTTGTTAAGACATCTCAAAGTCTACCTCATTAATTAACACTAAGTTGTTATAATGTTTAAATCCTTTTTAAACTACTTAAAATGTAAAATTTAAAGAATTGGATGATATTCTTAAGTTTACTAATAAAAAAATGTATAGAGAGATCTAAGTATGTAAATGGGTTACATAAAATTATAAATCAAAATGAATTAAATCTTCCCTTCAAATTTAAGTAATATTTTGAATACAGAATGTGTGATACATCTCCAATGACATGATAAACTTATTTTGGCCAAAAACACAGTTATGTGGAAAGTTATAATTTACTTGAGAGATTCTGAGCTCAGTGTAAAATATACAAAAACTCTGAATGTAACTTGATTTTAGATATTTATAATGCTAACATATATCACTTATAAAATTGAATTTTTAATAATTTTTACCACCACTGCTAGATTGAAATAACTAAAAACATTTTAATTCTAATATTTGCTAGTTTATATTCAAACTCAATCCAGAAAAGATCTGAGGAATCCACAAAGTTTATTTTATCTTGATACCAACAGATATTAAATGTTTTTAACATAACACCCGTACACAAAATCGGGATAAATTTAAACATACTGTTAACAATAAATACTTATTCATATAATTTTAAAAACCAAACAAATCACATGAAATCTACCTAATTCACAAACATATAGTCCTATTTTTCTATTCTAACAAATTTATTTGGCTTTTAAAATCTAATTTCAACAATAGCTAATTATACATATTTAGTCCTATAAAGAACTTGAAGTGGCACACAAAACCAAGATTTTTTTTTAATATATAAAAAAATTAAAACTAACAGAAAAATAATGGCTTGGGGGTTGGACAGGATAATGAGGTAAGTTATAAACTACATATAATTTGGTCATAAATGCAGGCCCAAAATGTGCTCTCCATTTTTTAGCTGTCAATATAAACAGGGCAATATGATCCATTACATGAATCACAGTGTATCTAATACAAAAACAAATCAGGTGCTAAGGAAAAACACTATTCGTGATACTGAAAGCTAGAGAGCAAATTCTCCGTTGAGTCTTTCTAAAGATAGCTCACACAAAGTGAACAACATCCTTAGGAACAGCAGTGAGTGACACAGGGTCATGTTTTAAACACTCTATCAGTATGGACTAGTGGCCTAAATGCCATGCAGTAAAAGAAAGGGGTATGGTATAAGAATGTATTTCTTTTGTGGCCTGGCTTAATCCAAGAAAAACTTTTCAAGTATCCAGAGAGGAATTAAATGATAGTTCAGGCATTCCTGGTTTTTCTTTGTTTTGTTTTCTTTCATAGCAGTTGAGAAGCACCAAGGGAGAAAAAAATAAATTTGAGATTTTGTGTCCTAACCTATATGGATATAAGTATTTCTGTCACTCAAGTTAAGCACACCATATCCTCTAATGATTAGGTAGCTAGGTTGCAGGTAGAATTGATATTATCTTATAAGCAAACACAAGGACCTCGCATTCCCTGGGTCATGTTTTCATGTGGGAATATATCTGCTGGAGCCAGTTTAGTCTGCCTAACTGTACTGATCCCATTTATGTGACATAAAATCAACTCAAAAGGTCAGAACTACTATTTATTTTAATAAAGAAGAACAGAAAATATTAGAGTATATTAATATGGTAAAAGCAATATTTCATGAAATGTGATTCAGTTTACGTGTGTATATTCTGTGTGTGGTGTGTATACCAGGTCATAACTAAAATATATTTTTTATTAATATATTGATTCACAGTCACAAAAAGTTTGAAGCCACTGTGCTAGTGTAGTGCCACGATCTCTATTACTATAACTCATTCTCCCCCATGGGAAAGATAGTGATTTGTCATATTGCTAGACTAGAAAAAAGAATGAAGCAACTCCATCCATCAATTTCTGGTGATCTTTCTTTCAGAACAGGTTATTTTAAGAACATACATGTTCTCTGCTGAGCCATATTTTGTAAGTAACCTGCCTCTGTGAAAGAAGTCGAAGGTTTTTCAGCATTGCCTATGACTGGATGTTTGTAAATTTGAAGGTTGCGAACACAGAAACAGGATCCTTTGGCTTTAGATCTAAATTTCATTCTGCAATTTGCTTTATCAATACTAAAAAGTTGACAGTTTTACCTGATGAGCTCCAGTGGACCATCTCTGACTTGGTTCTAAATTCAAAGTATGAAAAGATGAATAATCATACCTAAAACCCACAGGTAGAACTCTTGGCTACATTTTTATCTCTGAATATTTCTAAATTGAGTATTATCAGCATGTTAAAAAAAGGAAAAAATCATGAAGGCATCTTTAAGCACTTAAGTAAGATAATATAATTTACTGAACTCTTCAAGAGAATGGGTTGCAAAATGTACTACTGGATTACTGAAGGATGTAGTCTAGAGTGCAGAGGTCTCACATTTAATACAGCTAAACACTGATTGAAGAAGGACAATTTCACTCAGGCATGGTGACTCTCGCCTGTAATCCCAACTACTTAGGAGGCTGAGGTGAGAGGGTGGCTTGAGCTTGGGAGTTCAAGGCTGCAGTGAGCTATGATCTCACCATTGCAAACCAGCACAGGCGACAGAAAGATCCTGCCTCTTTTTTTTTAAAAAAAAAAAAAAAAAAAAAAAAAGGCAAGAAATTGACCCTTCAATTTTTATAGTTTTTCTAAAGCCATTTTCTCCTGCAAATAATTAAACCTCGAGTTTAGTGTTTTATTAATTGCTACTTCATGACAATAAAACTATATCATCTATTAACAAAATATGCTTTTGGGGAAAAGAAATGGATTAAGGAATCTGTGTGTTCAGTTCACCTAAAAGTAGTATTTTGTGATTAGGTCTAAAAACAAACAAAAAAGGCAGAGAAGCTAGAATACACCCTTGTTAACTCAACTTAAAATGATCACGTGAATCATCACAAGACCATTACCACTGAATCTGATTCTATTATAAATATAAAATCAACTTTTTAAAACTTAGCCACAAGAAATAATATTCCTCTGCTCACTCAATTGTGTAAATCTTTCTATTGACACAAATACTACTAACACAACCTAAGAACACAAAATAGAGCTTCAGTACTGAAGGTAGTATATGACTAAACTACAACAATATTTCCTATTGATGTAGACACTGGTCTGAGGCAATTCAATTAATTATGCCTCTACTAATATTGCATAGAAAAGCACAAAATCCCTGCACATTCCAACAAAAATAGAAGCTAAAGGAGTTGCTGTTGCAGCAGTCAATTTATATTATGGTTTAGTCAAGGACCCAAGCCAAAAATTAAAGTAGTTACCATCAAGTTACACAAAACAAAGGATCCATGCCTGGGCCTAAATAAAGTTAAGCCACCATCTCTAATCTAATAGCTCAACAAATTTAAAAAGAAAATACTTTGGATAGAAGTCTCAAAACAATTTTTCTGCTTAAAATTTGTTTGGTTTTCCCTCCATAAAGACACATTGTTCTCTCCCACAAACTTCAAGTTATTACCCTTAATTTCCCTGAAATGGAAACATCCACTCTAATTTTCCAACCATAAATATTTCATGCATCAACATTATTTCTATCTGTTAACCTAGACATTGTTACAGAAACTTACATGTTACTATGTAACATGTGTCCTACATACCTTATTATACGGGTGCTGAAATGAAACTAAATTTAATAGCTGATAATATGTTCAATCATAACTAAAACATTAAGTAGCACTAAATAATGCCAGGATAATACATTTGGAATAGTCCTAGTAACTACACCAAAAAGTTACTGATCAGAGCCCTCTCTCTACAGCTATTCAAGTAGTAACCCAGAGCCGATGATTGAAAAGCTCCAAGGAAACCCTATCTTAATCTTTCATTTCAAAGGTACTTTGAAGTAGCTGAGATTCTTTTTTTCAAAAATAATATAGGAGAAGAGGGTGGGTGAGGTTACAGAGGAAACAAGAATGGCCATGAATTGATAACCACTGAGGATGGGTGAGGTATTTTCATGAGGTACATGAAAATTTATTGCACTGCTCTGTCAGTATTTGTAGAAATTATTAAATTTCCATAATAAATTTGAATTTAGTAAAAACAAGCAAGCAAATTCCTGATTTCCCACAATATGGGTATTGAAATAAATTTAAACCTAATCGAACCAGTCACAGTGGCTCACACCTATAGTACCAGTTACTCAGGAGGATCAGAGCCCAGAAGGTTGAGACCAGTCTGGGCAACATAGCTAGATCCTGTCTCTAAATAAATAAATAAATAGCTGGGCATGGTGGCTCATGCCTATAATCCCAGCACTTTGGGAGGCTGAGGCAGGCAGATCACCGAGGTCAAAGGAGTTCAAGACCAGCCTGACCAACATGGTGAAACCCTATCTCTACTAAAAATATAAAAATTAGCCAGGCATGGTGGCATAGGCCCATAGTCCCAGCTACTCAGGGAGCTGTGGCAGGAGAATCACTTGAACCTGGGAGGTGGAGGTTATAGTGAGTCAAGATCATACCATTGCTCTCCAGCCTGGATGACAGAGTGAGACATGGTCTCAAAAAATAAATAAATGATAATAAAAATAATAAATTTAGCCCCAATACATGAGCTCTTAAGAGCAAAGATAAAGAAACCATAAAGCAATAAGTGAGAAGACCCAAAAGTTTAAAAAAAAAAAAAAAAAAAAAAAAACTTTTACCTGGTGTTCATCACTACCTTACTGTACAAAATGAGATAAGAAAAATAATCTTAGTAGTTATATTTACAGTATATTCTAGAATAGATGATAATTTATGGTAAGCCTTTGGTAGATCCACCATTAACCCATAAAACCGAATTCCACTTCAAAGCATCCGAAGACATTTCTGCAGGGAAAGTATGTTCTAGTATCTGACAGCATGTCCTGCCCCTATCCAGAAAATCAGAAATTAAGTTAGATAAAGAATTGTAATATTGATATCAAGAGTAGTTGTAGTGCTAGTTGTTACAGTAATAATGACTGCAGTATTAAAGGCTATCTCTTACTAAAATGCACTTTTCGTCTTTCATTTAATTCTCACAATAACCCTAAGAGGTGGGTACTTTTTAAATGACCCTTTTAGAAATGGGAAGACTGAGATAAATGGAGGTGCTCAATGTTCCATACCAAACAGAGCAGATGCAATCCAACACTGGCTCTAGAAGTCTTGCTCTTAATCTCTGCAATGTACTTCTTTAATCACCTTACAACACAGGAGCCAAA
This sequence comes from Macaca thibetana thibetana, assembly GCF_024542745.1. Classification (NCBI taxonomy): domain Eukaryota; kingdom Metazoa; phylum Chordata; class Mammalia; order Primates; family Cercopithecidae; genus Macaca; species Macaca thibetana. The sequence continues at coordinate 130,981,118 of NC_065582.1, read as the reverse complement.
AGAAAACTGAGGCAGCCAGCTTTCGGTACATTATTCATAACCATTCAGTAATCCTGTTAGTTACGCTTCTCATTCTCCTCTAAATGGTTCTCTAAATTCAACTCTTGGATCTGGAAATGCAAAGTGCTTCTTTCCTCATCCCCCATGTTGGCCCCATTATTTGTCTATTGGGAGAGTTAACAAAAGCTAAGAAAAGTTCTAAACAATTGACTCCATTACTTTTAAGAGGAAAAGTCTCCAGGAAAGAAAGAACTTAATAGTTCAACTAAGCTTTATGAAGAGTAAATAATGGTAACTACTCTTGACCTAAATTAGTAACAAGAAAAAGTATATTCAAATTCTTAAGTAACCACAAACCATACAGTTTTAACAAAGATTTGTCAAAGCTATTTCATTTTCAAAATTTCTGTGTGCTATGAAATGGATGCAAATGGAACTAATACTAAAAAGATGTATATCTTCTTATGCTTTATCTTATGTTAATATATGGAAAAAACTACATTGCATGAATACACAACTGACAAAGGTTTCACATTCAAAAACTACGAGGGAAGCTAGGAATTCCTGATTTTCTGAATGTAGGATTTATTTAAAAGTAATATAAATCACTAACTACATATTATAAACACAGAGACACTGAAAAAAAATGGCAAAAGACACAAAAGGCCACATTTGAAAAATATAAAAAATAAAATCGCACGCCGGACATAGTGGTTCATGCCTGTAATCCCAACACTTTGGGAGACTGGTGGCAGGACTGCTCAAGGCCAGGAGTTTGAGACCAGCCTGGGTATACAGCAAGACTCAATCTCTACAAAAATTTAAAAAATAGCCCAGCACGGTGGCACATGTCTATAGTCCCAGCTACTCAGGAGGCTGAGGTGGGAGGATCGCTTGAGGCCAGGAGTTTGAAGTTACAGTGAGCTTTGATCACACCACTGTACTCCAGCAGGGCCTGGGCCACAGAATGAGACCTTGTCTCTTAAAGAAGACAAAGCAAAAGAATAAAATTGTGAAGAATCTAAATATTTTCTAAAACACATTACATTACAGGTAAGTACATTATGGTTTTAAAATCTCTACTTTATTAAGCTTTTACTACTCAATACAGTATTTTAAAAGTCTATAAAGCCCTCTGACAGGAGGTAAAATACCAGAAATATAATTTCAGATTGACTTGAATGCTTTTATGTTTTTTCAACCTTTCGTTATTTTTGCCTAGCTCTCAGAAATAAGTCCAAAGACATAATACACGATCAAATTTACACTAGCAACGATAAAAACTAAAATTAGCACATTTACTGACAAATAAAGGAAGCATATAATATACTGTAATGCATCAATTAACTAGAGCCTAATTAGATCTAAAATTATCAGTAGTATTTATTTTTTCCATCTTACCATCACAAACACACATAACTCCACCACACTCCCACATACATACATACACACACACACAGAGAAAAAAAGAAAAACCTAATCACAAGAAAATAAGATCCTACTACTGTAAGCAAATTAAATCACAAGTCAGACTAGATTTCTTCTATGCTCCCTTTTTCTTTTGGGCATTTTTTATCTTTTTTGGAATTTTTACCCTTTTATGATTTACACAACCATCAAAAATTATAAAACTTAGACACTTATCAAATGAGTAACAAATATTTCTAATTTATGAGTTTGGGTTCATGAGTCTGGGGGAACTTTTAATGGTTTAAAGTTATATGGCAATGCATTAATCTTTTTTTAATACAGTTCCTGGGATTAAATGTCTAGCTTATAAATTCCATATTCTACTGTTATAATAATTTCACACTTATTTTCTTCAAGTACATTTGTTTTATTTTTATATTTAAATCTTTGATTTATCTGCAATTTTAGCATAAAGAATGAAATAGAGATCCAGTCTTATTTTTTGCCCACAAATGGCTGAGAAAGTTGAACTGCCATCTTCATCACACAAACCTCAAATATATTTCTATTTCTCTCTTTTCTATTCCAGTGAGCTGGAAGCTACAACAAGGGGCACTTGAATGCAGAAAACAAAGCAGAAACGCTAGACACACTTAATGCTAGACACACTCCATGTTAAGAGGAGCTGTTTAAATATTGTAGCTTCCTAATTTAATAGCTGGTGGTCCTTCCCCCTCCTCAAACCTTTTTAATAAATTTTACCGTGTAGATATATAAAAAGTTAAATTACAGTACCTACCAAAATGGAAGAAAAAAATCTTAAAGGAGGTTGGAAGAAAAACTCAAGTATTCTTTTGAAATCTAGGGCCTCTCGGAGACTAGCCCTTCTGACATTATCCCTTGGTGTGTGCTACTAAATCTTACTGAGGGGCTTAAAAACATCTATATTAATCAATAATTAGGTTGCTTTCATTCTTATGTAAGTTTTCAAACACCTTTTTAAATATTTTTTTCTTTACTATAGTTTCACAAAATTATAATATATGAAATACAGACTGGATTTAAGTAAAGGAATGTAAATAGTAGGCCCTAAGTACAGTATCCTACAATATTTTCATATATATTTCCGAATACTTACTTATTAAGCAATGTATGTTATAGGAGTAACGAGAATTGTCTGGGATTGTGAAGTTGCCATCACAGATAGCAACCTGACTCTCACCAAAAGGAAGAGTGAAGAAACAAAGTTTATAGAGTAGACATCCCAGTGCCTGTAAACCAAAGAAGCATGAATATCATTAGAGCTCAAGTAAGCAAGACATAAAAAGAGCCAAAAACTAAATGTTATTTTTAAAAAGGCATGTTTCTATACTGCAACAATCTTTTTACAAATTATTTCTCAAATTAATACATTTAATTTTTGAAAAGACATTTAACTATCATTTCCATGATCTTCTATCACATCTGTGGCTAGTTGGCCGAATTAATGGTATCATAAAAATTAGAAGTAGCTTGTTCCTTTTGGAAAAAAATTAAACTTTTATTTCTTCCACAGGAAGATATATACTTAGTACAAAACTAGCATATAACCAACAAAGTACAAGGCTTCTTCTTTAACAGTATTTTTACAAATTCAGTACAAAGCATGTTTAAAAGTTCTGGGATTCCAAATACGAATTAGCCAGCACAGTTAAACTTATCAGACAACCATCAGTAAATTCTTACTATTTACCAGGCACACCTCATTATTTTACACTATAAAAATTAAGTTCTCTGTTTCTAGATATAACCCTCCAACTTCTACTGCACATTATACTAATTATATTTGTATTTGTAACCTGGGTAATCTATATTAAAATTCAAAAGGGAAGTGCTCTGTCTGCTTAACCTGCATGGCTTCGTAACTATCAACGCACCAATAAATCTACTTGCTGACAATGAGGGCAAAACACCCTAAAATACCAATTGCATCTATAAAAGTAGCACAGGAAATTTCTAGCTAAGGTGCTAACAGCTTAAACTTGAGAAGGAATTTTTGTAAGTGATTTTTTGGCTCAAGAAATCATTACTTTTTCTCAAGAAGTGTCACCTACAGGCCTTAAGAGTGTAAGGGGTATTTCCAATTCTAACCAAATTGTATAAAATTATCCAAGTTAGTATACACTTACATCAGCAATACTGAAATTTAGCCTTATTATCTAAAAATTAGCAAGTCAGCTTTCCTTTGTTAAATTTTCTCCACGTATCAACTTAGTAAACTCAGCTAACAAGTGCACTAATTTTTATAATTATTATGAATTAATTTTTATAATTATTATAATAGACCTAAACACCCTTGGTGAGTTCAGTAACAGTAATTTACAAAAGATTGTTTTCAATATTCTAGCAATATTCCAATGAAAACAGTTCAAAAGCTCTAAAAATTTTAATGTTAGTTCAAAAAAATTACTGGGTTATTACATGACAAAATTATAAAGATTTGAAGTAGGGATAACCAGTTCTGTATGGTTACAAAAGATTTATGGATGCTTTTTTCTTGAAGGAAGATATTTTCAGCTCATATACAGCAAATTGAACATAAGGCTCCCTTAACAACACTTAAAAAAAAAATGCTATTAATAGTATAATGTCCACATTAGATTACATCTTTCTTTGCACTGTCTAGATGATAGTCTAGGCAAAAAAAAATCTCCATTTTAGCCAGTTTTATTTTGTCAATCAAACTTTAGGAATTTGTCTTGTGTTAGAGTAAATATTGTAGGGTTCCCAGATAACAATTTTAGCAACACAAGTATACTTTAAAAATATATAAATCTAAATACTCTGCTTCGTAAAGTGTGAACACAATGAGGTATACTAATTTTTTCACATCAAAGGTATTTCCCTTTTTATCCATCTCAATGAGAATTGTACAAGAAACAGGAGGGAACCAGTGAATTTTCTAATTAGAAAATTAAGAAAATTCAGTGAATTTTCTAATACAATTTTCTAATTGTACAAGAAACAAGGGAACCAATGTACAAGGGAACCAATGAATTTTCTAATACTTTATAAAATCAGCATCCTAAATCTCAGGATAAAAATAACAACCTAAAACAAACTTCCAAACAAAAAAAAAATTTTTTTGATAATTATTTTCTAAAATATGAAGTGCTAAATGTTTCAATATCATACTTCAATATCGTAACTCTGAATCAGTACTACGTTGAAGCAGGATGAAAGATATAGTTCTTGGCCAATGTGAATTGAATATTTTTTTCTGGATATTACTGAATTCACACCTAAAACGTAGCAAACTTGTGTTTCAGCTGAGCTAAGTAAGACAGCATAAAAATGGCATCATGGAAATTAAAATTCTCCCTCTTTCAAGCATACAAACACACTGTTCTCTAATTATGGGTTTTTTGTTTTTTTGGTTTTTTTTGTTTTTGTTTTTTTCCCATCACGGAATCTCTACTCCGTAACTAATATATAAACAGTACAAATTTTAAAAGTATCACGGACAATTTAGTATGCTACCTCACTGGCATACTAAGTCTGAGGAAAAAATAACCCAAAAAAGGATCTCCTCCTTTTTGTTAAGGTATTGGATAACAGTCATGTGCTCAGAGAATAATTTTTTTTCAATAAACCTTCAATGGCTTCAAAACGAAAAGTATGATGCCTATTGTTTATTTGCTATTGAAATACTGTTTTCAGGTAATATGGAACTCAACAGCAGCACAAAATTAGGCCAGAAAAGACCTCCATAATCACCTCTTCTAATACCTCGATTTTATAAATTAAGATCCAGTTTAATTTGCTTTCTACATTATAATAACCTTCATCTTTACTATAAGCCATTCAATGAGTCAAATGCTAATGCTGCAGAAAGCAAACGAAATTTGAGTTATGTAAGCTGGAGATCTAATTAACTAATAAACCTATTGTTAATTGATTAAATTGTATATATGATTTTTAAAAATTCATCTACCACAAGGAATTACTGCTTGGTGAATGTATAAATGTTATATAGATAAAAAGATATTAAAGATTTTTTTAATAACCTTACAAAAGAATATTTGTCTCTCAAGACTTTGGTACCCCAACCCTAAAAGGGAGGAGGCCAGGAAAGGAAAACCAAGGAGACACTCATTTGGTTTCACACATTATGCCTGACAATTTTCTGAACATTATGTTTTCAAAACAAAATAAATCTGATATTTCTGTAAACCCTGGAACTATTTCCAAAGAATTTTATTCCTCAATTCCTAACATGGTCACTTGTGATAGATACAGCTAAATAACTGTTGAATTTAAATGAATTAACACTTAAAATACTCTTTTCCTAGTTTATTAAATACAATCACAAGCATATTTTACTTATAGAATATGTTCTAAAGAGATGTCTATATTCTAACAAAGTTCAACTACAAAGAAATATGGTCTATCTCAGTAATTATATCCAGATATACACAGGCTAAATGATAAAGACCTTCAATGTACAGAAGCTAGTCACTGGTATGTTTATACTACAATTAGAAAAACATTTATTCATATCAATTTCCATTAAAAAGATCCTAAAATATTCCAGAAAATTATTGTATAATGACTTAATCGTTATGTCGAGCTTTTCTGTATTTTGATCAACCAAACTTCCACTCAAAAAAATGTTAACACTCATATATAATCTAAATCCTAAAAAAATACTGTGGTTAAAAAGTTACATTATACTGAAGTTTTTTATGTTTTTTGATACATAAGCTTTCCATCTCAGGATTGAGAAGATAAAATGTTCTAGTATTTTTCTTCTCCCGAATAAGAAGCTCTACTGTACATCACTCTCTTCCACTTATTACGAAATGCCGTTTGGGGAGCAGAGAAAAAAAAATCAACTGAACTCAGATTTTTTAATTTGGTTAGAGCAAGTTTCAGCCTTTCTTGGCCTTACCCAGATATCAGCCTTGGTGGTGATGGGTTTCCCTCCATAAAGGTTGATCATTTCAGGGGCTCTGTATGACAGAGTCGTATACCTGGCAGTAAATGAGTGAAATGGAGTGGAGATATATATATAAAAAAAAAAAAGACAGATAATACATTGTTTCTACATAAAACACTACAAAAAAAGTCTTTTAGGCTCAATAACATTATATAGAATAATACTCTTTGTAAAAAGCTCATTAAAAAACCCATCAAGGATTAAACAATACAAAGCATCTATATACATTTTTATTCAACAAATACAACAGTATTTCTAATAATCTAAAAACTTAATTTTCTTTATTAGAAAAATCTTAAATAATGACAATATATTGGAAACAGTTCTCCTTGAATTTCTTATGTGAAATAACACAATTTGGCTATTATAGTCTCCTTATCAAAATATTTTAGTCTATTAACTTAAAAGTAAAACTTCCACATTCTCAAAAACTTAATTTATATATTTACTAAGGAATTTATTTTTATGGACTTCATGTTACATTATAAAGTAATAGTGATGATGCAGTCTTAACACTTTCATTTTCTACATACTTTTCAATGAATAAAAAAGTCAATCCTTTTAACATTAAATAAGAAGTAAAAGCTTAAATGTTTTCAAATTTACTTCCTTGACACAGTAGTAAATCTCTTTTGAGTTTGTTTTTATAATTGTTTTAAAAGTAATCTAGTTGCTACAATCTAACTGCACTCATTAAGTATATTTCTAATACTGACTGCCATAATAAGCTATTTGAAATCAAAAGGTATTGTGAATAAATTTTTATCCACAGAAAACCCCCATATTTATTATGAACAGAACATTTTAAGGAAGCAGTGCTCAAATCTCATGTTAGAAATGATCAGAATATGAATGGATATCCTATATCATGGCATAATTTAAGATTCGGATTGAATGGTCTTACATTTTATTTTGCAAGAAGTATCTTAAAACTCAACATTCTACTATCTTACTTTTTCCAAATCACTCTGACTGGTGAGAGAGTCTGAATACTACTACTATGGAGGAATGACCTAAGAAACCAGAAATATAAACTTCACCAAAACAGGATTTTTATTCACTATACCCCCACCCCAGCATCAAGAAAGTGTTGGCCCTTAATAAATACTTGTCAATTGAATGAAGTTAGTCCATTAATTGAGCCACAAAGGACCAGAGAACCCCTTATGAACTTTTGTTCATCGCTAATAAAACATTCAATTGAACCTCATACTTCAGAAGGCAACAGCAAGAAATAAAATGTCTAGCAGGTCAGGGATGCTTGGACAGAAACCTATACAGCAGCCACTAAACATCACAATCCAATAAATTTTTTAAATTATATACATATATTTTCCAATAAGCCAATTCAATACTTTATTATTCTTGTGTTCTTCAGGACTTTATATATTTACTAACGTGTTTGTTTTTATTAAATCTAACATAATCATCATAGGCTAAGTTTCCTGAGTAGTAGTATGTAGCATCGAAATCCACGGTATTATACAAATGCGCCAGAGTAAAATCAGCTGTATTTGAACTATTTCAAAATATTGCAGTTCAAATGATGGCTCTGACATAGTATTAGGCAATAGGGAATTTGTGAGGAAGTGATGAAAGGCAATTCAGAAAAGCTAACTATTTAGAAAGTCCTATTCTGAGAGATCTTTCTGCATTCTGTATCACTTTATTAAGATAACCTAAAATTTACAAACAGCTCCATTTTCTAAAAGTAGAAAGCAGAAAAGTCAGCAAAAGATTCTCACAGGTACTCTAGCAACCACGGAAAGCACAGGATTAAGAGAACATAAAGTAGACATGACATATTTCCATTCCAGAGCTTTCCAGTATATCATTACAAAGTAACAGTGATGATGCAGTCTTAACACTTTCATTTTCTACATAGTTTTCAATGCATAAAAAAGTCAATTCTTTTAATATTAAATAAGAAGTAAAAGCTTAAATGTTTTCAAATAATTTAACTTTTTCTTAACAAGCACAAACCCTCAGTATCAGTAAAAACAAAGATGTTTAACTGAACTCAAGAATCATTTCAAACTCCCTTTAACAATTTCACTAATTACTACAGCTTATTTAACAAATTTCTTTCTAAATCTGTTCAAATGTAGACTAAAAAATCGGCATCTATGGCAAAACATATTTCCTACTGAGCTAGATCAGACATGAATTAATCAAATCTATGGCACAGAAATATTCCAAAGAAATCTATAAATGAAATACCTAAAATCTGTATTTACCAGTGCTGGTCAGAAACGAGTTAACTAAAATTACCATGACAAAAGTGCAATAAAGACAAATACTTACTTTTTAATTTCTTCTTCTACTATATTAACTCCATCTTTTTGAGGATTAAGAAATTTATTAGTGGCACTGCCAAAGTCACAAAGTACATAGTTCCCACCATCATTCAACAAAATATTTTCTACCTTAAGAAAAGAAAATCAATAATTAGTATTTTCAAAGTGAAAATTAACTTTTTACAACCATTGTAAAAAATGGTTATTTTTACAAACAGTTTATTTTTACACAATAAACACTGAACGGTCTATGCCATATACAAAAATATGTAAATATGTGTCTCATATATATATATATATATACACACACACATATATATATATATATATATACACGCACAGTACACACAAACATATATAGACATAAGATACCCAAATTATGAGGAAGAACAAATGAACGGGAGCAAAAATATACGATGTCTACTGCTTCTCTTACTAAGAACAGAGAAATGCTTCTTCCACCCCAGGTTGATTTGTACAGGGGCAAAGAAACCCTAAATCCTCCCTAAAACTGCTTTTATGAAAGAGAAGAACTAGTACCTGGCAGAGTCCAGCTTCTCTCTTTTACTATACTTCCACTTTTCTCCTTTTCTGACACTTTTGCTTCTCTATAGGTATAATGGAAACCACTGGAATTCCATCTTTGACTTCCAGTACCATTTTTATTTAAAATACTACACTGAAAAATACAAATTTGACTTAATTTGGAGATCAGGGTTGTAGTAACTAAAATAAATTATTATAGTCAGTTTCTTGAATAGTAAAATGTGGGTTCAGAGCCCAATCTGCTACTAACTAGTATATGGACCCTTGGACAATCTGCTTAACCACTCTTGTGCTATAGTTTCTTTATGTAAAATACGGACAATTAGAATATGAATCTGCCATATGGAACTGTAGTGAACATTAAATGAGTTAAAATATGTAAAGTGCTTAGAACAGTCTGGAATATGGTAAGCACCTAATAAATCACTATTACATGTTTTTTCACAATGTCTTTTATTTTTCTGATAGTCTTAGATAAATAATTCATTTATTTCCATTTCATCAAAATACTGTTTCATTATAACTTTTCTTCTATATTTCACGTTAGTATATTTTAAAAATTTGTACAAAATAAAGATTCAGAAAGAAATCTACTGAAAACATATATTTTTTACATATGTTTACACATATAAAAAGAACTAAGCATATAAAATATGGACAATACAAAATTATGCAGTTAAATGTTTTCTGAATTTAAAGAAGAGTCAGCTGAAGATATCAACTTTGTATGCAAAAAAATTAATTAACCATAATAGCACAAAAAATCGTATCAAATTATTAGGGGAAATGGAAAAGCTGCACATTCAAAAGAACTACACTGGTTATCCAAATTAAGGCCAGAGGCCTGCAGTTAAGCATTTCAATCCTGCCTTATCTCCTACTATCATAGGTTTTCTAGATGATATTTTCATGATTAACAGCCTATATTCTTAGTGACATTTTCTCTTTTATCTTACAAGCATTTTATAATAAAATTTCATAAAATTCTGTATAATCAGTCAGAACTGGGATTCAGTCATTCAATATTTATTAAGACTCTGCTGTCTACCAGGCACTATTTTAATTGCTTAAACACATCACTAAAAATGAAAAAAAAAAAAAAAAGTCTTGACCTTCATGGAGCTTACATTCTAGAGGGAGAAGGCAGAAAATAAATAACAGGAATAGTACATAAGCAAATTATACAGTATCACAGGAAGTAATACAGACTAATAAAAGGTACAGCAGGTTAGACTGCAGTGATAAATAAGGTGGCTCACAATGGGACTCACTGAGAAGGTGAACCTGAGCAGACCTGAAGGAGTGGAAAGGGTAGCCAGGGGACTATCTAGGCATAAAGCAATTCAGGAAGAGTAATTTTTGTAATCTCAGTGTTCTTGTGGGCATGAAAGAGGACACCTGTGGTGATAAATTATATCTCTAGCAATATAACGCCAGAATATTCAATATTCTTTGGGGACTTTTTTCAATGTAACAGGTGGGTACCAATATAAGAGGTCAAGAGTCCACAGACGATGAAGTGACCTTCAAGGTAACCACCACCAAATTAGAGAAAATAACAGAAAACTGTACTAAATTATAAAGAAATAGAAAAAGAGACCCACTTATGGTCTCCTCCAGTATCCCTTGAGAACACCTTGATGCTTAATATGGATTACAGGAAATAGGAGGAATGCTGGCTGAACTGAGAGACAATAGTGTGGACAGACGTTTAACAAATATCAGTGAAAATCACATTTCTGTTCAAACGAAACCTTTTAAAGAAGCCTACTATAGAAAACAGGGATGCAGGGTAGAAGGTACAAAATCTGCCTCCACAGCCACGCTAGAAATCCTCAAAGTCAAGTAAACCACAATTTCAAATCTACAGTCATTCTTTACATGACCTCAGGAAATGTAGAAGGGGAGGGAAAGACCAATCTCAAAGCTAGTTTTTACACTGATTTAGATGAAAATAGTCTAAGAACATTTTAACTCCAACTTATTACTTAATCCATAGGTATTCTAAAGTTCTTACCTTCAGATCCCGGTGAATTATTGGAGTCTTACACTGATGCAACCTTGCAACAGCTTCACAGGTATCACAGAATATCTGTAACACTTCTGGTTCTGTAAAACCTGTCTGTAGCTTCTTATTCATTTGATTCACTACCTGCCCAGCTAACCAAAAAAGTAATTTTGAGAGGACATATTTTTAATAAATAAAGTCTATTCACAAGCAAATTAAGAAATGTCTTTATGGCTTCAAGTAATGGGAAATTGGCTTTTTCATAATTCTCATGTAAGGATGCTTATTACATCATACTGTATTGATTCAATGACACATTTTTTCACATTTTACATTTCAGAGATCATCTTAAAATAAAGATCTTATTAATGCTATTGCCCACTTTTTTTTTTTTAACATCTCTGAGATCAAAGCATATCTTATAATACTGGTTTGAAGAAATAGTTATTCAACACCATACTATTTATGGGCTAAACAGTGGTGAACAAAAATAAGGTTTCTGTTATCACAGAATTACAGTCTAAAGGTAGAAGCAATCACACAAATAGATATATAGTAATAATTGTATATCATAACAATAATATGAAAGAACATATTATATAAGAAACCTAAATTTAAATTGTGAAGGAAGATGAGGAAGAGAGGGTATCAGATCAGGTCTAAGGAAGTGATACTTGAGATTGAAGGATAATTAGGAATCAACCAGGCAGAGACTTGCGAGCACAATATACTAGCGATAGTGAGTACTATGTACAAATGCCATCAGTTTAGGAAAGAGCTTCATGACTTTGAATAACTCAAAGAAAGCCAGTATGCTTTCTTTACAACTTAATGAATGCTGATATGCTCTAGGAAGCAGAGGAGACAGTAAGGTGAGATGAGACTGGCAAGGAAGACAGGGATCAGCCATATCTTAGATTCTATCTTGAGAGCCAAAGAAACTTCCTCATCTGACTTTCAAAAAAATTTCATCTAGGGTTAGGGGAATCAAAAGAGTCAAAATGGGCTAAGGGGTAAAGTCTATCCAGATAAGAGATAATGGACCAAAATAATTGACTAAAATCAAATTGCCACACATATACAATTAAGCCCTGAGAAAGTTACATATTACAATGTAGAAATTGATAGTCTAATAATAATTCTTAATTATTAACAAAAGGTTAATCATCATTATATTTTAAGAATGCAAATAAATATGTGATTCACACAGAAATCAGTCTAATAAAAATTGAGTTTGGGAATTCAAAAAAACATAAAGCATTCATTAACTTGCAACTTTCCTTTAACAAGGTTAGATAAATGAACATATGCTATTTTACAATCTATAAGAAGGTACATATAAACTTGTTCCTTTTATTATTACTGTCTAAGCAGTCTTGTCTTTTCTGAGAATATTTTTCTCATAGAATTTTAAAGCAAAAACAACATTAATTTTACCTATGAATCCCCAACTTTAAGAAAACTCAAGTGTAATTAGTTCAGATTATCTCAGAAGACTGGGGCACCTGACCATGCAGCAACTTCCACCACTCCCTCAGTTGGCAGACTCCCTGTCTTTTAATTAAACCCAGCCTTCTCTAGTTTAAGAATAATTAAACAAGATTTTTAAAAGTGCTTTCTTGGTATATATTCACATCCTTGAAATATCCTATCATAGCTAAAGAAATCATAACCTTGAACTCACTCCACCTCTTCCAAACTTCCAATGTTATAATAAGCAGAATAAACTTTAAACAAACTTTAATTCCCTTTCTTCTATCCAGAAACCTTTGAAGTAGAAATCCTCAATCACAAAAAAAACAAGTCCCCAGAGAAAACCAAAAACTATATTTGGGCTGAATTTCAAATGAAATCAATAAAATTTCATTACTCAAAATCAGAGTTTTCTGAAAATTAAAGCTTAAAAGAAGGTATTCTAATAAAAAAGGTAAAAAGTCAGATTTCGAAATCAAACATTATATACTTAACGTCTTTTAAAATGAGATGCCCCACCTTTAAACAAGGGGCTTGCAACTTAGCTCACGCCCGACCAATCAGGTAGTAAAGAGAGCTCACTAAAACGCTAATTAGGCAAAATCAAGAGGTAAAGAAACAGCCAATCATCTATCGCCTGAGAGCACAGCGGGAGGGACAATGATCAGGATATAAACCCAGGCATTCGAGCCGGCTACCCTCTTTGGGTCCCCCCTCCCTTTGTATGGAAGCTCTGTTTTCACTCTATTAAATCTTGCAACTGCAAAATAAATAAATAAATAAATATAAAATGAGATGCCTACAACTCTCAATTCTTTCCATATTTCCCAAAGAGGTATCATTTCCAAAACAAAAGCTTTTTACAACTCTGCCAAATTTCATCACTAACATTAAAAAGTCAACATTTTTCTAACCTCTTAAAAAGGTGTTCAACAACCTCCTCTGAGTACACATATTAACACTTAGTTTAAAAAAACCATAAATGCAACCTACTATTCCATTTAAATTTTGATTATGTGACTTTTTTTCTTTTTACAACTGTGATGGTTAATACTGTCAACTTGATTGGATTGAAGGATGCAAAGTACTGATTCTGGGTGTGTCTGTGAGGGTGTTGCCAAAGGAGATTAACATTTGAGTCAGTGGCCTGGGAAAGGCAGACCCACCCTTCATCTGGGTGGGCACCATCTAATCAGCTGCCAGCAGAGCCAGAATAAAAAGCAGGTAGAAGAACATGAAAAGACTACACTGGCTTAGCCTCCCAGCCTACATCTTTCTCCCATGCTGGATGCATCCTGCCCTCGAACATCTCTCCAACTGCTTCAGCTTTTGCGGTCGGACTGGCTTCCTCGCTTCTCAGCTTACAGATGGCATATTGTGGGACCTTGTGATTGCATGAGTTAACACTCCTTAATAAGCTCCCCTTTATATGTATATCTATCCTATTAGTTCTGTCCCTCTAGAAAACCCTGACTAATACAACAAGATTATTCAATTTTATCTGTAGTAGATTGCATTACTGGTCGCAAACTTTCAAACTTGACTTTTTACAAGCCCTTTGTCATGTAACTCTGCAGTTTGTCCCAATAAATGAGGCAGATAAATTTCCTGCTCTTTGATTTGGGCTCAGTCATGTGCTTTTCTTTGGCCAACAGAAAAAGGTAAAAGCATCACTGTCCTAGTCCCAAGACTAGGCCTTAAGAGGCCTCATTTGCTTCTACATGCCTTCTTATGTTTCTATCATCCACATGAGAAAACCATCCCCAGGACAGCTTGCTAGTGCCAGAAAGAGGATGATGGACACGTGAAGCAGAGCTACTCCAACTAATTCCAGCTAACCACTGTCATGTGAGTAAGCCCTGCCAAAATCTGCAGTGTCACCCTACCAAGCTAAGTTGAAAGCAGCTGGCCCATGGATACACAGGTGATAGATAATAAACGAATGTTATTTTATGCTATTGAATTTTGGGATTTTTTTAATTAAGCAAATACTAACAAATATATAATCCATGGGAACATACGTAGAATACTTCCTAAAAACAGACATTAAAAATCCATAAAGTTTCATAATTTATTCATGAATTATTCATAAAATAAATGTGATCAAAATACCAATAATGATTTCTAGAAGTCTGAGACCTAAAGTACATAATTTCTCTTTATACATTAGCAAATAAAGCAGTACCAAATCACAAATTTACAAAGACAAAAGATGATTACACTTGACAAAAGATGATTGTAAACACTGGATACCTAAAACCACGTAAGGGGATATGAGCTATATAACATATTCTTTTACTCTCTATACAGTTTTATCCCTACATAATAACCAATGTCTCTGAACTATATACATTATATAGGTTCCCTTACTAAAATGCCTTGTTAAACAATTTTATGTAATGCAATTAGCTGTTACAGAGGAACTAAGGGAAGAGTATTTAGTCCTCTATTTTTTGTCCCTCCAAATCACTCCTTCCCCATGGGAGAAAAAGGAACTTATCTAATTGATTCATCTGAGAAATGAGATTGCATATACTCCATTGAGAAAATTGAGCATACTCCATTCAGGCCTTCTGGATTTCTTCTATTAAGAAATAATTGCCCACTTAGAGGGTACAACTGATCTGCAATACATATAGTAACATTAGCAGGTAAAACATCTGAAGAAAACTTTGAACAAAAAAAGAGAAAGCATGGTTTGGCTGTGTCCCCACCCAAAGCTCATCTTGAAATCCCACATGTTGTGAGAGGGACCCATTCGGAGGTAACTGAAACATGGGGGCAAGTCTTTCCTGTGCTGTTCTCATGATGGTGAGTAAGTCTCACGAGATCTGATGGTTTTAAAAAAGGATGTTCCCCTGCACAAACCCTCTCTCTTTATCTGCTGCCATCCATGAAAGATATGACTTGCTCCTCCTTGCCTTCCACCATGATTGTGAGGCTTCCCCAGCCACGTGGAACTGTAAGTCCAATTAAACCTTTTTCTTTTGTAAATTGCCCTGCGTTGAGTATGTCTTTATCAGCAGCAAGAAAACGGACTAATACAGCAAGGAAAAGAAAAAAAAATAAAACTAAAATTAGCTGGGCACAGTGGTTCTGCCCTTAATCCCAACACTTTGGGAGGCTGAGGTGGGAGGACTGCTTGAGGCCAGGAGTTCCAGACTACCCTGGGCTACAAAGTGAGATCCCGTTTCTATAAAAAATTAAGAATTAAAAAACTGGCCGGGCATGGCCATGTGCACCTCTAATCCCAACTACTCAAGAGGCTAAGGCAGAAGGATCACTTGAGTCCAGAAGTTTGACGTTGGAATCGTATGGATGACAGAGTGAGACCTTGTCTCAAAAAGAAAGAAAGAAGGGTCAGGGGTGCAAAGAAAAAAAAATGGACACACTGAAATTAATATCCACAGACAACAAAAGATTTGCAGCTAAAACAAGAACAAGGTGTATCTTTTTCCCCAATATCCCTACATGGTAACAAGGTGTATTTCAGCAAAGAACACTGAGAGAACAAGAAAGAGTCAAGCTGGGAGTGGTGGCTCACACCTATAATCCCGGCATTCTAGGAGGCCGAGGCAGTGGATTACTTGAAGTTAGGAGTTCAAGACCAGCCTGGCCAACAAGGCAAAACCCTGTCTCTACTAAAAATACAAAAATTACTCAGCTGTGGTGGTGCACACCTGCAATCCCAGCTACTCAAGAGGCTAAGGCATGAATGAGAATCGCTTGAACCCAGGAGGCAGAGGTTGAAGTAAGCTGAGATGGCGCTATGCACCCTCTAGCTTGGGTGACAGAGTAAGACTATGTCTCAAAAAAAAAAAAAAGTCCTTGGAAATTAAAAATAATATAATAGGAATACAAAATTCTATAGGAGAGCTAAAAGATACACAGGAATGCTTCCAACAAAAAAAGAATAAAGACAATAAGAAAGAAAAGAAAATCAGAGGATTATCAATCTAGAAAGCTCAAAACATCTGAAAGAAAATGAGAAGTCCAGTAAGAGACAACTGAAAATGGAAGACAAAAACTCCACAAAAAGCATACCAAAAACAACAAACACTAAGGCGCATATATCTTGAAATTTCAATACGTCGTAGATAAAGGAAAGATTCAAACTAAAAGTGTCCATGGAGAAAAGATGTCACATGAAAAAATTAAGCAATCACAATAACATCAATTTCTCAACAACACTAAGAAAAAAGTGGAATGATATCTTCAAAATTCTGGATCAAAATTATTTCCAACCCATAATGTTTTAGCCAGCCAAAGTAACGATCAATGTGGGCACTGAATAAAAATATGTTTATATATGCAAGGTTTCAAAAATGCTTCTCCCAAAAATCCAGTCAGAAAGCTACTGAAAAACACACTCCTCCAAATTAGGGAGTGAAAACAAAGGTGTGGCGTAAGTAGCAGGGAATCCAAGACAGAAGGGAGGCAAAGGGAATTTCCAGAAGGACCGCTAACCGCTGTTCAAAATTAAGCACAATGATGTCTCCCCAAGAGGTGTTTTTAAAGGAAGAAAAAATGAAATCAACACAAATATTAAAATGTCTAAACATACTGCATAATTATTTGTATGTCTATTGGAAAATGTGGGACTAAAATATTAATATACATGAAGAAAATTAGGCAAATGAAAAACGAGATAATTACTAACTCCAGAAAAACAAAAAGTATAAGAAAATACAATTACAGACACCATTAAATGGGAAAATAAACACTGATTTGGTCCAAAACCTGAGCATATCTATACTAGAAGTAAAATTCCTATCTTTTCTTAGAGACAATATCTAAAACATCAAATCAAAAATAGCACTAGAAAATTTTCTTTCAAGAGCCTCCTCATGCACAGAATTACATACACACTTCCCTTGATTTTCTAAGTCCTTTCTCTTTTGTACCCTTAGGAAATCACTAAAATTATTGATTCTCTTTTATATAATGCAGTGTAGAAATATGGAAGTAAATATAAGAAACATCTCAAATATTTTAAAGGGACTACCTCTGAAGAGGGATGAGGCAGAAAGGTACTGATTTAGCCACAGCTTAAGAGAACTATTTGACTTTTTTTATTTTTTAGTTTTTTGAGACAAGAGTCTCGCTCTGTGCCCAGGCTGGAGTGCAGTGGCGCAATCTCGGCTCACTGAAAGCTCCACCTCCTGGGTTCACGTCATTCTCCTGCCTCAGTCTCCTGAGCAGCTGGGAATACAAGTGCCTGCCACCACGCTCGGCTAATTTTTTTCTTTTTTTTTCTTTTTTTTTTTTGTATTTTTAGTAGAGACGGGCTTTCACCGTGTTAGCCAGGATGGTCTCGATCTCCTGACCTTGTGATCCGCCCGCCTCAGCCTCCCAAAGTGGTGGGATTACAGGCGTGAGCCACCGTGCCCAGTCAACTATTTGACTTTTTAAACCATATACATAAATTACTTTGATAAAAATTTTAAATTTCATATACCGCAGAGCTTGATGATTTGAATACCGGATAACTATTTCTAAAAAATTTTTAAAACAAAATAATGCATTCCTCAAAAAACAGATATGATCACTCTTACTTTAAAATAAAATTTGCCCCTAAAACTTGAAGGTCATTTGATTCCCCTTTTAAGATGTCTTCTAAGTGACAATTAAATTTATCCAGGG